>NC_091571.1:33326545-33349045 GCF_042767895.1 Penaeus vannamei | reverse complement strand
TTTATTTTCTTTCTCTCACTTCCTTTCTCTCTCTCTCTCTCTCTCTCTCTCTCTCTCTCTCTCTCTCTCTCTCTCTCTCTCTCTCTCTCTCTCTCGCTCTCTCTCTCTCTCTCTTTCGCTCTCTCGCTCTCCTCTGCTCGCTCTCGCTCTCGCCTTCTCGCTCTCTCTCTCTCTCTTTCTCTCTCTATATCTCTCTCTCTCTCTTTCTCTCTCTCTATCTCTCTCTCTCTCTCTCTCTCTCTCTCTCACTCTCTCTCTCTCTCTCTCTATCTCTCTCTCTCTCTCTCTCTCTCTCTCTCTCTCTCTCTCTCTCTCTCTCACTTCCTGTTTTAATTATATATAATCTGCTTCGCCTGTTCGTGTTTGTTGATTATGCTTCACTAACTTCATCCTAATGAACCCTGTGAGATGAACCCGGACATCTTTCCTTTTCCTTCATTAAATCTACAAAAACAAAAGGCAGTACATCTGTTTTTTCTCCCTTGCAATTGCAGCTGTTGCTAACCCCCTCCCCCCCTTCGAATATTTTGCTTTTCGTACCGGCACGCCAAAATGTTTTTATTTTTACCCTCCTGTTCTACCTTCGCTTGTTGCGGTACCGAGCGCATTCCTCCTTGTATGGGAAAACAACTCTAATTCCTAGGAACTCGAGCAGTCCTTTTCCCACAACACGAGCGCCGCATCACCGCCAAGTCGCTGGGGATTTCGAGCCTTATGTCTCTTTAGAAACAAGGACGACTTTCCCTTGCGATTCCTCTCCCCTCGGTCAACAGCCCTCAGCCCAGACCAGATGTTCTCGCGGTGAACAATTACTCAGGTTATTACTTAATAGCCCAGGGAAGAACACGGGGGCTGCGATACTTCCGAGATACCCGTAACTGTTCTCACTTGTTGTTCTCTCGAGGGAGAACAGTTTTAAGTGTTCAAGGATGCATTGGAGAGAATGAATGCTGAATGAATTGAGTAAAGAACACCCCAAAAAAGTTAAATAATTTTTTCCCCTTTTTTTTCTTTCTTTCTCTCCTCTTTCTCTCTTTTATCCTTCCTTCGTCTTTAAAGCTTTGTCCAATATTTAGGTTTATGAGATTCTGTTTATAATGTTCACTGAGAATCCGTCATTTCTCACAATACTGGCGGATATGTAGCAAATTTGTATAGGCTGTGTCAATACGCGTGCGTGCTCAGGTATCAGTTGTGTGTGTGCGTGTGTGTTTATGCTTACGCGTGTGTGTGTGTGTGTGCATGTGTGTATGCGTGTGTATGTGTGGGCATGTGTGTATGCGTGTGTATGTGTGTGTGTGTGCATGTGTGTATGCGTGTGTATGTGTGTGTGTGCATGTGTGTATGCGTGTGTATGTGTATGTGTGTGTGTGTGTGTGTGTGTGTGTGTGTGTGTGTGTGTGTGTGTGTGTGTGTGTATGCGTGTGTGTGTGTGTGTGTGTGTATGTGTGTGTGAGTGTGTATGTATGTGTATGTGTGTGTGCGTGTGTGTGTGTCTGTGTGTGTCTGTGTGTTTATGTGTGTTTGGGTGGTTGGGTATATATATATGTGTATGTTTGTGTTTTCTTGTTTGTGTATGTGTGTTTGTGTTTATATGTACATGTGAGTATGTGTTCATGCATATTGCAACCTCAACCATTGCTGCTTCTCCTTCGAAAGGTCGTTTTGCAAAACAATTAACAACGCAGAGGCGAGGCTTCTCTCTGTTTTAATAGGAATGGCTAAACACCCGTTATTTAAACTCAAAAAAAAAAAAAAAAAAAAAAAAACACGATGACCCAACTGCTCATTCTAGGGTCCTCTCGTAGCAATGTTTTTTTGTTTTGTTTTGTTTTTCGTTCTTTTTTTTGTACTTATTATTTCGTCTAATGAAAAAGCTTCAGGTTCTTTTTTGCAATTGCATCCCAGGCTCGCGGACTCTGCGTGCAACACCTGGGTTCATCTCAAGAAGGGGAAGGAGGGGGGGGGGGCTTAGGAAGGGGGGAGGGAGGGGCGGTGGAGTGGGAAAGGAAAGTGGGAGAATAAACAGAGGAAGGATAGTAGGTGAAGGAGAATATAAAGGAGAGAGAAGGGAAAGATGAAGAGGGAATATAAAGGAGAGAAAGAAGAAAGATGAAAGATGAATTTAAAGGAATGGAGATGAAGAAGAGGAATTAGGAGGAAGAGAGAGATGAAAAATGAAGCTTGAATTGTAGAATAGCGGAGATAGAGAATAAATAAAATAAGAATTGAAAATTAAAAAAAAAGGAGAATGAGGAGGAAAAGAGATAACAATAATAAAGTTATAAATACATAAAAATAAGACGAAACAAACACAAAACGCAAAAAAAAGAATAAAGAGATGCAAATGGAGAGGGCTGTAGAAGAACGCTTGAGGGTGGGGGGTGGGGGTGGGGGGGGGCAAAAGGACCATTAACTGCAGATCGAATGTCTCCAAATTAGCCCTTTGTGGTCGCTGCTGAAGACACATTCGAAGCAGAAGGTTGACAGGAGGAAGAGAAAAAGAAGAAGAGGAAGAAGAAGTAGAAGACTTAGCTCCTCCCCCTTTCTCCCCTCTTTCCTCCCTTCCCTTTTTTGCTCACTCTCTTCTTTCCTCTCTCCCTTCCTCCTTTCCCCCTTCTTTCCTCCCCTCCTCCCTCTCCTTCCATCCTCCCTTCCATCCCACCCTCCCTTCCCTCCATCCTTCCCTCTCCCCATCCTCCCCTCCCTCCATCCCATCCCACCCTCCTTTTCCCTCCTCCCTTCCCCCTCCCTCCCTCCCCTTCCCCTCTCCCTCCCATCCTCCCCCTCTCCCTCCCTTCCCCTCTCACTCCCATCCTTCCCTCCCCACTTCCTATCTACAGAGACACAGACATATGTTGTGGTGGGAAATTTATGCTATTAATGCCCCCCCCCACAAGAATTATAAGAACACGAATGGGAATAAGAATTATAAGTACACGAATGGGAATATAAGTCAAGATTAGAGTCACGGTCTCGCGTCACCTCGTTAAAATTCATGCCATGCTATATCTGTCACACGTACACACGCGAAAACGCACACACGGAATGGCAGGTGACGGGATGGGAGGCAAACGTTTCCGCATTCTTGGTCCATAAACGTTTCGCTGAAGATTTATTTACTTTTGAGATTTTTATTTATTTTTGTTTTATTTTTATTATTATTATTATTATTTTTTTTTTGGGGGGGTTGTCCTAATTTTCTGTATGTGTATTTGGTTTGGTTTGATGTTTATTTCGTTTTTTCTTTGTTTTGTATCTGTATCTCTCTCTCTTTCCCTGTCCCCCTCTTTCTTTCTATCTGTCTATACCTCCACTCTCTCTCTCTCTCTCTCTCTCTCTCTCTCTCTCTCTCTCTCTCTCTCTCTCTCTCTCTCTCTCTCTCTCTCTCTCTCTCTCTCTCTCCCTCCCTACCTGCCTCCCTCCCACCCTCCCTCCCTCTCTCTCTCTCTCTCTCTCTCTCTCTCTCCCTCTCTCTTTCTCTCTCTCACTATCTCTTCCTTTTTTTCATTTCATTTTATTTTTTTTATTTTTTCATACTTTTTAGTTCATATAGATAATAATACCATTTCTCTCCCCTCCTTTTATTTTTATTCATTTTTTTTTAGTTCATATTACTAACAATACGATTTTTTTCTCTCCTCCAACAGCAAGCCCTGAAGGCGCGGCAGAAGGACTCCCCGGAGAGCAGGTCTTCAAGCCCTCGCGACTCCGGACTCGTCATGTCCTCCGCCGCTGCCTCAGACGCGGAGGCCGACCCCCGCTCCCCCACCGGCGGCGCCTCCTTCAAGAACTCCCTGGCGTTCTTCCAGAGGGCGGCGCATCTCGTGGCCAATAACACGAAGAACTCACACATGGGTAAGAAGTCGGGTCTGTGTGTCGGGCCGCTTAATATTTATTTTATTCTGATTGTTTTATATATATATATATATGTATATATATACATTGTTATTATCATTGTTATTACTATTATTTTCTATCTCTATATTTTACTCTTTTCTTTTCTTGTTTTCATATATGGTTCACCGCAATGGAATATTGATACCTTTCGATTCTTAACTTCATTTGAATCATTCATATCCAGTCATCTTTTACATCCATTGACCTCTGACCTCCGCTGACCTTAACCCCCCCTATACATATCCCCCTCAGGAAACCGCCAGAAGGAATCCCGAAGAAGGTCATCCCGAGGCAGCAGCTGTTACGGAAGCAGCAGCAGCGAGGCTTGGAGCGTGACCTCGGATGACCCCAACGGCGTCTCTGCTGACCTCATCAACGGCTACGGGTTAGGAGGAGGTGGAGGAGGAGGAGGAGGAGGAGGTGGGGACTACTTGGAGGATGAGCTCAACACCTTGGAGGACCAGGGAACGTATGAGCAGGTGCTCTTCATCAACGGTCGGCCTCAGTACCAGGACGATGTGAGGTGAGTGTCCATGGGGGTAAATGGGGAGAAGGGGGAGGAGAGAAAAGGGAGGAGGAGGAGGAAAGGAAGGAGAGAAAAGGGAGGAGAAGGAGGAAAGGTAGGAGCGAAAGGGAGAAGGAGGGAAAAGGGAGGAGGAGGAGGAAAGAAATGAAAGAAAGGAAAGAGGGAGAAGGAGGAGAAAGGAAATGAAAGGGAGGAGAGGAAGGAGGGAGAAGGAGGAGAAAGGAAATGAAAGGAGAAAAGAAGAGGAAGAAAGGAAAAGGAGGAAAGGGAAGGGGGGGGAAGGAAGAATAGGAGGAATGAGAGGGACGAGAGAGAGGCAGAGTAGGGAGGGAAATGGAGGACAAGAAGAATAGGAAAGAAAAGGGGATGGGAAAGAGAGAAAGGGAAGGAAAAGGAGGAGAAAGGGGAAGGAGGGATAGGAGGGAAATAGAGGAAAATATGGATAAGATGATCGGGAGAAGGTAAAGAGAGAGAAAAAAAATACCATAAAGAAGAAAAGAAATTGAGAATAAGAAGAGATAGGAAGTGTAACGAAGGAGAAATAGAGATTGAGTGAAAATTGGAGTAATAAAGAAAATACGAGGAGAAAAGAGAATCAGCTGATCCAGAACCAAGAAGCGAAGACGTCAAATACACACAAATACATAAAAGAATAGAAATGATGAAAACTAATATGAAGATAAAAAAATGATGGATAGATAAGATGAAACACACGCATACAAAATCATATTAAGAATGAAATTAAAAAAATAGATAAGAAAACACACACACACACACACACACACACACACACACACACACACACACATACACACACACACACACACACACAAACACACACGCACGAACACACACACACACACACACACAAACACACACACACACACACACACACACACACACACACACACACACACACACACACACACACACACACACACACACACACACACACACACACACACAAAAAAAAACACACACACACACAAAAACACACACACACACACACACACACACACACACACACACACACACACACACACACACACACACACACACACACACACACACACACACACACACACACACACACACGCACACACACACACACATTTCACTGCCTGTCTCCGCTGCTGTTCATCCGTATCAGGATTGATTGCTCTGAAAACCGAACCGTTAAGTGAAGGCCCCCTCCCCCTCCCCTCTATGTACATCTTACGTGTTTCAGAGAGGGAGGGGAAAAGGGGGAGCGAAAGGAGAGAGGAGGGATGGGAGGGAGGGGGGAGGGGAGGGGAGGGAGGAGAGGAGGGAGAGGGAGGGGGAGGGGAGGGGAGAAGGAAGGGGAAGGCAGAGGGAAAGTGAGGAGGGAAGGGGAAGGGAGGGGAGAGAGAAAAGAGGAGGGGAAGGAAGAGAGGATGGGAGGGGAGGAAAGGGAATCTACTAACTAGACAGGAAGGACGGGAGATAGTAGGAGAGAGAAAAAAAAGAAAAAAAAAAGGGGGAGGAGAGGGGAAGACGAGGGGAAGGGCTCCACTCACCATGATATTAGCCCTTCCACTCTTCGAATATTCTCGCATTATCCGAGCTTCACGGGACGCTGGCCTCTTACCTTACAAACTGTTCCGTATTTCTCCCTCAATTTTCCTCTTTCTAAGGGAGAGAGAAAGGGAGCAAGGTCATGGGTCATTTGTTCCCTTTTCAAGCATGAGGTTTGTGCCTTGCGTCGTGTTCATGGGCTGGCGGAGAGTGAACAATGTGAGGGGTGGTGGGGTGGGGGGGGAGGGTAATTTTACGCCTATTTTCTTGCTGTTCCTTTTTTTCTCTTTTCCTTTCTTTCTCTCTTTCTTTCTTTTCGCTCTTTCTCGTTCTTCTCATTTTTTTCTCTTTCTTTTTCCTGCTTGTCTGGCTGTCTCTGTCTCTTTATCTGTCTGTCTGTCTGTCTCTGTTTCTCTATGTCCCCATCTCTCTCACTCTCTCTCTTTTCCGCTCTTCTCTCCCTGTCTCTCTCACTCTTTCTCTCTTTCTCTCGCTCTCTCTCTCTCTTTCTCTCTCGTTCTCTCTCTGTCTCTCTCTCTCACTCTCTCTCTCTCTCTCTCTCTCTCTCTCTCTGATCTATATTTGTACCTTTCTCTTTCTTCCCCTCTCAGTATAAAAAAGGGAAAATTGTTCTTTCTCTTTCTTATTTATGGTATGGGAACGTTGCGTATAGATTCTCAAAATTATCATCCTTAGAATTCATAAATTATGTGGAACTCAGAATTATATAATAAAAAATTACGATTTCCATAGTTTCCCCTTTAATCCGTACGAGTAAAAACGGAGACACTAAAAGCAATTTCTAATAACCAATTTGCATTCACGAAAAGAGAGAATTTTATGGTAACTATTTAGTGAAAAGTTTATAGGAGGTTCATTGCTCTGGAGGACTAATTACGTAAGGTATTTAGTCTCGCTGTCACAGATTTATTACTGGGAAATAAATGTTTCGTGTGGATTTGAAGTGGTATGTGGGAATTACGTATTTATTTATTCATTTGTATTTCTATCGCTGCTCTATTACTTGATATCTTAAAACTATGATTCTATTATCTATTATTTATCTTAAAAGTATGATTCATTTACGGAATTCTCTTACAAAAATTCATTATCCATAATCCAGTGTCCATGTTTTGTCTCCAGTTCATACACGATTGTATTTCTATCGCTGCTCTATCTATTACTTGATATCTTAAAACTATGATTTATCTACGGAATTCTCTTACAAATAATCATTCAAAAGTCATTATCCATAATCCAGAGTTTATATTTTTTGTCCCCAGTTCATACACGAAACTAAATCAGATTTATTCCTTCGCCACCACTTAGGTCCTCCAACGCAGACCTGATGGAGATGTGCCAGACGTCACCCTCCAGCGCCTCCCTCAAGGTCCAGCAGGAGCACCAGAGCCGAGGACGCCACAGGTTGGTAGAGCTGGGGGGATAATGGGCGGGGGGTGGGGGTTGGTTGGGGTGGGGTAGGGGGGGGGAGTACTCTCTTGTTACCATGTCATTAGAGTGTGTTCGATTCCCTGTCTTCGGTCTTGTGTTTCTCTGTTTGTCTTTCTCTCTTTTATTTTTCTTTCTCTTTCTAATTCTTTCTTTCATTTTCTCTCTCTATATATATCTATATCTATATCTATCTATCTATCTATCTATCTATCTATATATATATATATATATATCTGCACACACACACACACACACACACACACACACACACACACACACACACACACACACACACACACACACACACACACACACACACACACACACACACACACACACACACACACACACACACACACACACACACACACACACAGATATATATGTATATATATACACATACACATATATATCTGTGTGTGTGTGTGTGTTTATATGTGTGTATATATATGCATATATACATATCCATCTCTCTCCCCTCTATCTTTTCCTTTCTCACTTCTTTCTCTCTCTCTCTCTCTCTCTCTCTCTCTCTCTCTCTCTCTCTCTCTCTCTCTCTCCTCTCTCTCTCTCTGTCTCTCTCTCTCTCTCTCTTTCTCTCTCTCTCTCTCTCTCTCTTGTTTTGATAAATTTTTTCTCGCCCCTGAAACCACAATAAACCGCTCAGGCGACATGTGTTCGGTCACGGTAACTTACTTTAACCAAAAGCTTAAGACATTTTCTATTTCCGTAAATTATTTGTTTTTGTTTACATATCTGCTTCCGCGATGGCCTCCATTTCGTTCTTATGATTCATTTTTTTCTATAATCAAAATTCCTAATTCTATTTCTTTCTATATCTCATTCAAAATACCGTATTGTCTGTGGTATAGATTTTTTTTTCTATAATCAAAATTCCTAATTCTATTTCTCTTTGTATCTCATTCAAAATACCGTATTGTCTGTGGTATAGATTTTTTTTCTAATCAAAATTCCTAATTCTATTTCTCTTTGTATCTCATTCAAAATACCGTATTGTCTGTGGTATAGATTTTTTTTCTATAATCAAAATTCCTAATTCTATTTCTCTTTATATCTCATTCAAAATACCGTATTGTCTGCGGTATAGATTTTTTTTTCTATAATCAAAATTCCTAATTCTATTTCTCTTTATATCTCATTCAAAATACCGTATTGTCTGCGGTATAGATTTTTTTTTCTATAATCAAAATTCCTAATTCTATTTCTCTTTGTATCTCATTCAAAATACCGTATTGTCTGTGGTATAGATTCCCGTGTTATTATCCGAAGGGCTGTGACCACCACTTGGCCCCGGAACGAGTCGAGGCGAAACGAGGTAGTTGAAAATCCCAGTGACATAAAACGATCAGTGGTTGTTGGTATCGTGTGCGGCTGCGGTGTGTTGGCGCGTTTCCGAATCCGTTAGAGTGGTAAAAGTCCGGTCAAACACTTGGAGTCTTCGAATATCTCGACGTGTATCCCATCCGGCCATTAAAGACGAGAATGATTACACTCGAATGGCCGGTCTTTAGGGAGGGGGGATCTCTACGACGGCTGACCACTGCTAGTACGTGCATTCACAAAACATTTCTCTCGTCAAGGGGGGGAAAATATCCACTGTTAGTACGTGCATTCACAAAACATTTCTCTCGTCAAGGGGGGAAATATTTCTTCAGTGGCGGCCTTTGTTGTGATTGGAATTTCTGAAACACATGTTTTGTGACATTAACGTGATGGATGGTCTTTGGTTGGTTGCGGATGCCACAGCTTGGGATTGAGAGAAAAGGAGTGATGGTGCATGGATTTAGGGAAGGGAGGGAGGGGGAGAGTGAAGGTAGAGGGAGAGGAATAAGGAAAGAGAGAAAGATTGGAAAATGGAGAGGAGAGTGGTGAAGTTAGAGGAAAAAGGAAAGGATAAGAGGAGAAATTGGAGAGGAGAGGGGATTAGGGAGAGAATTAAGGAAAGAGGGAAAGAGAGGAAATGGAGAGGAGTGATAAAGGGAGAGGAAAAAGGAAAGAGAATGAGGGAAGGAAAATGGAGAGGAGAGGGGTAAAGGGAGAGGAAGAGGGACAAGAGAAAGAGAGGAAGAAAGAAACGAAAGGAGAGGAACAGGGAGAGAAAACCTACAGAAGAACAGACTTAAGATAGCAATTGTCGTGAGGAAGACTAAGAAAATCCCTTAGGAACAGCGCTCATGACACCCTCATTAGAAGACGCCATCCGTAGACAATGGTAAGGAGGGCAGGCAGCTTTTTTTTTATGACAGAGCGAGGTGGCAGATGACTGCATACACACCAGACACAAGGAATGACGCGTTCGTTCTTATATAACGGAGACGCTTCGATATAAATATGTAGAACTTTTGTCATACTGGAATCAAGGCAAATGCGACGCTTCAAAGATGATTTTATTTATGGATATAATGTGGGTGACTCTCCCCTCGCCAGATGTGGCCATCTTTCGTGTCTGTTTTTGTTTTATCATTCTCTTTTTTTTTAAGAAAATTTAAATTTTGAATTATCGGACAAACACGTTCTTAGGACAAATATAATATCGTAACTTGTAAGTCATGGGCGTAGTCAGGTGTAAATGCTTATGCAAATATAAAGACAAAAATACAAGTCATTAGTGCCTCCTTGTCCTTGCAAACCTGCATTAATAGCATCAAATACGAAAGACGCATGTAGTATGCTGCATCTTTAACAATCACAACAATCACAACAACTACAGAAACTGTACCTTCACCTCCCAACGGCTAAACATATGTACATCACCTTGACCGCCGCCGAAATATCCATATTTCTTCCCTTCGGTTCTCCGTAATTGATGCTTATTCGCCCGGGAAGTGGCAATCAGAGTATCGTCGTCAGAAATTCGTGTTCATTCGTTGCCGGTTCAGCTACTCATCTTTCACGCTTCATGGCCGATTGAACAGGTACACCCGGGAAAATAGACATTATATTACGTAAAAATCTGTCGTCTGATGGGATTCTAACGTGAAAGTTGGAGAGTGTCTTCCGTAGAGTTGAAGCGGAAGATATTTTTTCCTCTGATTTCTCGCCGTAGTCTTGCTGCTTCAAGAAGAAATAAATAAAAGGATGACGATATTTGATTTATTAATCCAAAGAAGGCAAATAAAGGATAGTTATTGCGTCTGTAGGGAAAGAAATAACACAAACACCAAAATTAATACTAATAAAACAATATCTTTACTTCCAGTTCGCCCAGCGGAGAACGGAGCAGGAGCAGTAGTTACACGCGAGTGCGGATAGATGGCAGCACCGGCAACTCCGTGGTCGTGTCCGCAGCGGGTCCCGCCTCCGACCCGCAGCCGCAGTCAGTCGCTCACAGCTACGGCTCGTTACCTAGACGCTCCTCCGCAGCCTCTCACGCCGCCGCCGCCGCCGCCGAGTACACAGCCGCAGCAGAGGCGCAGACGCAGACGAGCGAGGGTGACTTTAGCGGTTATGTGACGCTGCCAAGGAGGAAGCCATATTTAAATTTTAAGAGTGTGTCGTGTGGTTCAAATGCGAGTAATAGTGTTGGTTCCGAGTTTGATAATGAAGACTTAAGTTATTTCAAGGAAAGAGTCGGCATCTTGAGAAACTGTGGTGTTAATTCGATAACTCGCACGCAGAGCTTTAAGGAGGGACTCAATTGTTATTCTCACGAGTACAGCAACACCGCGTACGGCTTATCGAGGACGCAGAGCTTCCACGATGGCCTAGCGGGGGACTTCAACGCGCTAGAAAGTGGCAAGACGAGGCTCCAGAGGGCGCCGTCCGTGGATGAGATTTTAGAGTCTGTGAAGACCCTGAGGGCGAGGAAGACGATGGTCAAGTCAACGCCAGACCTCCTGAGTCCCCAGGAGCCGGTGTACCACTCGGCGTCGCTGCCGAGGCACAAGGGCAGCAAGGGCAAGGGCTCGCGCGCCGCCGGGACGTCGTCCCTCCTCGGCGTGAGGTACAATGGGCCCTCCTCCAACGAGTCGCTCTACGAGCGGGTCCCCGAGCCCGACTACGAGCAGATCCCCGAGTCCCTGGTGGGCGGGACGCCCTACTACGAGAACGTGTGTCGCGGCAACAACCACTACGAGAACGTCCACCTGAAGGGCGAGGTGATCTACGACAGCCCGAGGCCCACCGACCACAGCCTCCACCACCACTATGACAAGGTCCACAGTTCGGCGGACCTCCACTACGAGAACGTCAAGTTCGACGCGCCCGTCTACGAGAACGTGGACGAGAAGGAGCCCACCTACATGAACGTCAACGGCACGGCCAAGTCCAGCAACGTGTACGCCAACCTGGACACGGGCGGCAGCAGCAACAAAAAGTCCGGCAGCCTCAAATCCTCGAAGTCAAGGTCGAACAAGGTCACCATCAGCGGGAACTCCATGATGCAGGGCACGACCTACGACGTCCCCCGGGCGGCCACCCACATCTACGACTCCCCCCAGAGGCAGGTGCGGTCCGTGGCGTCGACGCAAGCCAGCGAGTATGACACGCCCAAGAACAACCGCTCGATCCTGCCGCAGTCCACGCAGATCGTCCTCAAGGCCAAGAACGACCAGAAGTCCAAGATCGACGACATCTTCGCCGACTGCGACAAGGACTCCCTCGAGGGCGACAGAGACAGAGAACCCGACATCCCTTCGCCAGGTGAGTGTTGGTGTTTCCTCCGTGTTCTGGTAGGAAAAAGAGATCGAGAGGTGTGGCCTGCGTGTGATGGATATTTTACGAGCCCCGACAAAGGTGATCGTGTTCGTCGGATGGAGCGAGTTTGCCACGAGCGAGCACACGTAACTGTCGCAGAGGTGTTTTTTTTTAATTGAAGTTGGCGTTTGCATCATTCTTTTTCGATGGTTTTTCCCTTTGCTGTGCATTCGGGCGTAAACAATGGACTCTCAATAGTGCAGATTGTTATAAGTGCTTGTGTGCTTTTGAGAGAGAGAGAGAGAGAGAGAGAGAGAGAGAGAGAGAGAGAGAGAGAGAGAGAGAGAGAGAGAGAGAGAGAGAGAGAGAGAGAGAGAGAGAGAGAGAGAAAATTGTCAGACAGACAAATAGAGATGAAAACGGGGGACAGATATGTATGTGTGTATATGTATATGTGCATATATATATGTGTGTGTGTGTGTGTGTGTGTGTGTGTGTGTGTGTGTGTGTGTGTGTGTGTGTGTGTGTGTGTGTGTGTGTGTTATATATATATATATATATATATATATATATATATATATATATATATATATATATATAAAACCCCTATCCCATCCATACATTCTAAGACCCCCACCCCTCTTCATACCTCACCAACTACCCTCCCCCCCCCCTTCAAAAAAATAAAAAAACCCGCATTAAACTTCGCCATAAACGTGATGAAGATTCGTCCAACCGCTAAGTCGCCCTCAAGGTCCATGACGACGGCTGTTGGGTCGGTAAATAGGAGATGCAGTGGAGGCAGGTGCGTGCGTGTGCGTGTGCGCGTGCGTGGGCTCTCGGGGGTCCTGCGCGTGTCCACTTTGGAATGATACTTGTTCTTGTTTTTTTTTTTTTTTTTTTAATGCGGTTGTGTGTGTTTTGGGTGTTTGTGTGTGTTTGTCCGTTCATTTTCCGTTTTTTCGTATTTTTTTCGTTATTTACATTCGCAAGTGCATCTAACATGCATACACGCACCATCTGATGTATCGACTGCACACACACACACACACACACACACACACACACACACACACACACACACACACACACACACACACACACACACACACACACACACACACACACACACACACACACACACACGCCTTGAGCACACATTCGGACGTGTTCAACAGTGGGCGCTCATGTCTCGATAGTTTGTCTTCGCTTCAGTTCAATTTTGTTCATCCAATTACGGCCAGGTTAACGATATTTGAACACGTCTCGAATACAAACACGTGTTCACATTATCACTCGCATACTCGTCCGTGTACATCAGCAAAGGCAATTATAAATAGAGGTATACATGCACGTACAAATGTGCATATGCATACGCTTCCACATATGCATTGAAGATACCTGTGCATATATATATCAAATACGCATAAAAGATACACGTACACATACAACACATACCACGCAAACATACATAAAACATACACCGACACAAATAAAACATGTACACACGCACATATATAAAACATACACGCATACGAAAGCATAAACGCACACATACAAAGCATACCACGCACATATGCATAAAACATACACCGACACAAATAAAACACATGTACACACGTACGCACACATAAAACATACACACTCACATACAAAAATCATAAACGCACACATACGAAAACATACCCGCAAACATATCCACATATACGCACGCACACGCACACGCCTGCCCGAAAACAAGTGCATGTCTACTTCCCGGTTTGACCTGTAGTACTGGAGGAATGTTTACAAGGGCGGGCGCACCGCTACCAAGTCCGCAGTCGCCATCTTTATAATCTTGGTCTTCTGTTCCTGCTTTGTAATCGTCTTCTCTTTCATTCTCGTCTATCAATTTTTAGCATTTTTTTTTCTTCTTTCTTTTTTTTCTACTTTTTTGTATTCTTTTACTTCTACTTTTTTCCCTCGTCCTCGTAATCTTCTACTTCTCCTTATTCGTATTCTTCTTATACGTTTTCTTTCTCTTCTTCGTCATCCCCTTTTTTCTTCTCTTTTTTCGTAATTCTTCAATATCTTTCATCTCTGCCTCTCTCTATCTCTCCACCTCTCAATCGCATTATCCACCCATGAAACCTCCCATTTTTACTCTCACAGACTCTCTATCTCTATCTATCTAATTATCTATCGGTTTCTTCGTCTTCCTCACCGTCTTTTACCTTCACAAAACGCCTTACCTGTCGGGTCGCTCGTCCCTCCGGTTGCTTATTAGGCATAAAAAACCTGTCCATTTGTCTCGTTAGAAAATCGCAAACGCCTTTTACCTGAGAATCGTAAGTTCGCTGGACTAATAAAAAAAGATAAATGAATGTAAGGTCGAAAAATATGTATATATAACAGAGAGAGAGAGAATAAAAGAAAAACGCATATGTATATACGGATAAAAAACGTACACGCACACAGACATACTACCACGTACATACACACACACATACACACACACACAAGCATAAAAAATCAGGAGCTTTTTTTTGGGTTGTTTGATTTTAAACATTTTTTTGCATTGATCTGCAAAGAAGGAAGTTCAAGATTCTTTTTTTGCCAGTTTGGTTTAAGTAAACGAAGGTATTGGAGGTACACAAGCATTTCCGGGATCTGGCAACACCTGCATGATAACAAACAAAAAAGTGCGAACATATTTTCATTGTTGACGAGTCTTTTCGTTTGTTTGTTTCTTTGTTTATTTTCTTTCTTTGTGTCTCTGTTTTCCTTGTTCTGTCTCCTGTTTTTGTATCGTTGTTTTTTAATGTTTTATTTTCTATCATGCTTGTCATTTTGTTTTTTATTTCATGTTTTGTTTTTGTTTTTATCTTTATGATTTTATCATTATTGTTGTTGTTCATATCTTTAAAGTGGGTAATATTTCATGCGGCATCAATATTTTAATTATCATCATTAGTGTGATATCGTGTTTTTTTTAATATTGATAAAGGTATTGAAATTTACAACAATTTACCTTGTTATTATTATCATTATTATTGTTATTATTGTTATCATTATTATTGTTATTATTGTTATCATTATCATCATTGTCATCATCACTATTATCTTTTTATCACTTTAAACATCATACAATAATCCATGCAATACTTATTTATATTCTGTATGTATTTAATTTCGGTACTCTTACGTTCATTCACTTTCAACGGTAATTACATATAAAAACAGTATAGACACAATATTAACGCCAAGAAAAAATAATAAAAACGAGAACAACTATAAAACTCAAAGAACAATAATAATAACAAAACCCGAATTTACCAGCCATATTCTTCAGCGCCTCCGTCAGGTTGTGAGAGATCTATTTCATTTAGTGGCCTTCCGCACTCCCCCCCATCCCCCATCCCCCCAGGTTCTCTATCCTCTTTTAGTACCCCCCCCCCTCTCTCTCCCTTCCTCTCCTTGGGGTAGTTTAGGGAACCTCCCTCTACCTCTCCTTGCCCAGGGGAACTCCCTCTTATTACCTTCTGCTGGGTAACTACCTCCCTTCTTTCTACCTGCTTTTTGGGTAAATCTCTTCCTCTTCCTAACTTCTCCTTGGGTAACTACCTCCCTTCTTTCTCTCTTCCCTTTGGGTGAATCTCTCCCTTTTCTTTCCATTCCCTTGGGTCATTCCCTTCTCCTTGGGTAAATCACTTCCTCTTCTTTCCTTCCCCTTAGATAACTCTCTCTTTCTTTCTCCCTTTCCCTTGGGTAAATCTCTCCCTCTTCCGCTCTTTCTCTTATTACCTCACTACCCTCTTCTTCCCTTCCCCTGGATGTCTCCCCTGCTCTCTTCCTCGCTTCCCCTCGGGTAACCACCAACCCTAAAGTCCCTCCCCCCTCCCCTCCCCTCCCCTTGCCTTCGCTTTCCTCCCCTTCCCTTCGCTTCCCTTCCATTCCCTTCCCTTGCCTTCCCTCCCCTCTCCTCCCCTTTCTTGCCCTCCCCTCCCTTCCCTTCCCTCCCCTCCCTTCCCTCCCTTCCCTTCCCTTCCCTTCCCTCCCTCCCCTTCCCTCCACTCCCCTTCCCCTCCCCTCCCCTCCCCTTCCCTCCCCTCCCCTCCCCTTCCCCCGCCCCTAAATGAGTTCTGTTTCACTCGAAAGATTCCCTGAAAGGAACGTCAAACACTTCCCTTTGTGGAGGGTGTTAGCTGAGAGAGGAAGAGGCGTGGAGCGATAAAGGAGGCGAAGAGAGACAGATAACATATGCGTATAGATAGATGAATAGATAAGACATGTATATAAGTAGAGAAATGGATAGCGTATGTATACAAGTAAAGAAATGGATAACATATGTATATAAGTAGTGAAATGGATAACATACGAGTATAAACATGGGCGTGGTTATATATAAAGACGGTGAGATAGATAGGTGTTTAGATAGAGCTAGATAAGATGTATATAGAAAGAAAAATAGATAAGGTATGTTTGTAAATGGAGAAATAGGTAGTACATGAATATAGAGATAAAATTAGTTTTGTGTAAAGATAGATAGATAGATAGATAGATAGATAGATAGATAGATAGATAGATAGATAGATAGATAGATAGATAGATAGATAGATAGATAGATAGATAGATAGATCGATAGATAAGATGTATAAAGATCGAGAAATTAGATGTATATAGATCGAGAAATAGATAAGGTATGTCTAGACAGAAATAGACATAGAGACAGAAAGCGGGAGACGCGGAAGAGAGCGACAAAACACATAAATAAAATAATTTAGAAGTAAGGACTCTACAAAAGCCCAGCAACTCGACCGCTGGATGTAAAGAGACAGAAATAGGCAAACTGGACAGGAAAAAAACAGAAATAGACAAAATAGACAGGGAAAAGGGAACGCCAGAGTCTAGAAATAGACAAAAATAGACAGGAGAGAAAAAGAGGAACGCGGTCGTCTTAGAAAGCGTTTCTGCCTGTCAAATTTGTGAGAAAAAGATTACGCTCTCTAGAGATTCACGCCGGAGAGAGAGGGTCACGTGTGGAATATTCACGGCGACACGTTTGACACTGATTGGGGAGAAGAAGCGGGGTTTATGTGCGTCTGTGGGACTGGGTCTTCGCTTGGCCGTTCTGTTCGCCTGTTTTGGGGGTCTTGTTTGTGTGTGTGTTTTTTTTTTTTTTTTTTTTTGAGGGGGGGAGGGGAATTGTTTTGCTTTTCGTTTGATTTATTCTTTCTTTAATTATTTTTTTGTTTTGTTTTTGTTTTTTGTTTTTTCTTTGTTTTGTCTTTTTTGTCTCTTTCTCGGTTTTGATTTTTTTTTGTTCTTATTCGTCATTTCTCCCTCTCTCTCTCTCTCTCTCTTTTTTTCTCTCTCTCTCTCTCTCTCTCTCTCTCTCTCTCTCTCTCTCTCTCTCTCTCTCTCTCTCTTCTCTCCCTCCCTCCCTCCCTCCCTCCCTCCCTGCCTCCCATCCTTCCCTCTCCCTCCCTCCCTCCTTCCCTCTCCCTCCCTCCCTCCCTCCCACCCTCCCCTCTCCCTCCCTCCCCCCCCCCCCCTCCCTCCCCTCACTCTCTCTTCCTTTCTCCCACTCTTTCTCCTTACCACCCACCCACCTCATACCCCCCCCCCCTCCCCCCTTCTCCCTCGATCTAGTCCAACGAGTACTGACAACTGATATTCTCCGAGTTGCCACCTACTCATTTTCCAGAGAATTTTAAGCCGCTTCTCGGACCTATGTTAATGTCGGATCACTGAGGTCGACGATTTAATGTCAGATTGCAGTTTTATTTTTCTTATTTTCAATTGGTGTTTGTAAAGAAAGTTGGCATTTCGTAATGAGTCGTTTGTTAAAGGACATAAGACGAGGAATTAATGATAATGATTAATTATGATGGATTGTAAGGAGTGATGTTATTCATCAATTCTTCAGTGGGGGAAAAAAGTAGTGATAATAGAAATGAAATTCGAAATGTAGGTGAGAAGAAAAAATATGTTTTGGGGTTCAGTATTCTTCAAAGTCAAAGCCTGTTCTTTGAATTTATTCGAATTTATTCTATTTTTTTTTATCTTTCATTTTATTTTTGTCTCGCAAATCTTCTTCCTCTTCTTATCTCATGTGCAATTTCCCCTTCAGATTGCCTATGTGTGTAAACACAACACTCGCACGCACGCACACTCACTCACTCACTCACTCACTCACTCACTCACTCACTCACTCACTCACTCACTCACTCACTCACTCACACTCACTCACTCACTCACTCACTCACTCACTCACTCACTCACTCACTCACTCACTCACTCACACACACACACACACACACACACACACACACACACACACACACACACACACACACACACACACACACACACAAACAGAATAAGGTTGAAACAGTTATTTAAACTGACCTCCGCTTTGGGCTCTATAAAGTGTCATTCAGTGTGTCTCTCAACGCTTAAAGTATGTCATTTCCTTCGTTATAAGGCTTTATTTCAAAAGAAGGTTGAGTACGTTGAAATTCTTTAAAAAAACAGATAAAAAAAATCATTTCTCGGTTTTCGAAACTGTTGCCAATGCATGATTTCAGCGGATTTCTTGGAAAAAGATGCGGTTGTTTACGTCGAGTTTATTATTTTTTGCGTTGAAGTCAATACTATTCTTTGTGTGTTTGTTATTCTACCCATTTTTTTCCCTACTGTTGTCGTCATCGTTTTCACCAGTATATATCATTAAAAAAATCAATTGTTGTTGCTGGTGCTATTGTTATGATCATATTTTCGTTACTACCATGATCTCAATCATCCTACTAGCATATATTATTACAATTAGAATTAGTAGTAGTAGTATTTTCGTTGCTATTACTGCTGTTATATTTATTTTCATCCTCATTACCATTTTGGAAATCATTATCATTAAAAAATTTATTCTCTTGTACTAGTTATTTCTTCATCAACATCCCCTCCCCCCTCATTTGTTGTATCTCTCTTTGCTATTGTATTTCTTCACGTCTGTGTTACTTTTATTGTATTTTTCTCTCTTACATTCCTTTCTATTCCGGTTTTCAATTCGGTTGTATATCAAGATGTTTGGAAGGGTTGACATGACCTGCTCTCTCTCTTCTCTTCTCTCCTCTCTCTCTATCTCTCTTTCTTTTCCCTCTCTCTCTCTCCTTCTTTCCCCTCCCTCCCTCTCTCTCTCCTCAGCTCTCTCTTTCCCTCCCTCTCTCTCTCATCTCCTCTCTCTTTCCCTCCCTCTCTCTCTCATCTCCTCTCTCTCCCTTCCTTCTTTTCTCTCTCTCTCTCCTCTCCTTTGCATTCCTCTCCCTTCACCTCTCGCCTGTCCGCCAAATACAAGTAAACGGGGTCATTTTCGCCCCATAATAAGTACTCCCAAGGCGGTCAGCGAATGTACTTTCAGTTAACCATGAAACCGTACTCTATGAACGAGAAAAAAATACGAACCTCTCCATTGCAAAACTATGAGCTAGATTGCGTGTCCGACGTTATGTTCATTTTTTAACACTTGTAGGCGGTGGGTAAATGTTTAAGGGGATATGTGTATATATATATATAGATGCGTATATGTGCTTCTTTTCTCGTTCATTATCAAAAATACATTTTACCAATGGAAGGATGAAATGGCAAAATGTTAATGGCCATTCAAGCAAACAGAGAAATGCAGTGAGGCAAACACAATACCGAACACGTTAACAAACACATTAACGAAATCAATAACCATTCAAATTTCCGTACCCTGCCTATTATAAAATTATTATACTTAAAAGTTTGTTCAAGCCCATCCATTCAGCCGTTACCCATCCTCAACCCAAGGAAGAAGAGGAGAAGGAGCAGGAGGAAGAGAAGAAATGTGAATCATAGAAGAGAGAAAAAAAGTAAGATGCTTAAAAGTTTGACAAGTCACTGGTGGCAGCGACTCTGTGCATTGTCCGGCGTTCCCCAAGGCGGTAGACCCGGTCCATCCTGGATCGACTGCCGGACGGGGCTTTTTGCGGCGCTCGCGAGTTCACAAATCCCTTTAACCTTTTGCGGTTCGCTCTCTCTTTCGCTCGCTCCATCACGGGATGTCTCGTTCGATATCTGTCTCGTGTCTTCTTTATCGTTTGTCTTTGATCTTGCTCCTTGTCTGTGTGTCGGGTTGCCGCTCTATCTTTGTATGTCCCTGTGTGTGTATGTGTGCTTGCTCGCGCGCACGTTTGTCTATCTCCTGCCATTCTTTAATAGAAGGGTATTCATCTTATTTCCCCAAAATCTTTGGCTTTAACTCTTTCCTCTTTGACGAGTGACAACGCCACTTGCTTAGCCCGACCGTGACCTAAGAAACCCACACGCTGGTCCAGATTTCGTCTACGAACCAGCAGAAGTAGCGCGAGCATGTGAGTGGATGCTCGCGCAAGCGTTTATCCACAAGGCATCCCGCAGACGCCGACGAAGAGAGACAAGCCAAAGACAACCGCAATCACGCCTGTTAAATAAATGCCTAAGCCACCGGCCAAAGCCCCGTCGTGATGGTGCACAAAGCCCGAAGCCCCAAGCGCGCAGCAGAACCCCTCCTTACAGTCGAGAGTGTCACTTCGAGACTTAAGAAAGGGTGTATGGAAGTGTAGACCGTTCAAGGGTGAGGTGACGGGTTTGAAATGCACGGTAATGATGTGACACACCACTCAAGAGGCTCATCTTTAAGAATGTTGAATGGCTCGCGGATCTTACGCTTGTCAGACGAAAGAAAAGCGCGTGTTCTTGGAATGAATTACAGATGCAACGTTTTTGGCCAGTGAGGTGAATGATGTTTAGGTTTTGGTGGGACAATAAACTTTGAAATAAATCTAATTGAACGACTTATCCTTGAAATCTCCCACTAGGAATACAAATACAAAATCGAACACGCATTGAACAACCGCGAACGATTACGAAATGGACGATTTACGTATTCAAAAAACTACCTCAAGTCGAACGAAGGACTCGAAAAGGACTACCATGCAGGAAGCGAATTCTGCATGACTCGCCGATCCGACTTGAAGCAAAGGACACCAATCACGGGGGGAAGATCGGCCATTCACCTTGAACGGTCATTCACACAATCAGTCTCGTTCTCAATTGATCTCGATCGCTCGGATATATCATTCCGTCGAAGCTGTCGATGCTGTAGTCGCCGATAGATTGGTAGTGTATCGGCTGTATTTGCGGAATCGTTTTTCCTCGTCTTCTCGTTTGTGTTAATCTCCGTAAGTCCAAATTGAATTAGGGGGAGTTTGTGAAGAAAAAATAAAGAAAAAATGAGTTGGATTAACACAACACCTGGCTGCGTGAGGGGAGGGGGAGGCAGGGGGGGTAAGGGGGAGGGGAATCCGATGGTCGAGAGGGGAGGGGGTAAGGGGGGGAGTCCAAAGGGGGCCTGTACTGAGGAAAGGGGGGAGGGGGGAGGAGGGAGGAGGAGGTATAAGTAAACAAGTAAGTCAAACCAAACAATTCACTTTAACTGGTTAACCGTAAGTCGTTTCTGAGTGAATAGAGATTCTAAGAATAGCATTAAATCCAACAGGCTGAAAGATCTGTCTAGAGCTTTTCGGGAACTAGTCTTTCTTTTTCCTCTGTTCTTGGTTTCCCTATTCCTTTCTCCTCTTTGTCTTATTAATATTCCTTATTTACTCGCCTTTCCTTTGCCGTTTCTATAACTTTTCATGTTTCAAATTTTTTCTACTATTTTTACCATCCCATTTCTCTCTATACCTTTTTTCCGTTTTCTCCATCTTCTATGCTTCCATTTTCTTGTTTTCCTTTTTTCTTATTTTCTCCTCCTGTTTCCCCTCCCTATTCTTACCATTTCTTCTCCCATTCCCTCTTTCTCTTCCTCTTTACCCCCCCTCCCCCCTTTATCACCAACATCAACCGTTCCATCTCCCGTAACTCTGAAGCCGCGTCCGTATCCCATGATGACTCGGCATAATTAGGCGTTCGGGATGACATTTCGACGCAATCGGACGAAGGGACGGGAAAAAAAGGCGGGAAAAAACAATAATCATTAACGGAAATAATGTTCTTTTTCTTCGGTTGAATTCGATCGTATGGGAGGAAATTTATTACTGTTGCGTGCGAGAGATTTATCTTGTTGTTTACTGATTTATGTCATATTTTTCCTTATTATTATGGGTTGGTGCATTCCTCTCTGTATTTTATCTCTGTCTGTATGTATTTTTCTCTTGGGTTGTTTGGCATTACGGATGTCATAAAACTTTTGATGATAATATTAATTGTAATAATATGAATATTGTTATTACTACTATGATAATGGTAAAGCCAATTATAACATATAACATTAAGGAGACTTGATAAAGATATTTACAAAGACAATAATTTTACGATGATTTACAACGATACTAGTGTTACGATGAGGATGCTACCTAAACAAAATAAAAAAAACGAAAACTGAC
>NC_091571.1:33299045-33321545 GCF_042767895.1 Penaeus vannamei | reverse complement strand
AACCAAAGGTCAAGACAGCCAGCGATCGAGTCAACGCGGAAGATCACACAAGCACAGCCTCCCCCTCCTTCTCCGGTTCCTTCTTCTAGACGTTCACCTCCTTCACCTCCTCTTTCTTGTCTTTTCTTCTTGTCTTTGTTGTGATTTTCTCTTTGCTTTTGTTCTTTCTTTCTCCTTTGTGTTCCACTGAGTACTCCTCCCTTTTTCGTTAATGGTTTTGTTTTTTATTCTTCTTCCTTCTCTGCTTCGTCTTCTCTGTCCTTTTCTTCTCTTATCTTCCTCAATCCTATCTACCCCCTCTCCTTCTTCCTCATCCTCCTCCTTCTCCTCCTTCTCCTCCTCCGTCCCTACCACCATCACCAGCTCCACCTCCGCCTGTTTCTTCTCCTTCTCACCCTCCTCCTTCCCCCCTCTCCTTTCTCTCCCCTCCTCCTTCTCCCCTCTCCTTTTTCTCCCCTCCTCCTTCTCCCCTCTCCTTTTTCTCCCCTCCTCCTTCCCCCCTCTCCTACTTCACCCCTCTCCTACTTCACCCCCTCCTCCTTCACCCCTCTCCCCCTTCCTCCTCCTCCTCCTCCCCCTTCATCCTCCTCCTCCTCCCCCTTCATCATCATCCTCCTCCCCCCCTTCTCCTCCTTTTCTAGCTCCACAGTGAAAATGGGGACACGAGGTGCCAGCAGCAAGATCGGAGAGGAGCGTGGGCGCGACGCCCGTCAGTCAAATATGAGAGGGAGATGGGCGTCGAGGGCGGGGCGAATAGGCAGTGGTTTGACCTCTCCTTTGACTCGAGGCTGGAAACTGTCTTGTGGTTTACGTTGGGACGAAATGAAATCAGTAAATGAAAAGAAAGAGAATAAAAAGGAAAAAGGGATGTGAAAGCAACAAAAGGAGAGAAAAGAGGGTAGAGAAAGAATGAAGGGATTTTTTCCTTTTTTCACTGAAAGATCAGAGCTGTGACTTCTCAATTTATTTTTATCGTTCGTACCAAGACTGCGAAGCTTTATATATAAAGCTTCTCGAATAAACGTAAATGTGAAAAGGAAATTAAATGAAAGATATATATAGAGAGTAAACACTGACGACCTGCGGATCGAGCTACAAGACGCGAGATTCCCCTACTGGTCCAAGGCCGTTACTCAGGACCTAAGGCTACTCCCGCACCCCCGTGGCTCCCCCTCCCCCCTTCCTCCCCTTCCTCCCTTCCCCCCCTTCCCCCCTCTCCCCCCTTCTCCTCCTCCGTCCCTCTCCGACCACAGTGCGACCTGGAATTAAGCTCTCCTTCCCTCAGGGGGCCTCAGCTTCCCGACTCCTGCAGTGTCGAGAATTGAGGTCCCAGGCTAGTCCTTCTGTACAAGGCGGCGGTAGCTTGACACGGTCTCGAGGTCGTGTGGAGGGGAAGAAATGGGAGGAAATGGAAGAAGGGAGAGAGAGAATGAGGGGGATAGAGCGGATGGATGAAGGTAGAAGGAGAAATATACTATTGAAGTTGGTGGTAAACAGGATGGATAAAGTTAGGAAAAGAAATTGACTGCTGTTTTATCTCCTTTCCTTTCTTTTGCTCATCTTCACGTTGGTATTATTTTATCGTATCTTTATCTCTTCTACTCTCCTATCCTCCCTTTCCCGTTTTACCTCTCCTCCCTTACCTCCTTTCCCCCCCGTCACTCCTTCCTCTTCTCCCTTTTCCCCTTTCGCTCTTTTCCCTCTCTTCCCCCACCTCCCCGCTGTTTTTCTTTCCTCCCCTCCCCCCTTCTGTCACTCCTTCCTCTCCCCCTTCCCTTCCCCCTCTTTCTTCTCCCTCCCCTCCCTCACTATCCCCCTCCCTCCCCACTCTTTCTCCTTCCTCATCTCCCTCCCTCTCCCCCCTCTTTCTCCTCTTCTCCCTCCCTCCCCTTCCCTCTCCTCCTTTCGCCCATCCACAAAACACTCAATTCCGCGCAAAGAACCAGTCACATACTTTGCCTCGTCGACACTTTTCTCGCATCTCCGTCTCACAGTCTCCAGCATCCAGCAATCCCAGCATCCAGTCTGCCCGAGATGAGATCCAGCGAGATGAAAGTATTCCTCCTTGACGAGAATCGGGATGGCTTCATAATGTGACGTGATCGGGATTTCATTAGTCGGTGTTTATTGAATTTATGGGTCGGTTTTGTAGAGATGGCGTTTTGCGTTTTTTTAGCATGTTTTTTTTAAATATTAGTTTAATATTAGCATCGTTTTTTTTAATATTAGTGTTTTTTTTTCTTTGTTTTTTATTATCTTATCTGGGTATTATCTTTTATTTTTATATTATCTTATCTGTTTTTGTTTTCTTATATTACATCATCAAATTTCTTTTTTCATATAGTTTGCATTACCCACGAGGAGGCTATAAACAATAATTTTACCGAAGAAAACAAGAGTATCTTTTTATCTGTTTACTATTTACCCCTCCCCCCCCTCTCCACACCCCCTCCCACCCCCTCCCACCTGCTTCCGTGATTGACTGACTTTGCATACGTAGAGTCACAGTGATCGTGTATTGCGCCAGTTTGTGCTCAGGCGAGTGGCATGACGTTGAAAGCACACCAGGAAACATTTACATCTGGACGAATTGAAATGTCATATGGACGGTTCCCTCCCCCTCTCTCTCTCTTTCTCTGTCTCTCTCTGTCTCTGTCTCTCTCTCTCTCTCTCTCTCTCTCTCTCTCTCTCTCTCTCTCTCTCTCTCTCTCTCTCTCTCCCTGTCTCTCTCTCTCTATATATATATGTATATGTGCGTGTATGTATGTATGTGCATAAGTGAGTGTTTGTGTGTATGTCTGTCTGTGTATCTACCTACCTATCTATCTCATTTTCTCTCTAATTCCATATCGCTCTGAGAGAGAGAGGAAGTAAGAGGGAAATGCCTTACTCTTTTACATAGACCTTGATACCTAATACCAGCAATAAAAAAAGCAACACCGCCAAAAAAACAAAAAAATGCATATGCTTTATTGATACCTAATACCAGCAATAACAAGAAGCAACACCGCCCAAAAAAACATGCATATGCTTTACACCAGAAGAAATTCCAGAAAAAATAGACAAATAAAAAAAAAATGAAAATAAAAAAAATGAAAATAAAAAAGAAGTGGGCCAGAGCAAGATCAAGTCCTCACTGCCCCTGCCTACCGGGTGTGGCGGAGTACCGGGGGGTGGGCTGAGGGTGGGTTGGTGGACCGGTGGGCGGGGTGGGCGGGGTGGGCTGTCATCCGGGCGTGGCTGGTCTTGCGTCACGAGTACCGTAACGTGGCCAGGGTAAAAGGGGACAGCGTGACGAAATAGGGTGACAGGGAAGGGTGAAGAAGGAGGAAGAGAAAGGGGGGGGGAGGGGGAAACGGAGGTCAGGAGGAAGAGAAAAGGATAAAGGAGAAGGTGAGAAGGAAGGAGGAAGAAAAACGGATAAAGGAGACGATAAGAAGGAAGGGAAAGTAGGGTGAAGAAGGAGGAGGAGGAGGAAGAGAAGGGGGGGGGGCGCGGAGGTCAGGAAGAAGAGAAAATGATAAAGAAGGTAAGGAAGGGAAAGCAGGGTGACGGAGGAAGAGGAGGAAGGCATGGGGGAGAGGAAGAAGGATCAAGGAAAAGGTAAGAAGGAAGGGAAAGTAGGGTGACGGAGGAGGAAGAGAAGGTAGGAGAAACGGAGGTCAGGAGGAAGAGAAAAGGATAAAGGGGAAGGTAAGAAGGAAGTGGGAAAGATGACCTTTGGGCGAGGAGACACACGCGGGGGCGGAAATGGCGATGAAATATGAAACGTGGGAATTGTTTTGATATCATTTTCATTACACGTTGATCGTTATGAAAGGGGGAAGAACTCGTGGGAGACGAAGGGGAAGAGGAAATTAAGATGTAAAGGTGCAATTCAGATAAGTATTTTACTAGTTTTAAGGAAACTAGAAAAATAAGGATATGGATTCTTCCTCTTTATTTTTCTCTCTTTCGGACTTTTTATTTCCCTCTCTTTTCTCCTTTTCCTTCCTCCCTTTCGTCTCTCTCTCTCTCTGTGTGTTACACCCTCATATTTTACCCTCTCCCTCCTCCCTCTCTGTCTCTCTCACTCTCTCTCTTTTTACCTCTCTCACTCACCCTCACCTTCACCCCTCTCCGCTCTCCCTCCTCTCTGTCTCTCTCTTACCTCCAATCCCACCCTCTCCCTCCTCTTTCTCTATTTCTCTCCTCCTCTCTCTCATTCTGAAATCATACTTTCTCCTTCTCGCTGCATGTACATTCTCCCACCGTTATTATTACGTTCGTCTCAAGTTCTCACTCGTTGCTCCTTCCCCTGGCACTGCCCCCTGTCCCCCCCTTCTGGCACCGCCCCCTTTCCACCCTCCCCCCCTCTGGCACCGCCCCCCTTTCCACCCCTCCCCCCTCTGGCACCGCCCCCCTGTCCCCCCTCCCCTCAAGCCCCGCCCACCGCTGCCAATGACCGTATTTTCCGGTTCGTCGAGAAAACCTATATTCCAGCTGTGTCTACAAAGGCTATGGTAATTACCTCGCTATTTATATGTATGATGTGTGTACGAAGGTGAGTTCATAAACGGGTAATTGTGTTGATAATGAGATACCTTGCATGTGTGTTTATAAGGCTTAATATCGCATAGAGCGGATAATTTATGCAAGGATTTATAGGCCAAAGATACGTAATGTAAATACCGAGAGAAAAAATCGTGTAGAACCTATAATGTTTATGAATGTTTGACAACCTTCGCAACTTAATGCAGAAAAAAATCAAACATAGAAAAATAACAAAGAACAAATGATAAATAAAACAGAAAATAATAAAAGAATACACAAACAAGCAAATAAAAGAAACACAGGTAAGAGCATACCTTGCTTGATCACTTGTTATGTATTAGCCTGAGGGAAGGGGCGGGGGGTAGGAGAGGAGGGGGGGGAGAGAAGTAGGTGTAAGTAACAACAGTAGAACCTCACCACTTCGTCCTTTGACCCACTTATAAGGATGAGTAGGGATGGAGGAAGGAGGGAAGAGCCACGTAAATGGAGGAACAGGAATGGGGAGAGGGGGGGGGGAGGAGCCACTTGCACGAAGGATCAGAAACGGAGTTTAGGAACGGAGGGAGGAAGGGGGAAGGACTACTTACACGGAAGAACATGAACGGAGGGAAGGTGGGGAGGGAGGGATACTTACAAGGAGCAGGAATGGAGGGAGGGGAGAAGGGCCACTTACACGGAAGAACATGAACGGAGGGAAGGTGGGGGTTCGGGCCACTTACAAGGAGGTGTAGGGACGGAGAGAGGGAGAAAGGGACCACTTACAAATATCAGAAACGGAGGGAGACTGGAGCCAAGGAACACTATATTGTAAATCTAATAATGGATGGCAATGAAGTGACGACATAGGCTGAAGGGAGAAAGAAGAGGAAAAAAAGAGGACGAGATTGATGTGCAACTTGTTTACGCGGTAAGAGGACAAGGCAGCAAGTGGTGAGTGTCACCTTGCTTGCTGTTATCTGGTTTCCAAGTGGACTGTCCGGATCCACTTCAGTTTTTAATATTTCACCAGAAAAAAGACGAAGCAAATGATTCAATTTACCGACAAGTATACGAAGCAAAAGATTTAAGTTCTCAACAAGTAAATAATTCAATTCCTTAACGATCGAAGCACCATGACATCTATTTACCCATCAGGCCATCCCGCTGGTCCACAAAGCTGACCACTGCAACGTAAACATGCAGCAATGGCCTTAGGAGATCATATACAACGAGCATATCGAGCATACTAATGAGGAGAGAATGAGTTAGAGCTCAGGGCACACACTCTGCATTATAACGGGGCAGTCCAGGTAGGTCACTGGGCAGTCTGGTCCTAGGAACGAGATGGTGGGGGCGTTCTTCGCGTTCTTCCTGTGTTCTTTCGTTTCTTCCCCTTCTGATTTTTTTTTCTCCATTCTTTATTTTTGTTTCCTTTAGCTTGTTTTTTCTTTCTTGTCTTCTGCTTCTTTTTCTTCGGTTTATGTTTGATTTAATTTCATAAATAATGGAATCGTGGTGTCGAATCCTTCATTTATCATTTTGTTTAGAACCCCCCCCCCCCTCTCTCTCTCTCTCTCTCTCTCTCTCTCTCTCTCTCTCTCTCTCTCTCTCTCTCTCTCTCTCTCTCTCTCTCTCTCTCTCTCCTTCTTTCTGCACCCTCGTTTCTTTCTTTTTCTCGGTCTGTCTCCTTCTTCCCTCCTTGGTACTCCTGCGTTCTGATACTAAAGCAAGGCCGCTAATAGCCTTGGGGGAGCGAGTTCTTGGTGCAAGCAGACGAGGAGGAAGATGGAAGAGAGAGAGGAGGAGAGGAAGGAAGAAGACAAAGGGGATAAAAAGGAGGGAGAAGAAGATATAGGAAGAAGAGACGGAGGGAAGGAGGATTGGGGGAAGAAAGAAAGGAAGGAAGGAAGAAAATGAGATGCAGAAAGGAGGGGGCGTGATGATGACGATAAGGAAGACGGGAGAAGGAAAAGGAGTTTCGAAACGTGATAAAGAACGGAGGAACTCGAGAAAGTTAGGTAACAAGGAGGCAGAGGCTAATGGAGGAGGAAGGAGTCTTCAGATTACAAGGAGGTGGCGGAGGAAGGACTCTTATCGTTGTTTACGTCGACGGGTTCAGGAATCGGGGCAAGTTTTCCAGTTACTTTCCAGTATATTTTTTTTCGATGAGTTTTATCTTCTTTATGTAACTGGGAAGAAGTTGTATTTTCGCCCGGAGGACGGTAAGGTACAGATAAGAATACGAGAGACGGAAGAAACAGAGAAATTTTGATTTTATCCCAGAAAAAAAAAATGTAGAAACCATGAAACTAGATATAAATAAGAATACGAGAGATGGAAGAAAAGAAAAAAAAATGATTATATCCCCCCCAAAAAAGAGAAAAGATGTAGAAACCATGAAACTACATAAAATCCTTAAAATACAAATCCTACAATCCTCCCCCACCAACACTCCCCCACTCACTCCTTCGCCAAACTGACCTCCCTCCTCCACCACTTCTACGTCGTCGCCATCCGCCCGCCCACGAGATCTCGATGGGAAAGCGAACTCCACTTGTTCACATCCCCGAACCGCAACCCTTAGCGACTCGTCCACCTTGCCCGAGACTCCAGCTGCTTTTTCTCACAGCCGTGTTACGTTGTATTGTGTCGTCGATGTCGCTTCGTAATGGAGTGTTATCGCCGAATTGATGGTTGGGCTTTGTCGTGTGTTGAGCGAAGGGTCGTTCTCGTAAACTGGGCTTTTGTGCGGTGCGTTTTTGTGGGTTTTTGGTGGGAGGTTTCTGGGCGGGTGGCCATGTAAAGGATTATTTTTTTCTTAATCAATCTTTCATATCTGTCTTTTGTGGCCATCTTCTCTAACATCTTCTGACAGATGACCAATTCTTGGTCTCTTCTGTTTTGTCCTCTGAACCATGAAATATTACCGACGTTTGTCTTGACTGACCGCATCGAAGACTCGCATTGCCTTAACGCGAGAGTCACCATTATCATTATCTTTCTCTCTTCCGTTACCTCTACCTCCTTCCCTCGCGATACACTTCCAGTACTTACGAGCTGGAACACCTACGGGACGCGACCGCCACGCCAAAAGGTTTCCACATAAACTGACGTAAACATTGAAACGACTGTCAAGGCGCGCTGGCGTTCTGCAAGGCGGTCATTTCTTCCTCGGTCGTTTCTCGAGATGATGGTGATGGCGATGGTGACGTTAATGCCTGGGATGACGTCGGAGGGAGAGGAAGAGAGAGAGAGAGTACGCGCGTGAGATTTCTTCGGGGTCCTTTCTCGGTCTCGTCTTTTCTCTTTCGTTCCTTGGGGTTCCCGTTGTTCAATTTGATTTTTTTTTTTTTATCTTCTTCCCATGGTTTTATCTCCCCTTCCTCTTTTTTTTCCTCTTTCTCTTCTATTCATTATTCATACTCCTTATTCTTCATCCCTTTAAAAGTGCAACATTCCTCCTTCTCCCCTCTCCCTTCACTCCCCCTCCACCCCCCCCCCCCTTGCTCCCATTATTTTTTATTTACAACTCCAGGCGTCACCTTCCCCGTTCTCACCCCCCCCCCTGCCCTCCCTGCCTCCCCCATCACCCCCCTCACACCCTCATCACCCCCTCACACCTGGCTTCTTCGGCATTGGGAAGTCATCCTTAAGGACCAATTAAGAGGTTATTACTTTCTCATGACCAGCGGTTTTGTTGCTGTGGGTAATCGCTCCGACGCCGCCACGACTGCGAGGTACCGAGTGCAAATTGGATAATGGATGCGTCGATTTGATTCTCGGGCGTGCGTTTCGATGCGTTTGTCCCCCGCCCCCCCTCCTCCTGCTCCTCTTCCTCCTCTTGCTGCTCTTCCTTTTCTTCTTTTACCTCCTCCTCTTCTTCTCTTCCTTCTGCTTCTGCTCTTCCTCCTCCTCCTCTTCCCCATGCAGTCTCTCTCTTCCACCCCCCTTCCCTCTCGCAGATTGGTAGCAAATTAGTGCGTCAGATAAATTCTCGTACGTGTGCTTGGCCCCTCTTCTATCCCATACCCTCCCGCCATACCGGATCTCGACCCGCGCTGTGCCCTATAGCCTTCCTCTCTCCTCGGTTACCCCACCCCCTCAATTATCCCCTTCCCCTCCCTCTTTTCTCGTGTGCCCCCCTCCCCTTTTATTCCCCCTTCCCTTCCCACTCCCCCTCGCTTTCCTCCCGTTCCCGTCCCTGCCCCCCCCCCCCCCGTTTCCACTCCCCTCCCCCTCCCGTTTGCATTCCCCTTCCTCTCTCCCCCCATTCCACCCCCCCTTCCCCTCCTCCGCTCTGCAAATGTCTGCGGGTGACGATTCTTGTTTACGATTGCACGCGTGAATTCCTCCCCTCGTGAGGCGGGGTAACGAGGGGAACCTTTCACTGTGAGGACGTCGCGTAACTGTTAAAAAATTTGGGGTCTCGTTGCGTTTTTTTTTTTTTTTTTTTTTTTTTTTTTTTTTTTTTTTTTTAGGGGGGGGGTTATTTCGTGTATGTGTGGATGGGTATTGTGCATACAGTCACACACACACACACACACACACACACACACACACACACACACACACACACACACACACACACACACACACACACACACACACACACACACACACACACACACATACACGCACACAAATACATAAACACGTATACACACAAATCACTCTTATTTGCTTGTTAAACACCACCAATTGTTTTATTTTTCCTTCCCGAATTTCCTCCGGATTGGCAGAAAACGGGATTCAGCAACAGACGGAAGATAGGAAGAACAAAGTCACTTTTGCATAACGCTTCTTGACCACCGTGGAAATCCCAAAGAGAAAAACAAGGAAAATGTTTTATTTTATTTATTTATTTATTTTTTTAAATTATTATCCGCCACCCTCCCCCGGAAAAAGGAAAAGAAAAGAAAAGGCAAATACTTGTTGTTTTATTATTTCTTCTTAGCGGAAATTCGACCCCCCTCCTCCCCAAAAAATAATTTAGTTAATAGTTTCATTTTATTGATAATAGTAAGGATTATCGTTATCATGATTATTGATAATAATAATGATGATGATGGTAATTAATGATGGTTGTAATGATAAGAATGATGCTAACAGTTCTGATAATAATAACGAAATGGTAATTCTAGTAGTAATTGTGATAACAGCGATGGTGATAATATGAATAATGATATAAATAACAATAAAATGATACTAAAGACCAGTTGTATAAAGGAAATCTCTCCACCCAACATCATACATTTTATAGCTCAACATATACATTTTATATATACAAAAAAGGATTCAATTCACCTTAAAACTTGGCAACTGACCGAGCCATCTGGTCTCCTTCGCTCGATACTGTCCGTTGGTCACTCGTCTTCTGTGTTCTGTTAGGATTTTAAAAGCAAAACGAAAATTGTATTCGATTCGGATATTGTGTATAAGGAAAGTATTTTTATTGTATTCAGTTCGGATAAAGTGTGTAAGGAAAGTATTTTTATTGTATTCAATTCGAATATAGTGTATAAGGAAGGTGTTTTTTTTCTGTGAATAATTTGTTTCATGGTTTGACCTCTGGAGAAATTACGGGAATGATTAGTGAAAATAATTAATTGAGATAGACGTTGCTCTCTTTTTTGTGCTGTTGGATCCAATATCACGAATAGTAATGTGTTACAAAAGACCAATCGTACATGAAGATAAGTACATATATTGTTTTAACGAAATAGCGTGTCCTGTTTAGCGAAACAGTCTGTAGTTCTTTTAAAAATAAAACAGGTTGTATAGTTCACTTGCAAGTCGAAACACGTAGTTCATTTTAACGAAATATGCTGTATTTGTTCTCTTTCTTTAAGTCAAAAAGTTGCACTTGTCTCCGAACGGAATGGGCCGCAGTTTATCGAAACAAGCAGTAGGTCTATTATAGAAATAGACTGTAGGTCTCTTATGTAGGTCTTTTATGAAATGGCTGTAGTTTATTTCTAAGATGATATAGGCTGCAGTTTATTTAGAAAAACTCCACAGGATGTACTTTTTGAAAACGAAATAGGTTGTAGTTCTTTTAAAACGAAATAGGCTGTAGTTCTCTTTAAAAAACGAAATCGGCTGTAGTTCCCTCTTCAAACGAAGTAGACTGTAGTTCTCTTTTAAAGCGAAATGGGCTGTAGTTCCCTCTTCAAACGAAGTAGACTGTAGTTCTCTTTTAAAGCGAAATAGGCTGTAGTTCCCTCTTCACACGAAATCAGCTGAGCGTCGGCCTTCACGCGGGCCGCCCAAGCACAAGGTAGTTCGGGGTCCGGCCAGTTGCCACGTCTCATTTAACCCATAACGGGAATTGTAGCCGGAAGTAAGAGCCATCGTTCTGTTTCCTCTTGGCTGTCAGTGTCTGGGCTGTTTGTTTCGGTTGTTTGTTTTTGGGGGATGGTTGTGATGCGTTGCTGTGTGGCGAGTCTGGTTGGATGGGTTTGTTGATGTGTTTAGGTCTCTGTCTGTCTTGTCTGCCTCTCTCTCTCTCTCTCTCTCTCTCTCTCTCTCTCTCTCTCTCTCTCTCTCTCTCTCTCTCTCTCTCTCTCTCTCTCTCTTAGCTTGGTTAGTGGTTTAGGTGGTAGGAGTTGATGCGATGTAAAGTGGGGACAAACCCACCAAAATAAATAGATAAATGAATAAGAAAATGAATACATAAAGCAAATCACACCCTCTACCCGTACACCAATGAATATAGCTCTCCAGTACACCAAATATACACCAAATCTACCAATGATAACAAACAACATCCAAACCAAACGGAACACTTAGGCAAAATGCCACCGCGTCTTGACAGAAAATAAATGTCGGTCAACAGGAAATCAAGTCTGGAAAATGTTAAGACCTACATCTTTTGATTCCCACTTCACGGGAGGCTGAAGACGCTAATCAGTAGGTAAGGAAGCCTGAAGGAGCCAGTAGGACCTCTCGACCGCCACCAGGGAAATCCATCTCCTTCAAGTGGATACGTGAAGGCTCTAACCCCCTGGCCCTTATCCCCCTCCCCTCCCCCTCCTCCTCCTCATCATCATCATTCTTGTGCCATCGTCAATCTGTACTCCTCCTCTTCATCTTCTTTTTTAATTTTCTTTATTCCCCTCTAGCTTCTGTTATTTTTTTTATTGTTATTGTTATTTCTTTTTCTTCTTCTTCCTTCTTCGTCCCTTCCTCTTCCTCTTCTTCCTTCTTCCCCTTTTCCTCCACCTCTTCTTCTTCTTCATCTTCCTCCTCCTCCACCTCCTCTCTTCCTCCTACCATCCCCTCCTTCCCCCAACCCCTTCATCCCTAAAACTTCCATTACTATCGAATTTGACCTCTGACCTTGGCGCCTCTGTCACGAGAGACATAATGAAGATTAAGGTCATTATCGCCCGAGTTAATTAAGGCCCACTTATAGCTCGGATAACTCAAATCACAGTCTTGGACGAGGAGATCCATCAAGAGAGAGTGAGAAATAAGTCAGACATTAGCCTCTTGCTTGGTCTTGCTTCGTTGACATACAGGTCGCGGAGATAAAGTTATTACCAGATGCACATTTCTTATGGTGTGTGATGATCATTTTGGGGTTTGGTGATACTGTTTTATGTATGGAGACCAGATGCCATTTCTGATGACAGGTAATAGTGGTTTTATTTTTAATTTATTTGTTGCTACGGGAAATTCTGTGGTCTTAAGTATAGATAGATCGAAGAATGTGTTGGTAGAGAGACATGAAAGAGAGAGAGGGAGAATTGGGGGGAAGGGAAATAAGCCGATAAAATGAAAATGGGAAATTAAGAGAGAAAGGGAGGTAGATATAGAGAGGTCATGCTATCGTGGAAACATATGAAATGGAAAATAATGTATGCGAGAAATAGAGACAAACCGTAATAAACTAATCTAAAAGGAACAGAAAACAAAAATATATACAAAGACAGATGATAAAGTAGAGGCATAGAACAAAGAGGACAAACATCAAACCAGAACCAGAAGACTATCACAAGAAAGGGAGTACCAGACAGTACCACCAAACCCGACCACGAAAAAAAAGACAAACGTAAAAAAAGAAAGAAAGATAAATAAGAGGAGGAAATGGGAAAAACACGCGGATAACTTAAGTGCAACAGATGGAGAAGGAGAACCAAAGAAGTTCCTCTGGTCACCGTTAGACTCCGGGTTAGTCACGGCTAATGAATAACCATATTACAGAATAACGGACTCGGACAGTATATGCAGCATTTTTGCGTGCATTTGCGTGATGTATGTCAGCATATGCGCTCGGATTTTTGCGAGGATTTATTTGTATTTTGTATGAGTTGGGAAGACCTAGAAAGGGAAGTAGGGGAGGTATGTGTGACTGCATTTTTGTGAGAATTTATTTGTATTTTGTATGAGTTAGGAAGACAGTTATTATTAAGGAAGACAGTTTTTATTAAGGAAGACAGTTTTTATTAGGAAGACAGTTATTATTAAGTTATTATCAAGGAAGATAATTATTATTAGGAAGACAGTATTAAATTAGAAAGGAAGGTAAAGGAGGCATATGTGCTTGCATTTTTGTTAGCATTTGAGGGGGAAGGAACCTAGAAAAAGAAGGTAGGAAGGGAAACTTCAAGAGGGCGGGGTGGTGGTAGGGGGTGGGGGGGTCGAATAGATGGATACAGCTGTAATTAGAGGGCAATCGTCGTTATGGCTGACCCACTAAACGACTGTAATTGTAGCTGTACCAGTAGGCATTACAAGGAGGAAATGTTGTCAGGAGGCGAGGTAGAAATTGCCAACACGTGACGACAGAACGCGGGATTTTACGATGCTGTCATTATCTCGCCGGCATTTATAGGCCTATCTAGCATCCCGGGAGGAGGAGGAGGGGGGGGAGAAGGCGGGGGCGGAGGAGGAGCTAGTCGAGTGTAGGCCTATTGATGGGTGTTAAATTCTTGGAGGCGGCGGGCGATAGGTTAGCCATGGATATTGGTTGATTTGGTTTCTTCTCTGTCTGTGCTTCTGCATTTATCTATTTGTCTATCTGTTTATCTATCTGACTGTCTAATTATGTATTTATTCATCTGTCTATTTATTTATCTATTCCTAGTTCTTTATTCACAATGTATATATGTATGTATGTGTGTGAGTGTGTGTGTATCATATATATATATATATATATATATATATATATATATATATATAGATAGATAGATAGATAGATAGATAGATAGATAGATAGATAGATAGATAGATAGATATTATATACACCTATATACATATGTTATATGTATACACCTATACACATACAAATAAGCATACACTCACAACAAAGTACAAACCACACACATTCTCATCTTTAACACCTCAAATATAAACAAACAAACAAACAAAAAACATATTTCAAACACCCACCACACCTGCCGATCATCTTGAAAGCACAAGACATCAAGCCCCCCCCCCCCCCGCCCCCGCTTTACAACCCGGAGATAATGAAGGCACGCGCTGGGGGGGTAGGGGGGTGGGGTGGGGGTACGGGAGTGATAGGGGGAAGGGAGTCCAAGAGATGTGACTGAGGTGTGACGTCAGGTGACATCTCCATCAATAAAGGTTCTTGGTTGGGGGTGGGGAGGGGGTGGGGTGGTAAAGGGAGGGAGGATGGGGGGGGGGGGAGTTGTTTGCGTTTGGTTTCGTCTTTGTGTGAGAAGGAGAGAGAGAGAGAGAGAGAGAGAGATAAAGATACCTTACTGAGTGAGAATGAGAATGAGAATGAGAATGAGAATGAGTGAGTGAGTGAGTGAGTGAGTGAGTGAGTGAGTGAGTGAGTGAGTGAGTGAGTGAGTGAGTGAGTGAGTGAGTGAGTGAGTGAGTGAGTGAGCGAGCGAGCGAGCGAGTGAGTGAGTGAGTGAGTGAGTGAGGAAGAGAGAGAGAATGTGTACGTGTGTGTGTGTGTGTGTGTGTGTGTGTGTGTGTGTGTGTGTGTGTGTGTGTGTGTGTGTGTGTGTGTGTGTGTGTGTGTGTGCGCGCGCATTTCTCTTAGACTATTAGGGTCTATGTACCATCAGTGGCTCTTGTGCAGCCTGAAGGTTAATTGGTTTCTCGTGAACAGTTTTATATTCATTATGACATTTTTGTTATTTTCCTGATCTGTTATTCGTCTTTGTCCTTTATGTGTTCACTTGTTTGACATTAGAGTCTCTGTCTCTCTCTCTCTCTCTCTATCTCTATCTCTATCTATCTTTCTCTCTTTCTCTATGTACACATACACAAGCACGCGCGTACACACACACACACACGCACACGCACACGCACACGCACACGCACACACACATACACACACACACACACACACACACACACACACACACACACACACACACACACACACACACACACACACACACACACACACACACACACACACACACACACACACACACACACACACACACACACACACACACACACACACACACACACACACACACACACGCACACACACATATGTATACACCCACATATTTATATGTCTATGCATCTACCTATACGAATGTATGTATATACGTATATGTTTATGTAAATATTCTTTTCTCTGTCTGTCTGCCTCCCTTATTCGCTCCCTCTTTCCCCCTATTCATCTCTCTCTCTCCTCCATCTCCACCCCCCTCGCTCTCACCACCTGGCACCAGCTGGCACCTGTTGTTGTTTTGTCCACTTCGGGAGACAAAGGAAGTTGCCAAAAGATCATCATTGTGGTATTTCCATCAATTTCCACGTTATTTTTCATTTTTATTTTGAATCATCATGGAGGAAAGTTTGTAAATATACTTGCTTATAGATTTTCAAAGGGTTTTGTTTACAAACACTATTTATTATACAAACGCTATTGTATTATTTACAAGGGTATTAGTTACAATTTCCGTTATAATTCATTTTTATTTTGAACCTTCGTAGAGGAAAGTTAGTAAATATACTTGCTTATAGATTTTCAAAGGGTATTGTTTACAGCTAAAGATAAATAAATTAAAATTAAAGATAGCATTTTTAAAGCGTAAGTTTCTTTATGCAATATAATGTCGAGGTGTTTTATTCTGAGCATATTGTTACAGTTTTTTTTATTCTTTCTGATCACTGAGACCTTTACGTTGGGTTCTTTACCAATGATCCTGTTCACCTTGTTCTGTAACCCCCATCCCCCCCTTCTCCCACTCCTGATCCCTCCCCTCCCCCTTCCTCCCGCTCCTCTTCCCTCTCTTCCCCCTCTCTCTCTTCTCTTTTCCCTTCTTCCTCTCCCTCTTCTCTTATCCGTTCTTCCTCTCCCTTTCCTCTTCTCCCTTTCTTTCCTCTCTTTCCTCTTCTCCCTTCTTCTCTCACTCCTCTTCCCTCACTTCTCCTTCTCCCTTCCGCCTCCCCCACTTCCTCCTCCTCCCCCACCTCCTCCTCTCTCCTCTCTCTATCCACTCCATCACATAAAACGCACTTCCCTTGTTACCCACAATATTATGTCTGTGTGTCTGTCTTAAGTCACAAGTCTGAAGTCTTCAAGTCTCCTATAAGTCTTTATGTAAGTTTTGTTAAGTCTGAAAGTCGTCTATTAATACTAAAATTATTTTGTGTCCCAAGTTTAAGAGATTTACTAATTTAATTAAATGATAACTGGAACTTATATGATAGTAACAATAACAAAAAAAACGACATTAATGACAAGAAATACAACAAAATGTACCAAGAATATCGTCTAGCAATTGCTAAAAAAAAACGAAGAACAAGAACAGCCATAAAATCAATAACAACATATCCGGACGTAGGTCTGTTTTCACCCCCTCCCCCCTCCTCCCCTTACCCCCCCCTACCCCTACCACCCCCCTCTCTACCTCACCCCGACGGTTAGTCGCCTCTTGGGGTAACTGCTTTTTATATATGCTTTTTTTTTCTTTTTTTCGTTTTCTTTTTTGGACTAGCGGTTCGGAGGTACTTTAGTCTAGTTATCTCGCTCCTTCACCCATATTTAACCCTTTTATAATATGTGTTTTTTTCTCTTTTGATTTGTATTTTTTCTCTGTCTGTCTGTCTCTCTCTCTCTCTCTCTCTCTCTCTCTCTCTCTCTCTCTCTCTCTCTCTCTCTCTCTCTCTCTCTCTCTCTCACTCTCTCTCTCTATGTAACTATCTATCTATCTATCTATCTCTCTCTCTCGCTCTCTCTCTCTTTCTCTCTTTCTCTCTTTCTCCCTCTCCCTCTCTCTCTCTCTCTCTCTCTCTCTCTCTCTCTTTCTCTTTCTCTCTCTCAAATATACATCTATCTATCTCTCTCTCTCTCTATTTCTTGTTCTTCTGTCTCTTCTTTCATCATCTCCCAAAATCCTTCCAGTGTCCTGTCCGTCTGCCCTTTCGGAATATGACGCACACGCACAAAAATCAGCACCAATAACGCAAAAACCTAGAGACAAAAAATATCGTAATACATTTTAGAAGAATGTGAGAGGAAAAAGGCAGAGAGAGAAGTAAAGTTGGAAGGAGCAAAACGGAATTATAAATGTTCGTGTGTCTGGTATGCGGTCCCGGCTTGAGCTTCCCTCCGACGCGTCCAGTTTGCACGTGAACCTGTTCATAGAGGATCTGAACCCCTTTTGAACCTTCTCTGAATCTCTTCTGAGACACGATCTCGATGCTTCGAAGTCAGACGGCGAGGAAATGAACTTATAGATTCGCTCTGTTTTATTGTCGATAGAAAAGGGATATAATTGTGTGTTATATGATATATCTTTGTTGTGACTGGATGTTGTGTGGGATATATGATACTGTATTGTTTCTTATAGATTTTTTTAAACAAAATATAGTGGATATAATTACACGATAATTAGATTTAAATGATTTCGAGAATGCATGAGTCACACGGCACACCCCCGTATCCTGAACGCGAGACGAGAGAGAAAAGAAATTATATGTGTATACAAGTCTGACTCGGCTTGAAGGCCACGCATAAAGTCCAGGGGTCATGCGTGCAAAGGTTGTCACGTTACGAACTTAAAACTCTTAATTGGGTTAGTCGATCTATTTTATCGGAAATAACTATTATCAATTTAAGAAAATAATGTTATTATGTACCTCCTTTTTTCATGTTATGTGAGCTGGAACAAGGCCACTCCTTTTTATCGTCATGATCCCTGCAAAATCAAAAACCCGCCCCACGACCTCTACATTTTTCCATAATTCACTCTTGATTAGACTCAGTATCGGATATAAATTGCAACAAAGCCGAGGAATGTCTTTCGTTACACAAGGATTAACACGCGCCTACTTCCATTGTTATTGCGGTGAGTTTGCAATTGCAAGAGGGATTTTTCCTTTCATCATTTCGGGAAACTTTCACCATCTCTGGAAGAAGCTTGGACCGATACGACTCGACCTCTTCCGTGACGATATATAAACAGAGTCCGGTGAAACGAAACCAGGGGAACGGTTCCACGTGGCCGCTTCGTTCATTGTTTTTTTCGTGTTCGATTTTAATCACGTGGTCAAAAGGTTGGGCTTCTGGTTAGGTTACAACTGCTCTCTTTCAATTTGTTCCTCTGCTCCTTCTTTCTCTTCCTCCTTTCTCTCTCTCTCTCTCTCTCTCTCTCTCTCTCTCTCTCTCTCTCTCTCTCTCTCTCTCTCTCTCTCTCTCTCTCTCTCTCTCTCTCTCTCTCCCTCTCATTCTCTCTCTTCCTCCTCCTTGAAATAAATGATCAGGATTTTATGATTAATTGATCGTGATAATTATGATGACCCTCTATAGGCCTAAGAGGACATATAGGTCTCGACAGTAATAACAACCCCGGCTTATGATAAAGAAAATGACATTTGTTATCAAGGGATGACTAATGTAATTTTCCGACGCCTCAAATATCACGTAACTGATTTCCTAAAAACCCTTAGGGACCTGTTTTCATGCCCGGTTATGAAACACGAAACGGTTCGAATTCACAGATGAAAAGTGAATGCAAATAGGATAAGATTTATTGATGAGAAAATGCAGAGTTACAGACGTTATTAACCCTGATTTAGAAATTTCTTTGGCTTACCATACAGGCTCTATCTCATTCTTTTCGTTTCTGACTATTCCTATCCTTCCTTTTGGTTCTTTCACCTCTCCCTTTCTTCTTTTTTTTCCTCGTCCCTCTCTCCTCTTTCTTCCCTTTCTCTACTGTATCCCACTCTCTGTTTCCCCCATTTTCCACGTTTTACCCATTTTCCTCTTTCCTCTCATTCTTCCCTCCTTCTGGTTCCTCCTATCCCCTCTCCTTCCTCCTTCCTTATTCCCCCTATCCACCTTCCTCCCTTCTCTCTCTCCCCATCCTCCTCCTTCTGACCACTTCCCTATCACCCCTTAAATCTGATGCCAATTATACGTTACAGATAAGCCTTAAATATAAAGAATTATTTAACCTGTCTTAATTACCCAATTGACCCTTTTCACTAAGGGTGTAGTTAAGATGATTGGTCGATCGATTTAGATGAAGGGGGGAGGGAGGGAGAGGGGTAGAGGGAGAGGGAGAGGGAGAGAGGGAGAGAGAGAGAGTAATATTTTGATTAACAATCCCTTTTTATCAGATAATCTAATTATATTTTTTTTCTTCTCCAGGTGAGGCTGCGATCCCTACAGATGCCATAGTTCTTATGGGTAATGTACTATTCTCTACGATATGATACATATTATAGACGCAGGTTTCTAAAACATGAAAATGATAGAGAGAGAGAGAGAGAGAGAGAGAGAGAGAGAGAGAGAGAGAGAGAGAGAGAGACCGGGAATAAGAGAGTTCAAGGCCACATATATGCTCTTTATATACGTTATATCTATAGAAATTTTGAGACTTAAAGAGTCTTTTTTTTTTACCTGAACAGCCTGTTTTGCACACTTTACCATTCGGAAACATTTGCCAAGTCATAGGAACTCCCGGCTTGCGAATTTCCAAAATTATTCCCATTATCAAGCACAGTTACAGCCTCTGCAACTTCCCTGCCTTGAATGGAGCCTGAAATTACACTCCCCGTTGCTTGTTGATGCATTATGCAACATCGAGCAACTAGAGTCATTCAGCTGTAGTGCTTTTACAGAGACAATTTACCCCAAAAAATACGAAAAAAAAGTACAAAAAAGAAGGGTAAGAAACAGATACGTCATATTTAGCGTATACTTCGTGCAAGTAATGCTAGGCATCATTCCAACACGTGCCTCTTGTTATGAAAGGTGGCATTGCCCGCTCAAGGGGTTGCCACAGAGCTTGATGTAACGTTCGCGCGAGTTCATCAGTCTCTTGTTGACATCCGGGGCTTGCTCTTGCTCTTGCTCTCAGGCTTGCTTGGCTTGCCTGGAGAACCTGTCGATTTTGTTCTTGTTTTTTTTTTTCTTTTTTATAGAGATTAGTTTTTCATTTTTTTTTTTTTTTTTTTTTAGTGTGGAAGGTTTTTCGTTATTTTATATCTTTTTGTGCAGGATGATTCGGGGATGGAGGTGTTAGTTGATATATATTTTAAGTATGATTGTCAGGAAAGGAAGAAAATTGATGCTCATTGTGGATGTTATTAAACTATTGGGAAACGAAGCATGATATGTAACATATATCGTATAAGTGTGATGATATTTGCTTATATAAACGGAGAAAGAGGAAATCGGGAGGAGAGAGAATGACTGACACAGAGAGATAAAACACACACACACACACACACACACACACACACACACACACACACACACACACACACACACACACACACACACACACACACACACACACACACACAGTGAAAGAAAGAAAGAGAGAGAGAGAGAGAAAGAGAAAGAGAGAGAGAGAGAGAGGAGAGAGAGAGAGAGAGAGAGAGAGAGAGAGAGAGAGAGAGAGAGAGAGAGAGCGAGCGAGCGAGCGAAAGAAAGAAATAGAGACAGACAGAGACAGACATAGATAGAAAGAAAAGCAGAGAGAAACGTAGATAACCCTGGAAGTTAAGGGCAGCTGTTGGGGTCGCCGGTGCAAGCGCAAGCACGATCGAATCATACTTGTTCAAACACACATGAATCGGAACAACCAATATACCAACTTCAAAAAGAGGAATAAAAAAGCCGTATACAATAAGATTGAGAACATGGTCGTCAACATAGAGAACATGATCAACATAGAGAATATGATACTCAACATAGAGAACACGATCTCCAACACAGACAACACGATCCCCCAACATAGAGAACAAGACCCCACCATAGAGAACACGAACTTGACACCTAAAAAAAAAGAAAAGAAAAAAAAGAGTATTGAGAAACACCTCTCCACCACTCGGCCACCGGTCTGCCCAGCCTCCCCCCCCCCCCCCCCCCAGCTCCAGACGTGAAGGTCGTGTCTTAAAATTGAGATGCAGTTTCGAGATGAATAGTTTTATAGGTCTGGCAGGTCGTGATTTTGTGGGAATGGGGAGGGGAGGGGAGAGGAGGGGAGGGGAGAAGGGGAGGGAGGGAGGGAGGAGGGAGGGAGGGGAGGGGAGGGGAGGGAGAGAGGAAGAGAGGAGGAGGAGAGGGGAGGGAAGGAATGGAGTGGGGGAAGAGGAGAGGGAAGGAGGGGAGGGGAGAGGAGAGACGAGACGAGAACTGAAGCGAAGAAAAGAAAGGGAAAAAGAGGAGTAAAGTAAGAAAAAGTTCAAAAGAAAACAACAAAAAACCTTCAAACATATCCCCTCCAACACCCCTCCCCCCCAAAAAAAAAAAAAAAAATCCCTATGACAGATAGACGAAAATCAACAACTCAGCTGATTCCATCAACCGCACCAAACCCGGACCAATTTCGCGAGTGACGGAGGAAGTGCAGGAGAGAGAGCCCAGAATCCACCACCGTCACCGTCACACCTCCACCGCGCGTCACAGAGAAAGGTCACACGCTCCACCACCGCGATTGGCCAGTCATACCACCAATCACCCGAGCATCTGGCGATCGTCACGTGACATAATTGTTACGGGAAGCGTCACTTTGGCCGAGTGTGGAGGCGAAGGAGCGACCGTCACGGCGGCGAAAGGGGACGGCGCTGGGGATGAATCTGTTGTGTCGTGTGGCCGTTATGTTACGTTATGTTACGTTGTTCGGGGTGGCCGGTGGCAGCAGGTGTTGTGTGAGGGGGAGGGGGAGGGGGGAGGGAAGGAGGGAGGGAGGGAGAGGGACTTGTTGCATTTCATGGTGAGAGAAAATCTTTTTTTCTTCTTCAAATATATCTTTTGGTGATGATTCTGGCTGTGTGGTAGTGGCAGTATGATAGATTGTCTGTCTGTTTATCTATCTGTTTGTCTTTCTGTGTATCTGACTGATACAGATATAGATATCAATCCATTTTCACTCTCTCTTTGGCTATCACTGCTTCTCTCTTCCTTTCTTTCTCTTTCCTTCCCTCCCCCCTTCCTCTCTCTCTCTCTCTCTCTCTTTCTCATTCTCTCTCCTCACTCACTCACTCACTCACTCACTCACTCACTCACTCACTCACTCTCTCTCTTTCCTCTCTTTCTCTCTCTTTCCTCTCTTTCTCTCTCTTTACTCTCCCCCCACCCTCTCACTCTCTCTTCTTTTACTTTCACTCCATATTTATCTCTAAACCATTATCTCCAGTAGCTACACTAATACTTTTCCATCAGTTTCTTATTTAGAATCCATTAACTTTCATCAAAATCAAGTTCGAAAATTTAATGTTTTGCACACATTTTAGGGCAAATCATCCTGTTATTTTCACTTTCCTAAAAAGGGGGGAAGGGGAAGGGGGGCGGAAGGGAGAGAGAGAGAGGGAAGGGAGTAGAGGGAAGGAGGAGGGGGTGGAGGGAAAGAGGAGGGGGGTGGAGGGAAGGTGGGGACGGAAGGGAGAGAGGGAGGGGGATGGAGGAGAGTGGGGAGGGGGGTGCAGGGAAGGGGTAGGGGATGGAGGTAGAGAGGGGGAGGGGTGTGGAAGGAAGGGGGGGGAAACCGAGGGAGAGAGGAGGGAGGGGGGTGGAGGGAAACCGAGGGA
>NC_091571.1:33266545-33294045 GCF_042767895.1 Penaeus vannamei | reverse complement strand
GTTCTTGTAGACTGGAGGAAATACCTTTTTTTATGATATTATTCTTTTCGTGTTTTATATGCTACTGTGGCTTGCTTTATTTGTTGTTGTTTTCCTCCGTGGTTTTGGTTTATTTTCGTGTTGTTAATTCTATAAGCAAAGTGTGGTATTGTTTTTGGTATTTGATTATTGATGTATCTTTCCGTTAATTTCCAGAATTCACAACCGTTTTATTTTTTTAACAATTTGTTATCATTATTACTATTACTATCATTGTTAGTATTATTATCGTTAATATTATTATTATCATTATTATTATTATTATCACTATCATTATTGTCATTATCACTATTAATTTTATTATTGTTATCATTATTACCATTATCATTGCCATCATCAATATCATCATTAACATTATTATTCCCTAATCAACGCAATTTATATATATATATATATATATATATATATATATATATATATATATATATATATATATATATATATATATATATATATACATATATATATATACATATATATATACACATATGCTTCACTTTACAAAGAAATATGAAACCTTGAACCGAACTTGAAGAACATCCCGAGAAGAACATCCGCAGTCTGTCCCTAAATGCACCTGTTTAAGCGGAAGAACAGACCTACACCAACCCTGAATAACAAACCGCAAATCTCAGTCTGCCAGGGACTTACTTCCGCCCACACCCACGCCCATCCACGCCCACACCCACGCCCACCTTCTCCCTCTCCTTCTGGTACGGCTTTCTGGGTGATTCTTCCATCTTTGTGGTTTTCTCTTCTTTCTAAGTTCTTCTTTCTGTCTTTTTCGTTGTTCATTTTTTTCTCCGATTTGGTTCTTATTTTTTTATTTTCTTCTTGGTGTCCACTTCTCGCTTCTTCTTCCTTCCTCTTTGCTTCCTAGTCCTCCTCCCTATTTCTTACTTCTCCCTCCCTTTTGCTTCCTACTCCTCGCTTATTCTTCCTTCCTCCTCCATACTTCCTATTCCTCGCTGCTCTTTCCTCCTTCCTTGCTTCCTAGTCCTCCCTCCTTTCTTCTTCCTTCTTATCTGTCCCTCCTCCCTCCTTTCTCCTTCTTATCTGTCCATCCTCCCTCCCTTTCTCCTTCCTTCTTACCTCTCCCCCTACTCCCTCCTTCCTCCTCCACCCTCTTCCTCCTCCCCCTCCCCCTCCTTCCTCCTTCCACTCCTCTTCCTCCTCCCTCCTTCCTTCTTCCTCCTCCCCCCTCCCTCCTTCCACCTTCTTCCCCCTCTCTCCTCCCTTCCTCCTTCCTGCTTCCTCTTCCTCCCTCCCTCCTCCTCCCTCCTTCCTGCTTCCTCCTCCTCCTCCCCCGCTCCGCTTTGAAGGAGGCAGATCAGCTGTCACCCTCCGCAAGCGCTATGGGAACGGGCTCTCGAGTTCCGGTTCTGTCGCCATCCGGAAGAAATCGGAGACTTCGGCCGGTTAACTACCTCCCCCCCCCCACCTCCCCCCATTCCTTCCCCCTCCCCCTTCTTCCCCCTCCTTAACTACCTCCCCCATTCTTTCCCCCTCCCCCCTTCTTTCCCCCTTCCTCCACCTTTGCTTTGACTTCCTTCTGCTTTCCCCTCCCTCCCCTTCCCCCGTTTCTTCAATCTCTCTCCCTTTCTTAGGTTTTCTCTCTCCCCTTTTCCTGTATCTCCTCCCTTTCCCTTCCCCCCCTTTCTTGTTTTTCCTACCATTCTCTATTCACTTCCCTTTCTTCCTATTCCTCTACTACTTCCATCCCCTCTCTCTCCCTTCTTCCCCTTCCCCCTTCCTCCCCCATCCCCTTTCCTCTCCTTCTTTGACTTCCTACTCTTGAGATGCTCTTCCGTTTTTGTGCAATTAATTTCTTTTTTCCCCTTTTTTATTATATATATGTTTTTCTTCTTTGTCTTTGCTGGACAGTCTTTCTTTTAAGTTTTATATTTGTTTACTTATTTTCGATTTTCTTTTTCTCACGAATTTCTACTTATTCTAGTCATGTTTTTAGTTTTTTCTTTATATTTTCTTGTAGGATTTTAACGAAAAATCTTAGTACTTCTTTTTTAATCTCCATTTTTATCTACATATAACTTGCACAAGTTCCCAAAGTAAGCATAATCAGGCGTCTTAATTTCTTACGTTTTAATCATCAACTTAAAAAACCGTTATTTGTTTACGCCGAGTGTTGCCATTCCGAGGGCATCGCCTTTTTCAAACCGGTATGAATTTCCTACAACGAAAGTGGACGAACATCTGCGTTACGAACATGGGAAAAGACCGTAAATTCAGTCGTCACACAGTAGGGGTCCGTTTCGTAGTTTAGTGTAGTGATACGTCATAATAACGCGGGGGTTGCGTCGGATTTTGAATTGTGACGTCGAAGAATAAATAGGATTTTTTTTTTTTTTTTTGATTTTTTTTTTTTTTTTTTTTTTTTAGAGGTTAGAGTTAAGGGGGAGGCGGTTTCCGTTTTTTAGGGGGGTAAAGGGTTGGGGGCGGTTATGAGGAGGGGGCGGTTATGAGGAGGGGGATAAGACGAGAATAGTATAACTTTTAAAGGACAAGCTACTTTGAAAGATGAGACCATTTTTCTATTTTTTTTTCTTTTTTTTGGGGGGAGGAGGTGAGGGAGGGGGTGTTTTTAGGTGGTTTAGAGGAAGGGTAATTACTGGTTTTAAGGGTGAGAGGTCAGTCGTAATATATCCATAAAGGGAATAGGTACTCAAGTTGAGTCCAGCAAACACTACACTAGACTTACAGGGAAAAAATGCACTTTTAATGATAAAGATGACAAGCTAAATATGAAAAAAAATCATTATTATTATCATCATCCTAACTTTTATCGTTAAATGAAGATAATGTGGATAGCAGTAGTAGTAGGAAAGATTATGACGATAATAGTTAGTAAAATGATAAACATGATGATAAGAACGTACAGGCAATAAGTAAAATCAACGATGTCGAAAATATATATAAAATTACATTATATAGATAACGGACAAGCCTACAATTGCCATCTAACCTAATTCTAATTAAGAAAAATCAACAACAAAAAAACAAAACAAAACAAAAACGTAGAGATGAATAAGAATGAATAAGAAAAAAAAATTCTCTTTGGCTCTGGTTGACCATTCAACCGAGACAAACACAGACACATTCTTTCTCCAAACGTGTTCTTAACATGTTTGAGATGTCAACGATTGCGTCATCGCGGGTCCACTGTCACCTCTGGCAGGCAACGTAAATAGAGGGTTTGTTTTTCGTCGTGTCATCCGTCATGTCATGGTTCACTTCAGTCTCAATGAGGAAGTTAATGGGTGATTTTTTGTTTTTTTGTTTTTGAAAGTTTATTTAATTTTGGAGTGATATTGTTATTTGGTTTTGTTTTTATATGTTTATTTTTTATTCGTGAATTTCGTAAACATGTATAAACACCCGTGCCTCAGATAAATGCACACAAGTATGCGAGTATGGACACGCACACGCACACGCACACACACACGCACACGCACACGCACACGCACACGCACACGCACACACACACACACACACACACACACACACACACACACACACACACACACACACACACACACACACACACACACACACACACACACACACACACATATGTGTGTGTGTAGTGTGTGTGTGTGTATGTGTGTGTATGTGTGTATGTGTGTGTGTGTATATGTGTATGTGTGTATGTATGTATGTAATGTATGCATGTATGTATGTATGTATGTGTATGTATGTATGTATCCTCTGACTCACACACACACACACACACATGTGTGTATGTATGTATATATATATATATATATATATATATATATATATATATATATATATATAAGAGAGAGATTGATAGATAGATAAACAGATAAATAGGTACTCTTACTCTAATCATGATAAATCGTCTTTCCCTCCAACAACAACACCGCCCGCACACCCTCACCTCCCCCTTTCTACCTTCCTCCCTAACCCACCCCCACCCCCACCCCCAAAAAACACGCAGTCTGCATGAACCAAAGTCCACCAGCAAGTGCGTTGTCCTGGCCTTCCCCCTCCCCCTCCCGCTTCTTCACCTTCCTCCTTCCCCTCCCTCCCTTCCCGCTCTCCCTCCCTCCCCTTCCCCATCCCACCCTCTTCCCCCTCTCTCCCTTCCCCTTTCCCCTCCCTCCTCCCCCTTCCCTCTTCTCCCTCCACCCTCCACTCCCTCTCTCCCCCTCCTCCCTCCCTTCCCCCTCTCCCTCCCTCTCTCCCTTCCCTCTCCACCCATTCCCCCCTCCCCTTCCTCCCTTCCTCCCTCCCTTCCTCCACCCTCTCCCCTTCCCTCCCTCCCTTCCCCCTCCCTCCCACACGAGTCCTTAGCTCCGTTAGGTCGTCCAGCGAAGCCACAGCAGATGGCGCAGAGTCGGGGGGGTGGGGGTGGGGGTGGGGGAGCGGCTGTGGTGTGGCGTGGCCCTCGCTCGCCTTGTCATATGCTGTGCGTGCTCCGAGTATGCTCTCCGGACGGCGGCTGTTATGCTCGTATGCTGCACTCGGTGGCCGTGGTCTTCGGCAGGCGATGCTTGGGTTCCTCTCGTTTTGGTCTTTTTGTCTCTTTTTTCTTTATGTCTTCTTATCTTTATTCTTTGTTTCTTATTCATTTGTTTATTTTTCGTCTTTTCATTTCTTGTTCATTCCTTTATTTTTCGTCTTTTCATTTCTTATTCATTTTCTTTATTCTTTGTTTCTTATTCATTTATTTGTTTTTCGTCTTTTCATTTCTTATTCATTTTTCTTTTTTTCCATTTCTTACTAATTTTTTGTTAATTTCTTATTCATTTATTAATTTTTCTTTTTTTTTCTTTTCTTATTGATTTATTGATTTATTTTAGAAGGGTTGGGATACGGGTCTCGAGTTGTGTTATTGTTTTTTTTTTTTTTTTGGGGGGGGGTTAGGATGCGGAAATCAATGGCTTCTGTTTGACATGATGTGTTTGTGTTGGTGTTTGTTTGTTTGTCCGAGCACCTAATTCTACTTAAACGTTTCTTACAACATTCAAGGTCGAACGTTTTATTAGAATATCTTACTATGAATTATAAAATATTGATCACATCTCCAGAAAATTTAATTTATCTAATTAATATATCCAATCGCCCGTTTTTTTTCTCTAATTTGTTATTAACTAGAACATCATTTGAACTGAGATGCAATGACAACTAAATTACAAGCGAATTTATTGATTGCAAGTCTGGTTTTGTGTTCAACAGTAGATTTTACCATGTTGCAAAATATTACGAATGATGCAATACACAAATTAGCAACACGTGCAATGACCCAATGATCTGCGAATTGATGTTGAAGATTTTGACCCAAACAAAAATTGATACAATGATCAGTACAATCTTTTGATGTTTTTGTTTCAAGGATGATATGAACTTTAAAAGAAATGCAAAAAAAAGAAAAGAAATTAGAATGATTAAAAAAAAATATGTTATATCATCATATTTCATATTAATCTATCATTTGTTTACGTGAATATACGTACATAAGCACATATACACGGATACACAAACATAAAATAAATATTCTTTGTATACATCCGCGTGAGACTTTCGTGTACGTATTCCTGCGTGTACGAATTCACACGTATATTCACAGAGAACAAAAAACGCACACAGGAGATGGATATTTCCGCACATACCATCACTCTTAGGGATGGGTAGGGCCGAGTGAGAGACACGGATGTAGGAGTGGGCGGGCGGGGGGGGGGAAGTTGTACGTACGTGGGCGTGGGTGGGCGTGGGTGGGCGGGCAGGAGGGTACGAATGCGAAAGATAGCAAGCGCATGATATCATCAGATTTGTAGAAGTCCCCCCCCCTTTCCTTCCTTCTGTGGTAATACGCGTTTTCTGTTATTTTTTTTAAGCTTTTACCCTTAGCTCTTTAGTTCTCAGTCCTTGACCCTTAAACCTTAGCCCTTACCCTCACCCTTAGCCCTTACCTTCACCCTTAGCCCTTACCCTCACCCTTAGCCCTTACCTTCACCCTTAACCCTTACCTTCACCCTTAGCCCTTACCTTCACCCTTAGCCCTTACCCTCACCCTTCGCCCTTACCCTCACCCTTAGCCCTTAGCTCAGTCCTTAAACCTTACCTTCACCCTTAGCCCTTAGCTCAGTCCTTAAATCTTAGCCCTTACCCTCACCCTTAGCCCTTACCTTCACCCTTAGCTCTTACCTTCACCCTTAGCCCTTACCTTCACCCTTAGCTCTTACCTTCACCCTTAGCCCTTACCTTCACCCTTAGCCCTTACCCTCACCCTTAGCCCTTAGCTCAGTCCTTAAATCTTACCCTCACACTTGAAGGAGAGTTGAGGGTTCGGAAAGGGCTAGAGGATGGGTGATGAGGGTGGAAGGGTGAGAGAGAGGAGGGGGAGGGGGGAAAGGAGGGAAAGGGTGGAAAAGGGGGGGGGGGAGAAGAAGGGGGTTGGAAGAAGAAGCTTTAGAGGAAGGGTGGAAGGGAGTGGAGGAAGGGTGGAAGGGGAGTGGAGGGAGAAGGAAGGGTCCTATGGAGGGAGGGCAAAAAGTGGTTCGAAAAGGGATAAAAAGGAAAGAACAAAGAGGGGAGAGAAGGGGGAAGGGGGAAAATGAAGGGTAAAATAATTGATTTCGAAAGGAGAGAAAAAGTATCGAAAGAAGGGAGAGGGGAGAGAGGGGGTTCAAAACTAGCCGGGGGGGGGGGGGGAGGGAGGAGAGGGTCCAGATGAGGGAAGATGTTCTGACAAAGGGAGAGGAGAGGAGAGGGAGAGGGGGAAGGGAGGGAGAGAGGAGGAGGAGATGGGGAGAGAGACCAGGAGAGGAGAACTAAAACCGGCAACTCACTCCAAGAGACACTCCAGGTTCCGACTTCAATAATTTAATTCATCGACTCATGATGAATGACTCAAGAAATCACCCATTGACAAGTTATTCGCACGCAAACCACCAAACTATGTTACACCTTGTTATAAATCACCAGCAACCATCGGGCACCAGGTGATAACGGTCTCATTTGGCCATCGCCGTAATGAGCCAAATAACGGTTGATTTTTAGCAGGTGGGCGAGGGGGGGAGGGGGAGGGAGGGGGAGGGGAGAAGGACAGGATCTTTATGAAGAATAGGAAGATTGAGGATGCGAAGTATGAGGAGGAAAGGATTATAAGGATGGATTTTTGTTAAGGAAGATGGGTCTTTTTCTATGAGTGTATTTTGTATGTGATATGTCTACACGTATGTACGTATACTGTGCATGTAAATGGGTGAATTTGTGTATGTGTTTATGTATAGATGCGTATACGTTTATATGGACAATCATATTGTATCTGTCTACATGTCTGTTAGTATATCCGTCTATCTATCTATGCATCAGTATACTTGGGATATACCTATCTTTATTTATGTATTTACCTACCTACTGTTTATTTCCACACACACACACACACACACACACACACACACACACACACACACACACACACACACACACACACACACACACACACACAAACAAACAAACAAACAAACAAACACACACACACACACACGCACGTATGGGACAAAGCCACAACAAGGTATTTCGAACTTCCGGTCAAGAGCGAGGGGCCGGTTAACTTTTTTTCATCGCCGGTTAATGGCTTATAAAACCATTGGTGACGTCACGGCAGCGAGCACTGGGGTTGTGGTTGTAAAAGGGCCGCTAATTCGACATTAGGACCAATAGCATTTGTCTCATGGTTTCTCCGCAAATTAGTGGAATTGGGGGGAGGGGGGGAATGTGTGTCCGTGTACGTGTGTGGTTGTGGATGTAGATGTGTGGGTGGTTGTGCATGTGTGTGTGTGTGTGGTTCTGAATGTGTGTGTTTGTGTGTGTGTGGTTGTGAATGTGTGTGTGTGTGTGTGTGTGTGTGTGTGTGTGTGTGTGTGTGTGCTTGCGTGCGTGTGTGCGTGCGTGCATGTGTGTGTGTGTATGTGTGTGTGTGCGAGCGCATGTGTGCTTGTCAGTGTACATAAATATCTCTACTTCTCTACTTTTCCTAAGACTAAATACCTGAATACACGTGAACAAATCCAACCACACACGTGCACAGATATTTACAACTATGCATGTAGCATTAAGCACAATCTGTTCCCGATGACGCATGCGCCTTGTTCCAATCCTGCACAATCCCGAATCGCACGTAACAATTCGGCGCAAAATGACCGCCATGAGACCGCACCGACGAGACGAAAGTGGCGGGAAAATTCAAGTGTCATGTGGCGGGCGGAGTCACTTTCTGTTGCTAATTGTTCGAACCCGTGAAGAGAGCTTGTCGACATTCTCTTTCGTTCTCTCTCTCTCTCTTTCTCTTTTTTTGTTGCCTCTCTTTTTCTTTCTCTTTTTATCGTTCTCTTTTTTTCGTTCTCTCTTTGAGTATTCGTCTCTTTCTTTCTCTCTTTCTCTATTAATATTTTTAATTTATCGGATTCTCCTCTCCTCACTTTTTACCTTCTTCCTTTCTTATATTTTTCTTTCGTTTTCTGTCCCTGTTTGTTTCTTTTTTATTCTCTCTTTTACTTTACGTTTCTTTCTCCTTTTATCGCTGTCTCTCTTGCTCTTGTTTCTTCTCTACTTTTGTACCGGACTTTCTCTTCTCTTGAATTTTACTTTCTCTTCTCCTCTCTCTATATATCTACCTGTATATCTATCTATCTCTATCTCTCTCTCTCTCTCTTTCTCTCCCCCCCCATGTATCTGCCCGTTATATCATTCTATATATTTCTATTATTCTGCTCTCTCTCTCTCTCTCCTCTCTCTCTCTCTCTCTCTCTCCCTCTCTCTCTCTCTCTCTCTCTCTCTCTCTCTCTCTTTCTCTTTCTCTATTTCTCCCTCTTTTCTCTCTCCCTCTCCCTCTCCCTCTCCCTCTCCCTCTCCCTCTCCTCTCCCCTCCCTCTCTCTCTCCTCTCTCTCTCTCTCTCTCTCTCTCTCTCTCTCTCTCTCTCTCTCTCTCTCTCTCTCTCTCTCTCTCTCTCCCTCTCCCTCCCTCCCTCCCTCCCCCACCCGCTCCTCGCCATCTATATCTCCATGAACACATTTTATTTTAAGAAGATGTATTTCTCTCTCAATCCGAGCAAGATGAAATGGATGCAAAATAACTCACGAAATGCATATAATACCTCACGTTTGGCTTTCACTCACAAAAATAACTGATATAACATTACTCAACCTCCTCTTTTAGTGGGATTCTCCTCGTACTCAACAAGAGGCGATTTACTCATGAATCATTTTGTTAGTTCGTGACAGACAGGGTTTCTCATCATATAAGAAGACTTAAGAGAAGTTATTCCGAGTAGAAAATTCTCTAGTTTATGTGGTTCCCATGTTTAAGATTAAGTTTATAATGATTGCTTCTGTCGTTCTTCTTTGTCTTGGTTATTACGTCTTTTTGGGGTCTTTATTTCTCTAAGAATGTAACGGCATTGTGAGTCAACGAGAGACAGATGGAGTGGATAGTGTAGTTATGCTTCCTTGTTAAGCTCTGTTTCTTGTATTCCTTGTTTACTGTGATGTCGAGTTTGTTTACTTTCGGAGAAGAGTGAAAACCAGGTGTGTAATACTACGGTATTTCATTTAGATTATACTGTTTAGTGAATGTGAAATTCCTAGATCTGTGCTATATTCTTTGTGCGAATAGTTGATGACGGTACCTTTTGTAGACATGCTAAAACAACAGTATGTCATAGTTGATATGGAAAAATCCTTAAAATATTGAGAGATATGGGAATAATACGAATGATGATGATAAAAATATAGAGGAAGATAATGACAATAATGGTAAAAATAACCGTGATGGTATTTATCATGAAAAAACTCGGTTCTAATGTTTAGCATAGTTAGCCCTACACTTCGCAAGTATCCGTTTTCTCTGATACTCCAAGCGCTCCGTTCTCTCATGCGAAACCCCCGTAGAGTTCATGCAATATTACGAAATGTTGCGTCCTGTAATCCAAATCATCATCATCATCATGGGGGCTGACGCCGACGGGGGCGCATAGCCGCATCCACCCTTCGCTTCCACCCACGAGGATCCCTCATGGCTAGACGCCAGGCAGGGACTCGGCCCATCTCTAGTTCATCACGGCAGGTTTGGTCGATCTGCCCAAGCCACGACTTCCTCGGTCGTCCCACAGGCCTCCTCCACCCAGGGTTGTCTCGAATAGAGACGACCTGATGGGCAGGATCATCCTGAGGAAAGCGAGCCAGGTGGCCATATAGCCTGAGTTGGCGATCACGGATTGTGCAGATAACAGGGCTTGTGCCAGTCTCACGGTGCAACCGTTGGTTGGACACATGGTCCCGCCAACAGTACCCCATGATCTGGCGCAAGGACCTATTGCAAAAGGCTTCAAGACGAGCCTCCAAGGCACAGGACAATGTCCAGGTTTCGCTACCGTATAGCAAAACTGGCATTATCAGGGCCTTGAAAACCCGAAGCTTGGTCCTTCTGCACAGGTACCGACATCTCCAAATACTCTTGTTGAGAGAGTTCATGACCCCTGCTGCCAGGCCAATCCGTCTGCTGACTTCATGGTCTGACAGCCCAGAGTTATGAACTACACTACCAAGGTATGTAAAGCTCTCTGTGACTTCAATGTCCTCGCCGCAAGCACGTACCGACTGAACAGGTTCTCCTATCAAGTCCCCAAATTCCTGGACCTTGGTCTTGGTAATCCAAATGATCGTTTATAACACATTCCATACAGTATTTACAGAGCGATAAGACAGTTCAAGGAATTCTGCCGTATCAGGAGCCTCAGATAAGGAGGGATCGAGCTAACTTGGGAAAACAAGAAGAGTAGGTTGGGTGATTTTGAATACGTTCACGAACACAATCACGTTTGGCCCACTTTCCCGCATGTCTTTCTCTCGTTCATTCTCTCCTCTCAAGTTTTGTTTCGTGTAATTTCCTCCGTGTCGCTCCTTTTGAGGGCCCTCTCTGGGTAAGTGTGTCAGCTTAGGTTAAATATGTTCTGTTGATGGCGCTACATCAGATCGAAAAATGTGCAAGTCATTCATCTTTCATTAATTTGAAATATATAACCGAATATCTGAACAAATTGATGGAATAAACTAGAAGTTGGATAGATATATGTGTTCGCTTGCGGATTGATAACAGCAATTATGTCATTTTCCATTTATTACAATAGTTATTCTTGTTCATTTTGCTTCTAAATTACCTCCTGTGTTCTAGGAATGACAGGTGTTACCATTCACTGTGTGTCTAAGTAAATGAGAGAGAGAGAGAGAGAGAAAGAGAGAGAGAGAGAGAGAGAAAGAAAGAAAGAAAGAAAGAAAGAAAGAAAGAAAGAAAGAAAGAAAGAAAGAAAGAAAGAAAGAAAGAAAGAAAGAGAAAGAAAAAGAGAGAGACAGTGACAGATAGACACAGACAGACACAGACAGAGACAAAAACAGACTTACATACATACAGAGACTTTATTAACCCGAAAAAAACATATATATCAGTACCACCATACACACACACTTGCTTTCTTATGTGCTTGCGTGCAGACGAAACAGACCGACAGGCGTGGGAGGGACAAGCAGGTCAAGGATTCTGAGACAGGAGAGCAAGAGGGGGGGAGGGAGGGGGGGTAAGGATGTGCCCCTCCCTACCGACGCCCATCCGTCTGTGGATCGTGTAATATCTCAAAAAGGAAACTTGTTCGTACTTCATAAAACATAAGACACTCCAATGTACAGTAATGGTATTTCTTCCTTGATTGACTGTTTTGTGGTTTAGTTGTCATCACTGTTATCATCATTATTATTGTTGTTGTTCCTGTTTTTTTTGTTATTCTTATTGTCATTCCTTTGTTATTGTTATTGTTTGTATTATTATTATTATTATTATTATTATTATTATTATTATTATTATTATTATTATTATTATTATTATTACTATATCTACTACTACTACTACTACTACTATTATTATTATTGTAATTGTTATTGTTATCATTATAATTACTATCATTATTACTATTATCGTCACGGTCATCACTATTATCGTTATTGTTATTACTATTAGCTTTAATTTTACTATTATAATCATTATTATTAATCATGCGTTTAGCTTCACGATATAAGATGATATGGATGGAAGGGAAGACATAAAATGCCATTACATCATAAAAAAAACAGCGTTATTCCCTATCTTCCCATAAGATATTACTATCTCTGTTCTGAAAAATGTCTATAGGCTCCAAGAGGCTTTTCAGTCGGCCTAATTCGCTCTTATTCAACGACTTTTTCTTACTTTTTTCACTCTTTGTTGAACGCACCACGACCGGAACTGACCCATTATCCCGCCAGGTGAGGCGACTTTGCGCTCTGTCGCAGGGACACGTAAGGGTATGTTTCCCTTGCGTTGGTACAGGGGCCGTTCGTTATTGTCCGCGTGACCCGCCGTTGTTGACGTGTTATTACGGACAGCGTAAGGCAGATGTATATATAACGTCGAGAAATATTTACCAGGTTCTTCGTTAATCGAGAAAATGTATAGGTTTACTTAAAATGGAAAAGGAAAATAACGGAGATACCGTCCATAGAAAACCAGTGTTCCGACTTGTTTTGAGGGAGGACTCATGTATTAATGTTCTTGCACGTAAAAATGCCTCAGGTGCACAGGAAGTGTCTCCCCATCCGGGCCTTCCTTCGCCGTCGACCAATCAACCACATGTTTACACTACTTCGTTTTTTAAGATTCTAACAAATGCATACGATATATAACAAATATAAACAAATACTTGGGGAAAGAAAATGTGAATATAGATTTCTCCAAGGACACCTAGCAAGGAGGCAAACAGGTAATGAGTGTTTCACAGGGACAGCGGTGGTGGTAGGGAGTTGGTGGCGGAGGGGGGGAGGGGAGGACTAAGGGAAGGAGTAAGCGAGGGTACGAGGAAAGGGAGGGAGGGGAGAGTGGGAGGAAGTGTGCGAGGGAGGGAGGGAGGTAAGGAGGAACACCTTTTATTCTTCCAGCAATTTTTTTTTCCTTCCTTGGTTGTACCACCATCACCTGCGGGTCTCCTCCCTGTCTCCTTGCGAACCACACCCGATCATTCTGGCAGTGACTGGTGAAGCGGGTGGATCGGCGTCTGCTTGCTTGCCTGCTTGGTTTATCGCCCGACCTTCTTGGTAGGGTGAGAGCTCGTGCCAGAAAAGATCATACCAAGAGCTGTGCTTCGAAGGTGACGTTGTGCTCTGCTGCCGGCGAGAAAGGTAAGGGTGAAAGTGGCCCAAGAACGACGCGGAAGGGGTGTGGAAGGGAAAGAAGTGAAAGGAAAGGAGGATGGAGGGAAAAAAAAGGGGTGAGGGAAGTCAGGGGTCGGTCAGAGAAATACCTTAGTCACCCCTATATCCACTTTCCATACTCTGTCGTGCTGCTGTAAACGTTTTCTATGTTTCAACCCTCCCATCCATCCTTTATGTACCTACGAAAAGGGAAGAAATGAAGTGAAAGAATTAGTCCCCGATAAAAAACGTGAGACTAACATAACACTGTGATTACGGGCAATGCATCCATCGCGGACAGAGGAACCATCGTATGCCCGAAACATGCCAGACAAGACCAAACACCTGACGAAAGGTCATCAAAATGTCACATCGTGAGCCGCCTCCCAAGATAGCTTCCACGGCTTTATTGTGCAGATCGCCGGCATTGTTTAACACTTTTGCGGATGAATAAGCGCGCGCCGATGTCTCTTCAAAAAAGAAAAGGAAGACTTGCATGAGGAGTGGTGTGCTGGTGTCGTAATGATCAGCGCCCGCGGAACAGATGTCTTTTTAAAATCATTCTAGTGCTGTGGTATGTGGCCGTTGGTGCTGCCTTCGGTAAGGTCGACTGCTCGCTGCCCCAATTAGACTTGGCTCGCCCTTATGATAACACAGGCACTCCTTGATTATTCCAGTGACTTTACATACTTAACATTATTAAATGTCTTATTTTTTTCATTCTGTATATGTATATATATTTTTTATTATTTTCAAGAGATTGTATTTTTTCATTACTTTCATTTCATTTCATGTCGGGAATTCGGCTTTGACAGATTGTAAAAGTTGCTGCACCGGGTCAACATTTTCCGACGGGTAATTGGCATGCTGTGGTTGCGGCCCTGAGAGAATAATCGGTTGCCGAATTGCTGAATTGCTTTACGATAAGGCATAGGCTGTTTTTTTGCCATGAGTTCACACACGCACACATACTCGTGCGTGTTTGTGTGTGTGTGTGTGTGTGTGTGTGTGTGTGTGTGTGTGTGTGTGTGTGTGTGTGTGTGTGTGTGTGTGTGTGTGTGTGTGTGTGTGTGTGTGTGTGAGTATAAACATATATGTATATACACATACATATATACACATACATATATACACATATACACACGTGTGTGTGTGTGTGAAATAATGGCTTAATTATGAAATTATATTATTATTAATTAATTAATTATTAATTATGAAATTATGCACCATAATGTTAATAATGATGATAACGATAATGACGATAATGATAAAGAAGTGACTAATAATAGTAATGAAGACGAATGAAGGTGAAGCTGATCATGATAATGAAGTTGAAAATGACGATAAAGGTGATGTTACTAATAATGATTATAATGGCAATGCTAGCAATAGTGATGGTAATGGCGATTTACTGATTAATGATAATGATGATAATGGTGATTTAGTAACTAATAATAATTATGAAAATGATGGTGATTTAATAATAATTTAAAATGATAATGATAATAGTAGTAATAGTAGTAATGATAATAATAGTAAAAATGATACTAATAATGATAATCATAACAGTAAAAAAAAAAAAACTGATTTCTTCTCCCGCCCTTCCGCGTATCCATGGGGGGGGGGACTGATCCTCTCTCCCCCCCCCCCCACTAAGTATTCCGGGAATGGTGACAAAGGGCGTTTCATGCAAGACTGCGCAAGTGCAAAACGATGTCTGGAATAATATGACATTTCCATTGTGTGTTCAGTTTGTTTCGAAAATAAGGACTTATTGTTATCTTCATCATCTTCATCTTCGTCTTCGTCTTCGTCTTCGTCTTCGTCTTCGTCTTCGTCTTCGTCTTCATCTTCATCTTCATCTTCATCTTCATCTTCATCATCTTCATCTTCATCTTCATCTTCATCTTCATCTTCATCTTCATCTTCATCTTTATCTTTATCTTTATCTTTATCTTTATCTTTATCTTTATCATCTTCATCTTCATCTTCATCTTCATCTTCATCTTCATCTTCATCTTCATCTTCATCTTCATCTTCATCTTCATCTTCATCTTCATCTTCATCTTCATCTTCATCTTCATCTTCATCTTCATCTTCATCTTCATCTTCATCTTCATCTTCATCTTCATCTTCATCTTCATCTTCATCTTCATCTTCATCTTCATCTTCATCTTCATCTTCATCTTCATTACTATTATTACATTAATCATTACCATCACTATCGTTATGTTTATTTATATTACTGATACTATTATTATCGTTACCATCATTGATATGATTATCATTAACATCATTATCACAAACTTTATCATTACTTTTGCTGCAAAATTCAAGATCCACAGAAGACAAAGAACAAAAATTCCTTCATCCCCTTTCCTCTCTCTCTCTCAACCGCCCCTCACACGCCCCTTCACGCCCACCCCTCTCTCTCTCCGCCCACCCCCCTCCCTCCCCGCCCACCCCTCTCCCTCCCCGCCCATCCCCCCTCCTTCCCCGCCCACCTCCACCGCGCCGTGACAATCTCCTTCTATCTCTACGCCCCGATAACGCCCATCCCGCCCATCCCGCCCACCGCCGCCCATTTACCGCCTTTCCGCTAACCCGGGGCCTTTGGGGGTGACGCTGTGATTTCAAAAAAGATTACAGGTGGAAGGTGCCCAAGGGGATCGCACGCGCGCACGCAAAACGCTTGTGCTTTGTTTGTTTTATATTATTTTTTTATTTTGTTTTTGTTCGTAATTTTGCCGCTGATATTCTGCTTCTATGACTACCTGACTATTTTTATTTTCTTTCTTTATTTATTTTATTTACTTATTACATTATTTACATTATTCTAATGATATGGCTACCTCTATTATTACTTTATTTATTATTATTTTATTTTCATTTGTTTTGTAATCTCATCGCTGCTATTCTACTTCTATGGTTACCTCTATTATCATTACATTTTTCTATTTCTATTACTATTACTGCTACAACTGCAACTATGTCAAACTGGAATACAATCGGTATGATTATTGTTATTACTATTGCCAAATTGATTATTGATTATTATCATTATTATTATTGTTTGGTTGCTCTCTTTTATTATTATCATTATTATTATTGTTTTGTTGCTCTCTTTTATTTTTATCATTATTATTATTGTTTTCTTGCTCTCTTTTATTATTATCATTATTATTGTTGTTGTTGTTATTATTATTATATTATTATATTAGTTTTATTTTTCATAATTATCTTTCTTACTCTTCCCTTCTCGTGAATTGCGAAAACGTGCGCGCGCATCCCATAAACCATTAAGACAACCAGCGCCTCCATATATGTTCATACACATCAAAGTAAACATATATAGCTTCATATGTATGTGTGTGTGCGTTCGTGTGTGTGTGTGTGTGTGTGTGTGTGTGTGTGTGTGTGCGTGCGTGTGCGTGTGCGTGCGTGCGTGCGTGCGTGCGTGTGCATGTGTGCGTGTGCGTGTGCGTGTGCGTGTGCGTGTGTGTGTATGTGTATGTGTATATATGTATGTATATACATGTATACACACGCACACACACACACAAACACACACATTTATTCATTTATTCCTCTCCGTCTGAAGCAACTCCCACCGAATTCCCTGGCTGCGTGCGTGCTTGCATTAGCCACCGTCTGACGTAATTAACACGTACCCTGAAGCGGCATTTACGACGAGCGGGAAACGAGCCCATTTGTACCTCACGAGCGAATCGGTAATGGCCGCCGTTGGTATTGAATCTAATTGGGTGGTTGACGGTTTCTCTATTGGGGGGGTGGGGGTGGAAGGGGGGTATGGGGAGGGGGGAGAGGGGGGTGGGAGGAAGGAGGAGTGGGAGGAAGGGAGGAGGGGGTGGATAGGGAGTTGGTGGATGGGGGAGGAAGGGAGGGATGGAAGGAGGGAAGAAGGAAGGGGGGGGGGGTGGATAGGGAGATGGGGATGGGGAGGAAGGGGGGATGGAAGGAGGGAAGAAGGAAGGGGGAGAATAGTGAGGGAATGGGTGGAGGGAGAGAAGAAGGGAATAGCGGAGAGGGATGGATAGATGGGAGATTAAGAGGAAGAATGAAGAAAGCAGGAGCCCGGAGAAGAAGTGGGAGAGGGGGATGAAATGAGGAATAGAGGAAAACAAAGGATGAAGGAAGAATGAACGGGATGAATGAAGATCAGAAACCGAAGAAGGTAGAGAGGACAATGGAAAAAAAAGAATAGAAGGACGAGGAGAACAAGGAGAACGATAAGTAGGGAAAGACTGAATGGTTAGTGAAGACGGTTTGTGAGGCTTTCTACTCATTTGGAGAAGCCTCAAGAGGGGGGGGGGTCCTCCAAGCCAAACTTTTACAAATTGTGTTATTATTATTATCATATATCATCATGAATATTTCTAGGTCCATTTCTATATGCATTTATCACTATTATCAATGTTATCTTTACCGCCATCATTTGTATTATTATTGCTATCAGTTTCTTTGTTGTTATGTGTTATTATGTTGTTGCTGTGGGAAAAAGGGGGGGTTAGTTTCAAACGATGTTTTCATTATCAATTTTACCGCTTTTGCAGTATTATTTGGCCGATAGCTATATTAACTATAAATGACTTTATATTCATTAACTATAAATGACTATAAATAACATATCTTTCCTGGTGTAAATAAACGGGGGTAGCATACCAGCTGTTCAACTCACACCAACAGAAGCTTATGATGATAAATTGACAATGATATAGTAAAGAAAAGAGGGAAACCAACAGAACCGTATGATGATGAATGATATAGTAAAGAAAAGAGGGAAAAAATCTTGATCTTGGCAACAGGGAGAAGGATGGATGGGAATTTCCGGTTTTTGGGAGTGGGTCCAGCGTGAGGGCCTGTGTTGTCCGGTCTTGCCCTCTTCAGTCTGTCGTCTTCTGCCCCGGGTGCGTGTTGTGGTTGTTCCCTGGTCCCTGCCTTCCGTTCCCCGGTTCCATCGTTTGCCGATCTCTACGTTTCTCAGTTTCTATCTTTCCTTCTCTTTATCTTTCCCAGTTTCTACGTTTCTCGGTCTTTCTCAGTTTCTACGTTTCTCGGTCTCTTCGTTTTCCGGTTTCTATCTTTCCCAGTTTCTTCGTTTCTCGGTCTCTTCGTGTTCCGGTTTCTATCTTTCCCAGTTTCTTCGTTTCTCGGTCTCTTCGTTTTCCGGTTTCTATCTTTCCCAGTTTCTTCGTTTCTCGGTCTCTTCGTGTTCCGGTTTCTATCTTTCCCTGTCTTTATCTTTCTCAGTTTCTTCGTTATCCGGTTTCTATCTTTCCCAGTTTCTTCGTTTCTCGGTCTCTACGTTTCCCGTTCTCTTCCTGAACCTATCTCAACCTAGCTTAAAACAAGGGAGCATCGGGCGGACACTTTCCACTCCTCGACCAGGTGGGAGAGTCGTTGGTTGGATGTTAGCATAAATATTTTATTTCATCTCTTTTTAATGGTTTATAAGGGAAAATGAATATTTTGTGGCGTGTACGAGCGTCGGAAGTATACCAGACGAACGTTGCATGTATCTAAACACGCAAACACATGCAACAAACGCCACAAAACGTTAATGTGTCGACGCAGCAGACCGAATCGCAAGAGAGGTTTTAACACCTTTCTTGAACGCTCTCCAAGTCCCTCGAGGATCAACAGGAAGTGTTAAAAAAAGGACTATCTCGACGGATTAGAAAGTCTATCACGTAATGCGCCCAACAACACACGGAAGACCTCTGTGACCAGCTGTTAGTGACTCCACAGGTGGCTTGAAAGAGGTGCAATGAAAGGCTCAATCACCGAGCGATTTATTTTTATCATCAGAGTTACAAAATAAGTCATTGATCTGTCCAAGAGATTAATGTCAGTATCTCTGGACAGTGATGATAACGCTATTTATATATATGTACAAGGTTGGCAAGGAAAGTAAGGGAAGTATAGTGTAAATATCATCCGTTATGTTGACTCTACCTTGCGAACTATTTGAGGAGAAACCCCAAAACAACCGTTGTAAATGGAACACAAATAGTAGTATTTATTTGGGTAACCTCTATTAAAACCACAGACTCTGGGGTATACTATTTAAATCGTTTTATGGATGAACTGTGTAAGTTATACGGATCCATTATGCATAATTTTTATCTCTTGTTCCGTGCGAGTCTTTGCTCTTATTTGACCTTAACGACTCGTCTCCAGGAAGAGCGGGTTATTTAGGGCACTGCAGACAAGATCACCTCGTGCCCCTTGTCGTTCGGGAGTCTATTTTTAGGACGCGTGGGTGTAGGGGAAATAAAGGAGACACAGCGATTAAATAATAAAAAAGGCGCGTTTTTAGGAATAGTTATGTTACCCCTAGAATGGCTGACAACATCGTTTTTCTTTATACTTTCCCGTTTTCGAAGCAGAGACTAAAGTAGATTTGCGGTATTCCAAGTATCATGTTTTTTTTTATTATGTTTATGGAATCCTTTTTAACAAGTACCAGCGCATTTGATTTCTATTTTTATAAATATCTGTGTAATTTACAAATGTCTAGATTTTTATTATCAACTTAGGCATTGTAATTATTAGTATTTTTCCAAATGTTATCATCATTGCCATCAAGATATCTGTTCTACCGTTTTTTTGTCACAGGATGATATTAAACCTAATGCCAATACATTGAACTGTGATTATCTAGGCCAAGTAAAAAAATATTAAGATTCCTGAAACATGATAACGGTAAATAAGGCCGTTAAGTTGTTTTTTTCTTTTCTTTTTTTCTAGGAATACGAATCGACATCGATTTTTTATGATATACTAATAAATCGTTAGGAATTTAGTCAAGATATCATCAAAATCTCAAAGGCGACTCCTGAAAATAGTTTTATTTTCTTATGTATATATTTTTTTGTCAGTATCATTATCACTTTATTATGTTCGTAGCATTATCGTTATTATTTTCACGATTACTGTTATTCCTTCCTTTTCCTATATCTTTCTTTTATCTCTTTAAGAAGAACGATTTTGATGTTCGTCTTCCAGGTCATGCAAATTGCAGGAGATGAAACTTTGTGCAATTTCGGCAAAAAATGTGTACTTTTTGGCGAAACCTGAAAACAGATGCTTGTCGTGGAATTTCGTTTTAATTTCCACTGCGGTTGGTGGACGATGTCTTTCTTATATTGGAATTCGTTAATTTATTTTAATTGCAATTTACTTTTTGGGGGGGAGTTCTAATTATTATTTTTTTGTTTTGTTTTCATGTGGAATTAAAGTTCTTGAAGAAATTATGAGCTTGTGGGGGTGAATTTACATTTTTTTTTTTTTATTTCGGATGGGTGGAGATGTGTGTTTGCGTTTAACCCTCTTTTCCAGTGTGTATATATGCACACATCTACCCGTCTGTCGACCTCCCTCTCTCTCTCTCTCTCTCTCTCTCTCTCTCTCTCTCTCTCTCTCTCTCTCCCTCTCTCTCTCTCCCTCTCTCTCTCTCTCCCTCTCTCTCTCTCTCTCGTTCACCACTGTCTCTCTCTCTCTTTCTTTCGTTCTCCACTCTCTCTCTCTCTTTCTTTCTTTCGTTCTGCACTCTCTCTTTCTCTCTCTCTTTCGTTTTCCTCTCTCTCTTTATCTTCTCTTTCTTCTCTCTCTCCTCTCTATCTATCTATATCTTTCTCTCTTTCTGCCTCTACTCTCTCCCTGTCTCCTCGCCTGAGTAAACAGAGTAGAAAAATGATTTAAAGATACATAAACACAAAAGCAGAAACATAATTGCCAATTAAATCCGTCACCATATAATTTGACGAGAGAGGAAAAGACGCGGACTCCGGGCGGCGTAGGGGTTCCCTCCCGGTCTGGCAACAGCGGCGGCGTGCGTGGCCCGAGCGCCATATGGGTAACCCAGTTCTCTTTGGTACCTGCAAGTTCCATCACACGGTCTCGGACGCCCACCGCCCACCAGTCCGGTTTTCCCTCTCCCGGACTCGACGGCGGCGTTGGGACTCGTGTTGGGGACTCCCTCGTTGTCTCCCATTTTCCCCACGTCTGGAAGTAAACGAGACACGCGCTTTTTTTTTATTTGGAGTGCGTGGTGAGATATTCCTAGGGGGAGGCGTTTTGTGAAAGCCCGCAACGTTGCCAAGGTTGGAGGTCAGCGTCGCGTACACACTTGCAGACAAACGTACACACACACGAACACACATGCGCGTCCATGCTGTCGGGCTGTCGGCGGGCTTCCAGCTGCCACTGCTCGGCGACGCAACAGTCAGTGTTCCAGTCGCGTCGGTTCCCTACACGACACTCGGGACGTCCCACTCGGTGTCTGAGGAGGACTTGGTGTCGAGTGACTGAAACTTCACAGGAGAAAATAGAAGAACTTTTATATCATTTCGTGTGTTATATACCAATACTACTGCGGTGGTTCTTGTGATTAGCCGTGTGTTTTAGTGCCTTTTATGATAGTTCTCAATTGTAGAAAAGAGAAGGACTCTGAAGATAGACCAAGCCATTGAAAATAAATACAGCAGATAAATAAACAAGAAAATAGCGCAATACACCCTAACTCGTGGCGTATTTAAGAGGCTTATCTGCACAAGAGGGGGACGAGGAAGCAGCCCAAGTGTAGATTATGGACGACTCTTACATACTTATTCCCTGCTCTGCACCAGTCTGAAAAAAACATGTGATAAACAATAACAAAAAAAAAAAAGCACAGAAGACCCCCCACTGGAAACGGAATTGAAAAATAAATAATAAAGATATTAAGAGCTGTGGGAAATACGTGAAGAAGTGTCTGTGGCTTAATTGTTTTGCTTGTGGAAACAGACAACCATGAAGGAAGCAAAGAAAGGTGAGGTGCACTACGCATGAGGCAATCATGCACTTAATACCCGCATGTGTCATTCACACTGCAGGTAGAGAGAGTGAGAAATAATGTAAATAGAGGAAGAGGGAGCGGGAGGAATGGAGACAGAGAGAGGAAGATAGGGAGGTTGAGAGAGAAATAGAGACACAGACATAGGCACATAATGACAGATAGAGGAAGATAGTAAGAGAAAGGAAGAATGAGAAATATAACGTATAACACTACAACGTACGGTAGAACAAATAGAAATAAAATACATGAGATAAGCAAACAAAACAAAACAAAAAACAAGCATGATACATTGTCACGTGGATAACATAACAGACCATTGCCAATTTTGATCCAAATGAAATAAATAGGAAACAGATCATTGCCAATTTTGATCCAATTGAGATAGATAGGAAATGTGAGAAAGGGGATAGGGGTGGGGGCGTGGGGGGAGGGGGAGGGGGGGGCTTCCGGTGCGTATACTAACCCCATGAAGCAGGAATTTGTCTCCGCCCTCGTTATTGCAATGATTAGGGTGATTTGGCGGCATCATTGCACTCATTTTCATGGTATTGCATGCGTGCGTGCGTGTATGTATGTATGTATGTATGCATGTATGTATGTATGTATGTAGGTGGGTGGGTGTATGTGTATATGCATATGAGTTCGTTTGTGTGTGTATGTGTATATGTATATGTGTGTTTATGTATGTATGTGTGTGGGTGTATGTGTATATGTATATGACTGTGTTTGTGTATGTATGTATGTGGGTGTATGTGTATATGTATATGAGTGTGTGTATGTATGTATGTGAGTGTATGTGTATATGCATATGAGTGTGTTTGTGTATGTATGTATGTGGGTGTATGTGTATATGTATATGACTGTGTTTGTGTATGTATGTGTGTGGGTGTATGTGTATATTCATATGACTGTGTTTGCGTATGTATGTGTGTCGGTGTATGTGTATATGTATATATGTGTGTGTTTGTGTATGTATGTGTATATGTATAAATGTGTGTGTTTGTGTATGTATGTATGTGTATATGTATAAATGTGTGTGTTTGTGTATGTATGTATGTGTGTATACGTGTTTGTTTGTTTTGAGAGTGTGTGCGCGTAATTCTCGCAATATACATCATTCTTCACATCTGAATGTCCTTTCAACACGACGGCCAATTCATCTCCATTCATATGTTTAATGAATGTCAAATTCCTTTTGCAATCCAGGACACGTTGTATTTATTCTCATTAAGGGAAGGGAGGGAAGGGAGGGGAGAGAGGGGAGAGAGGGAAGAGAGGGAAGAGAGGGAAGGGAGCGAAGGGAGGAAAGGGAGGGAAGAGAGGGAAGAGAGGGAAGAGAGGGAAGAGAGGGAAGAGAGAGGGAAGAGAGAGGGAAGAGAGAGGGAAGAGAGAAAGAGAAAGAGAAAGAGAAAGAGAAAGAGAAAGAGAAAGAGAAAGAGAGAGAGAGAGAGAGAGAGAGAGAGAGAGAGAGAGAGAGGGGGAGGGAGGGGGGAGAAAGAGAGACAGACAGACAGACAGACAACAAATTAATCAAATGAAAACTCAACGCCATTGATCTACCTTCCGTTTCCTGCAGTCACCCTAATTAACAGTAGTTCCCGCGAGGTCGATTCTATTTCCTTTAGCAACCGCGAGGACATCACCTTTCGCTTTCGGCCCGCGAGGACACGCACTTTTTTTGCAAGTGACCGCGGGAGCAAATTTTTTTTATGGGGGGGTCTCTATTTTTTTCGTTTTTTTTTGGGGGGTAAGGGAGGTTGTATGATATGCTTTTATTTTCGTTTTATTTGTTTGTTTATTTGTCTATTTTCTCTCCCTCTCCCTCTCCCTCTCCCTCTCCCTCTCCCTCCCTCCCTCCCTCCCTCCCTCCCTCCCCTCTCTCTCTCTCCCTCTCTCTCTCTCTCTCTCTCTCTCTCTCTCTCTCTCTCTCTCTCTCTCTCTCTCTCTCTCTCTCTCCCTCTCCCTCTCCCTCTCCCTCTCCCTCTCCCTCTCCCTCTCCCTCTCCCTCTCCCTCTCCCTCCCTCCCTCCCTCCCACCTCATACCCCATTCTCCCTCCAAAGAATCCACATGCACACCATCCATTCCTCTCCATCACTAACCATCCTTTTTTTCCTTTTATCCTTCGCAGATTACGGCAGCGAGGAGGAAGGAGAGGGCTATGAGGACGCGGCCAATGACTACGTCTCTGCAGAATATCCTGACGAAGGCCTTGGGGAGTCCGACAGCAGGTCCTACTATGCCGAAGATCCTGGTAAGAGCGGACTTCCCGTTTTCTATGAGTTTAGGTTTGGTGGGAGGGGGGACTATGGTAAAGAGAGAAAAAAAGTGTTTGGTTTGATTTTCGGAAGTAAGTGGGTTAGAGTTGGTGGTTGGTCGGATGGGGTGCCCTTGTTGTTGTTGTTGTTGTGGTTGAGGATGTTGTTATTTCTCTTTTCTTTCTTCATTTTCTTTCTTTATCTCTTCTCCTTCGTCATCTCCTCTTTCTCCTCCTCCTCCTCCTCCTCTTCTTCTTCTTCCTCCTCCTCCTCTTCCTCCTCCTCCTCCTCCTCCTCCTCCTCCTCCTCCTCCTCCTCCTCCTCCTCCTCCTCCATTCTGAAATTTAAACATAATTTTATAACTGACAAACCACGTCTAAGTGAATGTTTCCAATAGTGATATTATGCTTCACATTTTCGTCATCTGTTCTGCAAAGAAAATCCAAAATTCCAGAAAAAAATATTAAGAAAAAATATTTGATATTGTAACAGGCGAACGAGACATATAAATAGCAGCCGTGGGAGAACAGCTGGAGAATTTTGTTATATTTTTGCGGTTAGAATTACAAAATGGCTTCTTTCGTCACACCGGGAGATTGTTCAGCAAAGTTCGTCCTGTTGAACGCGGTTTCCTAAGTGATGGTTTTGTTCAAGATGACGGCTGAGGATGCTGAACAGTTGAACACTGAACAGGATAGCTTGAACTTCGGGATTTTTTATTACACTTCTGTGATTTTAAGTTGATGTTTTAGTTGTTATTTTTATTGTTATTGTTGGTATTGTTGTTGTAATGTTGTTAGTATTGTCGTTGTTATTGTCATTATTATTATTACGGTTGTTCTTGTTATTATCATTGTTCTTGTTGTTATTATTATTGTTATTCTTGTTATTTCTGTTCTTGTTGTTATCATTGTTATTGTTATTGTTATTATTGTTATTATTTCTGTTCTTGTTGTTATCGTTGTTATTTTACTTATAATTGTCGTAGTTGTTTTTGTTAGTGTGTCTCCTTATTGTCGTTGTTGTTTTTTGTTGTTTTCTGTTACTGTGTTTCGTGTTATCGCGAGATGATCGAGACACACCTGTCCAGATGACACGTGCCTTCATCTCCCGCATCTCCCAGCATCCAGAGCGTGACGGATGGCACAGGGCGGCGGCGGGCGTGAGGAGGGAGAGTGGGCGGGGGGGTCGGCGATGAATGTCAGTCATCTACGCCCGCAGCGACGCCCACTCTCGCTCGCCCATCTGCGCTTCGGCTAAATCATCCTGTGCAAGCGGGGGCGTCTGTTATCTTGGGTTTTCACGTTTCTTTTAAGATTTCGCCGCCCGCAATCTCGACTGCGGGTGTGTTTCACGCCCGCGCACGCACCTTGAGACCACGTACACGCACGTATACTTGTACTCATACTTATACTTATACTTGTACTTATACGCACGCACGCACGCACGCACGCGCGCACTCACATACACACACACACACTCTCTCTCTCTCTCTCTCTCTCTCTCTCTCTCTCTCTCTCTCTCTCTCTCTCTCTCTCTCTCTCTCTCTCTCTCTCTCTCTCTCTCACTCCCTATCTCCCTCTCTCTGTCTCAATATTTCTCTGTCCCAATCTCTCTCTGTCTCAATCTCTCTCTCTCTCTCTCTCTCTCTCTCTCTCTCTCTCTCTCTCTCTCTCTCTCTCTCTCTCTCTCTCTCTCTCTCTCTCTCTCTCTCTCTCTCTCTCTCTCTCTCGTCCCTCTCTCTCTCTCTCTCTCTCTCTCTCTCTCTCTCTCTCTCTCTCTCTCTCTCTCTCTCTCGTCTCTCTCTCTCTCTCTCTCTCTCTCTCTCTCTCTCTCTCTCTCTCTCTCTCTCTCTCTCTCTCTCTCTCTCTCTCTCTCTCTCGTCCCTCTCTCTCTCTCTCACGTCCCTCTCTCTCTCCCCTCTCTCACGTCCCTCTCTCTCTCTCTGTCCCCTCTCTCTCTCTCACGTCCCTCTCTCTCTCTCTCACGTCCCTCTCTCTCTCTCGTCCCCTCTCTCTCTCTCTCTCTCTCGTCCGCTCTCTTCTCTCTCTCTCTCTCTCGTCCTCTCTCTCTCTCTCTCTCTCTCTCTCTCTCTCTCTCTCTCTCTCTCTCTCTCTCTCTCTCTCTCTCTCTCTCTCTCTGTCTCTCTCTCTCTCTCTCTCTCTCTCTCTATCTATCTATCCCATCCTCATACCAACATACCAACATCATATTCCGAGAGAGAGAGAGAGAGACATAGACCGCATCCTCGCCCAGCATGCATCCAATCCCGCCCACAGTGTTGCCGCCAACGCCCACGTCCAACCTTTTGTCAGTAAAAAAAAAAAAAAAAAAAAAAGATGCATCGATCAGACACTCACTTCCATGAATGAATTTGCAATATGAAAGCAGTTAATTATCATGAATGAAAGTGGATTGTGAAAGCAATTAAATCTTCGCCTCGTTAGCGTATAGAAAGTATAAAAAAAAATATATGATATAAAAAATGATACGTATATATTAGGAAGCGACTTTCTCACCAAGGTAAAAGAAAAGATAGAAAAAAAACGATAGAAAGATAAGAAGAACAAGATAAGATAGAACAAAAGGGGAAGGAAATGGGAGATTGACCTCAGATTCATTGTGAGAAAGGGTCAAGGTCAAACGAGTTTAAAAAGCACTCGTGACTCTCTCGGAGGGCGAGTCACGCAAATTGGGAAGAGAGGAGAAAAGGTGATAAAGACGGGAGAAAGAAACAGTGGAAGAAGAGGTGCTTATTGTTCTCTCGTCTGCTTTGTGCATGTTCTCTCTCTCTCTCTCACTCACTCTCTCACTCTTTCTTTCTTTCTTCTCTCTCTCTCTCTCTCTCTCTCTCTCTCTCTCCTTCCCTCCCTTCCCTCCCTTCCCTCCTTCACTCCCCTCCCTTCCCTCCTTCCCTCCCTCCCTTCCCTCCCTTCCCTCCCTTTCTCTCCCTTCCCTCCCACCCTCTCTCCCTCTCCCTCTCCCACCCTTCCCTCCCTCTCTCTGCCTTCCCTCCCTCTCTCTCCCTTCCCTCCCTCCCACCCTCTCCCTCTCCCTCCCCCCTTCCCTCCCTCCTTCCCTCCCT
>NC_091571.1:33259045-33261545 GCF_042767895.1 Penaeus vannamei | reverse complement strand
ATAACCTAAAATTAATAACAAAAACAAACAAAGAGAAAGCGAATTAACACCATTTCAAAAAAGAAGAAAAAAATCCTTGTTAGAATATTCGCCTTTGCTGCACGTCCCTCGGGCGAAGAGTAATTATCATCATCATCATTATCATCATTGGTCAGTCAGCTGTTCGAACGAGGCTGTTGGGTTGTTTCGCTCCTTCTGTTGTTTGTTTATTTTTTTTTTGTTGTTGTTGTCGGTTTGTTTGCTACCGTTTTCGTTGTCTCTGTTGAAGATTCTGTTTGGTGGTGATGTCTTGATCAGCATATTTGAAGGTCTTTTTGTATCATAGATGAGATAAAGGCTTAACTTTTATGTTATATTATTGATGGGAAAAGGCTTCACTTATGTTGTATTATAGATGGGATAAAGGCTTAACGTTCATTTTGTATTATATAAGGGTAAAGGCTTCACTTTAATGTTGAGATATTGATGAGGATAATTGTGATTGTAATGGTGATAGTGATAGTGTTAGTAACGATAATGATTATAATTAATACGATCGTAATAGTAATATGGAGAGCTATAATAATAGATATAATATGAGCAATGGCAGTAATGATAATAAAGATGATAGAAGTGATAATTATTATGATAATGATGCTGGTCCTACTACAGCCTCTACTCCGTATGCTAAAGATAACAACGAAGATGATGATCATGATAATATTGATAATAATAATCAAGAGAATATTTGGCCTTAATAAGAAAAAACAAACGAACGATTGTAAATAAATTATAAAAAAAAACAAGGAAAAGACTAACGGAGAAACGGGACCACATGGTCGTATAAATTCTCTCGTACATACATAAACGCATACACACACACACACAAACACGCACACACGAATAGACACCCACACACAGTTCTGTCCATACGGAAAACTCGCGGTTGTGACGTCACGACCGAGACCTTTGCTAATTGGCTGAACTGGAAATTGGGGAATCAGCGGGACGGCAACACTTTTATTGTCACCTATTACCCGCGTTGGCAACCCGTTTTTCGGAGAGTAAGAAGCGAACAAATAAAAATGGACGTAAGTAAGGGCGGTAGACTGTAGGTTGGTAGATTTCTTTTCCTAGTAATGAGTATGGTTGAGTTCTTTTCCCTACACTTCTCCTCTTCTCTCTGTCTCTGTCTGTCTGTCTGTCTCTCTCTCTGTCTGTCTGTCTGTCTGTCTGTCTGTCTGTCTGTCTGTCTGTCTGTCTCTCTCTCTCTCTCTCTCTCTCTCTCTCTCTCTCTCTCTCTCTCTCTCTCTCTCTCTCCCTCCCTCCCTCCCTCCCTCCTCCCTCCTCCCTCCTCCCTCCTCCCTCCTCCTTCCTCCTTCCTCCTTCCTTCCTCCCTCCTCCTTCCTCCTTCCTCCTCCTCCTCCTCTCCCTTCTTCGGGGGCGTTAAACTGTAGCATTACTAAAAGCACTCTCGAGGCTACGTAACGAGGAATGAGGAGGGGGGAGTTGGGGGGGCTGGGGAAGTAGTAAGGGGGGATGGGGGGGGTTGTGATGGACACCGCTCGGAAATGGCTGGGAAAAGGAAGACAGCTGTGAATTCCGTTTCCCCTTTTTTCCTTATTTTTCCCTCGAAGCGGTATTGTCAGTGTGTGTGTGTGTGTGTGTGTGTGTGTGTGTGTGTGTGTGTGTGTGTGTGTGTGTGTGTGTGTGTGTGTGTGTGTGTGTGTGTGTGTCGTTCGCATGGAAACCGTGTGTGGGTACATTTTGCGTGTGTGCGTTTTTGGTGACGTACACATGTAGTATTTCTGGTGACTTGTCTGATGATTTTGAATGTTCTTATTTTGAGTATTTCTTTTTTGTGGAGATTTATTGTTGTCATTTGCATATTTTTATCCGTTTCACTTATTAGGGAAGTGTGGATTTTGCTCCTTGAAAACGGCATTTTACTCCCGTAGACTTTTTTATTGTAAATTTCCGTTTTTTTTTTTTTGTCGAGACGGTATTAAGATTGTTTATTTGGACGCTGATAAAGCTGATAAATAGAGATACTGATAGATTAGATCATAAGCTAGGAATATTAATAGCGATGCGTACACTTTTTTTTCTTATATATATATAACCTTTTACATAAAAAAGATTGGCACGTTGAGTATCTCGTCTCTTTTTCCGATTCAACTTTTTGAACCTTTTCACGATTATGCTCCTTTATTGCCATTTTAAAACGTTTTACGATTATATCTTTTATTCAACTTTCTCTCCTTCCTGATCCCCCGCTTACCCCCCCTCCCCCCCGCAAAGAGTCACTTGTCCCACACTAGGTCACGGGGCCATTACCCCCCTCTCCTCCTCTCCCTCCTCCTCCTCCTCCTCCTCATCTCCTTCCTTCTCCTCCCTCCCCCTCCTCCCCGCCGCGCACACTTCCACGAACTTTTTTTTTTTTTTTTTTTTTTTTTTTTTTTTATTTGCGCGAATCGAGGTTATTTTGAGTGTTGTTGACGCCGTGGGATTTATTTGATTT
>NC_091571.1:33249045-33251545 GCF_042767895.1 Penaeus vannamei | reverse complement strand
AGCATTTTCATTCTCATTCATAAAACTTTTTTTTTCATTTTTCATTTTCGCAAGACTGCAATGAAATAACAACAATAACAACCATAACAAAAACAACAAAACAATAACAACATCAACAAAACCATAAAAACATTAACGACAGCAAAACAAAAACAAAACCAAAACCATAAAAACATATTAACAACAAAAGCAAAACAGCAAAACGACAAAACAACAAAAACAAAACAAAACATCAAAACAACAAAAACAACAAAAACAACAAAAACAACAACAACAAAGCATCAACAACATCAACACCTGCAGTTCGATTATCGGCGACGGATCAGGCAGGTGCAAGGAGGGGCGGGGACCTGGCACAGCAACAATTATCCGAGGCAGATTTATTCGGTGTTGTTCTAAGCTAAATTTATCACACTGCGGTAGACAATTTATTGGATAAGATGTCGAGTAAGGATTATCTGCCTGTGTAAGATAAGAAAAGAAAGCATAAATTCGCTTCTGAGAATGATGTATTTTTTTAGGCGTAAATATAAAAAAAGAAGAAAATGTTGACTGATTTATTCACATTTTGAGAAACAGATTTTCACTTCTCAAAAGTAGTTTTCATTTTTCATTTTTTTAAAAGAGATGGAAGGTTTTTTATCGGTATTTCACTGTATATTATTGGATTTAGATTTGCCTATTTGCATTATATATATTCATAGTGTTATGCTTCATCATCAACAACATCATAAAAATAACAACTTCGAACCGGATTATCTCCCAACCAACAACCTGTCACCGCTGAATACCAGGCCGTCATCTGCCATGACATTCATCGCCTCAATAAGAAGTGACGATCCTTCCCCACTAACGAGACGCTCCTTCTTCCACAGCAGGCCTCGAGGTCATCCTAGAGGAACCCGAGGAGGACTACTGCAGCTCGCACGGCTCCGAGGACGACCTCCAGAGGGACGTGGACATCACCCACGAGCTCAAGGGCGAGAGGAGGTCGCTGGACGGCTCCGAAGGGATCGGGTCGGCCGAGGGAGACAGTCACTCGTCGGGCGGATCCGAACACTACGGCGAGGAGGACTGCGCCAGCTCGGGCATTCACAGTGAAGGTACGTTTGTTCATCCTGTTCGTGAAGGAAGGGGCTTGTCTTAGTCATAGTCGTGTTCATTCATCCTGTTCGTGAAGGAAGGGGTTGGTCTTAGTCATAGTCGCGTTCATTCATCCTGTTTGTGAAGGAAGGGGATGATGTTATTCACAGCGACGAAGTTGTTCATCCTGTTTGTGAAGGAAGGAACTGATGTCGCGCTGACTTCTGTATCCATTATTTGCTTCCTTCTAGGTGGTGGGCTTCTATTACCTATTATTCTATTCTATTCTATATTATTATCGCAAAAAATATTTACTCTCGCTGTCATGTTACTTTTAGTTTTAATTTAAAACGCTTTAAAATGGTAAGTACCCATGTTCGTTGCAATTCTATGGTGAAAGAAATTCATGATGCCGTGAAAGACGATAGATTTGTTATCGAGAATAGTTCCCCCGAAAATAATGGAGTCCTACGTTTTCTTTCGAGGCACCGCCAGTAACCGTTTTCTGTGAGGCATATTTTAAGGGGTGTCTTAAAATTATACATTAATATTATTGCTATTGTTTATCATTACTCTTTGTTTTTGAAAATACAATAGTTCATAGGTATGCGGATATTCATACAAAGGGAACAATACCGTTTTACAACGAAATAGTTCCTGTATTTCAAAATATGGGTCAAATCACCGAGGTGTGAAATGTGAATGGGGTTAACCTAAAATTCATTCATGCAAATCTTCTCAATGAATGACTTTACGCTTTTGACAAACGACACACGCTGCGAGACGAAATTAGCAGACGTCCATTTCTTCATCCTTCCTTCCTTTGTTTCCATGGCGATTTTTTTTTTTTTTTTAAATCAAATTCTTACTCTTTGTATCGTTCTTTTTCTCTCTCTCCTTCGCACCCTGTTTCTCTGTCTCTCCGTTCTTCTCCCTTCCTCCACCCTTACTCTACCACCCATCCTTCCCCATTCTTTCCTTCTTCCTATTTACTCTCCCTTCCATCCCCCATCCTAGACTCTTCCCCTCTCCCTCCCTCCTCCCTCCCTACTCTTCCGCCCCCTCCCAATTCTTCCCACTCCTTACCCTCCTTCCTTCCTATTCTCTACCCATCCCACTCCCTTCCTTCCTTCCTTCCTTCCCCATCCCATCCCTTCCTCTCACATCCCTCCCTCTCCCCACCCCTCCCTCCTCCCCTCCCTCCCATCCCCCACCTCCCTCCTCCCTCCCTCCTCCTCCCCTCTCCACCCTCCCTCCCTCCCACCCTCCCTCCCTCCCTTCCCCCCACTCCCTCCCTCCCCTCCTCCCTCCCCTCCCTCCCTCCCTCTCCCTCACCCTATCCCCCTCCTCCCTCCCTCACCCCCTCCCTCCCTCCCTCCCTCCTTTTCGCCACGTTTTCTCCCTCGCGGTCTCTCGT
>NC_091571.1:33241545-33244045 GCF_042767895.1 Penaeus vannamei | reverse complement strand
AAGAGATGCTGGAGGTGTTGAAGATGGGACAGGATGGGTCAGGAAAGAGCCCGAGGATCACCTCGTCCCTGTCTTCCTCCGTCCTGGAATCCCTCGTGTCCCAAGAGACCGAGGATTCCTCCTCCGACGCCAGCGGCTGCGACGACGTCTTTCTCGCCGGAGATCGTCGCCCGAGTCGCTCCAGCAGCCTCGACGAAGGCAATTTCTCCGGGGACGACTCTGGCTCCTGCGACGCCGCCCTCTGCCCTCCGGACGGGGACGCGGCGCTCGTCTTGACCCCGAGGCCGGGTAAAGTCCGGTGCCTGATCGAGTCCTTCACGGAAATCTCCTCGAGGGACGACCGCGCCGTCACTCTCCCCAGGAAGCCGAGGAGGAGCAACGTGTCAGGTCAGTCTGGGAAACTGGTCGCTGGTCTTCCGGTCCCAGGAGGTGAGGTCACGGACAGTCACGGACACGGGCAGCGTGAGAGCGACGTCGGCGAACATCTCCGCACCCCGGAAGCGTCGCCGGCTGGAGCCCCGGTTTCCTGCGACCCGGCGGAAGGGGGAAAGGCCGTCTCGAGTGGCGGAGGAGGGCCCGCTGGCGACGGCGAGGACCCTCCCCCCGTGTACCGGCAGGAAGCGAGCATCGTCTTCAAGAACGTGGCGAATCAAGCGAACGGGACCGTAATCGGCGCAGAACCCGGCTTTCATCTCGGCTTTGAGAAGACCGAAGACAGGGAGAGGGAAGACGATGATATTTTGAAGTCAGTTCACACTCCCCAAGAAGCCACCGAGACACAAAGAGAAACTGAAGTGCTTCCAGACGCTTCTGTCAGTGAGGAGAGGCCGTTGGCTCCCGAACCCATCGCTGAAGCGGCCGAGATAAACGAGACACTCATCTCGCGACCAGACGCAGCTTCCGACGAGAACCTCTCCGAATCCGAAAGCGACATTCCCACTTCTCTCGGAAAAGAGAAAGACCAAGAAATGTCGGAGAAACCTTTCGAGGACGAGAAGACAGAAACCGTGACATGCGAAACCCTCGTTGCCAAAACAGATGAAAGCGGTCATGGCACCCCCGTGGCCCTCGTGGCACTATGCGTAGCGGTGTTGGCCATTGCCCTCTCGCACCCGTGGAGTGCCAACCTCAGCTCTGGCATCGTCGCAGCTGCCATGTTCTTCTCTCTAAGTAAGTTGACTTCTTTAAATGAAAGTAGAAATCGCATTTTTTAAAAATTTTATCCAACACTATACAGTTATCTTGTAATATTCTGGTTTTAGAATGATCTAATGAGATGAACTCGTGATGTGTGCCTGCTGCATGCTCTATAATGTTTGTGCATTGACGTAAGGCGCTTTTCAGAGCACATCTATGCAAATGAACCTCGGTAACCATTGGTTGTTGACTTCTTGGGGTTACGTAAGGGTTGATGTGCATTTCGTCTACGTGTTTTGATACTGCAACTGTAAAATGCTGCAGCGTAATGCGCAATTTAGCAATCTGTCGCATACGATTGCGAAATATAAAATGACGTTTCTTCATCTGTTCGTCAAAACATATTTTTTAATTATCATTTTTTTTTTTTTTTTTTTTTTTGCCTTCCCAATTTATTCTCCTATCTCTCCCAACCCCAAACCTCCCCCACGCCTCAAAAAAAAAAATAGATAGATAGATGGGATAAAAAAGAAAAATCCCTAACTCCAAAAAAGAAAAAAAAAGAAAAATCCCCAACTCAAAAAAAAAAGAAAAGAAAAAAGAAAAAAGACCAAAAAGAGAGAAAAAAATAGCGAAAGTAGAGCACGAGCAGTCAGGCACAAACAACCATTAGCGTGGTCGTTAATTTGGCGACTGACCTGCTACAAGATCGACGTGACAAGGCTAATGTGTCTAGGAGAGGGAGAGGGGAAGGGGGAGGGAGAGGGGGAAGGGGAAGGGAGAAGGGGAAGGGGAGAGGAAGAGAGGGGGAAGGAAGGCGAGGAAGAGAGGGGGAAGGGGGATGAAAGGGGAGAGGGGAGGGTAAGGAGGGAGAGGAGAGGGCGAAGTGGAAGGGAGGAAGGGAAGGGGAGAGGGGGAGGAGGAGGGAAGGGAAGAGAAAGAGAGGGGAAAGGGTGGGGAAGGGAGAGGAAAAAGGGGAGGGGAGGGATAGATAAATTGATAGATACAAAGATAGAGATAGAGACAAAAAGATAAAGAGAAAGAAAGAAAAAGAAAGAGATGGAGAGAGAATGACAGGGCGTGTCTGGTCAGTGAGCAGTGAGCTTTTTCTTCTGGTAAGAGGGAAAGAAATCTGTAAAAGCTCTATGCAAATTAGAAAAAAATGAAACCGAAGCCGTGTTAACAGTTACGGACGAAGGAGTTTCTTTGGGACTTTCGGTTTAGGTTTGTCGTCTGTCTCTTTTTTTTGTGAATGTTTTTTTTTCTCGTATTCTCTCTCTTTCTCTTTTTCTTTTCCTTTCTATTTCTATTTCTATTTCTATTTCTCTCTCTCTCTCTCTCTCTCTCTCTCTCTCTCTCTCTC
>NC_091571.1:33211545-33239045 GCF_042767895.1 Penaeus vannamei | reverse complement strand
CGTTAATTTTATTCTCTTTTTTTTTTATCTTATTTTTTCTTTTCGTTTGAATATTCGAGTACGTTAAAATCCGTTCAGTGTGCCACCTTCGAACAGCGCCCACACTCAACTTGGGGGAAGGGGTGGGGTGGGCGGGGTGGGGGGGGCGGTAACGGGTTAAGGTGCAAGTATTGGTCACGAAGGCTTGTCTGTGTGGGCTGTCTCTCTCAATCTATCTGACTATATATTTGTCTGTCTATCTGTCTACTTATCTATCTATTTGTCTGTTTGTCTGGCTGTCTATCTATTTGTCTTTCTATATGTTTGACTGTCTATCTGTGTATCTGTTTATCTATCTATTTGCATATCTCTATGTACCTTTTGTCTGTCATAATACCTGTGTATCTGTCTATCTTTCTATACGCTTATCTGAATATCTATTTATCTGAGAGTATGTTTACCAGTTATCCACGTATATATACACACATTCTCCCTCTCTCTCTCTCTCTGTATATATATTCATAATTTACACACACACACACACACACACACACACACACACACACACACACACACACACACACACACACACACACACACACACACACACACACACACACACACACATAATTTAATTATCCGTTATTCTTCTACTGCATAGCTTGTTTATTCAGCTGCACACATACAAGTATATTCTCTTTCTCTAAACATTTGAAAAAATATTCATTCTTACAAGATGTTAATCTCCCATTATGCATATTTTCCGTCTTTTCTTCTATTGTAGTGAGAGATTCATATCAAAATTTCATCACCATTTTCACCTTACCCCTCTTGCCTTCAGGTATCGTTGCCACATACGGTTTTTCAGTGTTATTTTTGTCCCTGTTAGCCGAGAAGAAATATGTGTATATGTATGTGTACATGTGTGTTTGTGTATGTGTGTATATGTATGTTTGTTTGTGTATGTGTGTATATGTATGTTTATTTGTGTGTGCGTGTGTGTGTGTGTGTGTGTGTGTGTGTGTGTGTGTGTGTGTGTGTGTGTGTGTGTGTGTGTGTGTGTGTGTGTATGTATGTTTATGTGTATGTGTGTGTGTGTTTGTGAGTGAGTTATAATCTATATGATGTGTGCATCTGTATGTCATTTAATCTAATAACATATATTTCTTTATGTCTGCGTAACTACCCATCTCCCCATCTATTTACTTATCTAATAACCCATCTTTTCAACAACCCAACTACCTAACTACCCCTCTTCCTACACATTCGTCTATCTAATAGCCCTCCTTCTTATCTATTTATTTACCTGACCTCTCCTTCCATCTATTTATCTACCTAAATGCCCTTCTTCCCATCTATATATTTTAGAAAACCCATCTTTTCATCTATTCATCTACCAAAAAACCATCTTCCCTTCTATCCAACTACCTAACTACTCGTCTCATTTATTTATCTACCTAACAACCCCACTTCCTATCAATTTATATACCAAAAAACCATCTTCCAATCTGTCAAACTACCTAACTACCCATCTTCTCATCTCCTTATCTACCCAACAACCCATCTTCCCATTTATTTATCTCCATAACCCACCTTTCCATCTATTTACCTACCTAAAAACCCTTCTTCCCATCTATTTATCTCCCTAACAACCCCTCATCCCATCTATTGATCTACTTAAGTCCCCCCACCCCCCCAAAAAAAAAAAAAATCCGCTACGCCCATTGCTCTGTGCCCCTCTTCCCATCTATTTATCTACCTAAGTCCCCCCCCCTCTAAAACAGATCCGCTACGCCCATTGCACTGGAGCCGATTTCCCTTCCGTATAGAAAACGGGGTCGATTTCGGTTTCCTTCGTCGTGGGCGTCTGGAAAGTGGTCGTCAGGAAGAACTCTTGCCGATGTGGGCGAACTAGTGCCGAACGCTTGTGGGTGGCGGCGCGGGCGGCTGAGGGAGGGGTGTGTGAGGGAGGGGTGTGTGAGGGAGGGGTGTGGGAGAGGGGTGTGTGGGGGAGGGGTGTGTGGCGGAGGAGTGTGTGGGGGAGGGGTGTGAGGGACGGGTGTGGGGGAGGGGTGTGTGAGGGAGGGGTGTGTGAGGGGGAGGGGTGTGTGAGGGAGAGGTGTGAGGGAGGGGTGTGTGGGGGAGGGGTGTGTGAGGGAGGGGTGTGTGGGGGGAGGGGTGTGGGGGAGGGGTGTGTGAGGGAGGGGTGTGGGGGAGGGGTGGGGGAGGGGTGTGGGGGAGGGGTGTGTGGGGTAGGGGTGGTGAGGGAGGGGGTGTGGGGAAGGGGTGTGGGGGAGGGGGTGAGGGGATTAAGGGGGAGGTGGAAGAGGGGAGAGGGATAGAAGGGGGAAGGGGTAGGGGGGTGACTGTGGTGGTGTGGAAATATTGTTGTAAATGCGTTTTTGGATTTGGTTTTTGTGGAGGGGGTTGGGGGGAGCGGCGTGGGATGTGAGGCGGAGGAGGGAGGGGATGGCGAGGAGGAGGACCAGGAGGAAGAGAAGAGTGAGGTGAAAGAGGATCTGGAAGAGAGGTGTAAGGTGAAGGATGAGTAGGAGGACGAGGTACAGGAGGAATGTGAAGGGGAGGAGGAGGAGAAAGAGGTAGAAGAGGAGGAGGAGGAAGGGGAAGAAGAGGAGGAGGAAGAGGAAGAAGAAGAGAAGGACGACGAAAGATAAGTAAGAGTGAAGAAGAGAAGGAAAAAGAACAGCAGAAAGAAAACGAAGTGAAGAAAGAGAGAGAGAAAAAACGAAAATAACAAATCAAAAAAGACGAAAAGAAGAAAAACAGGAGAAAGCCCCCAATTCTCACCACCATCACGCCATTATCACAATCACTCCGCGATTCTTTTTCAATTATCACTCCCCCCCCTCAATTATCATTATTCCAATTTATCATCTGTTTCAATTACTTTTATCGCTCATTATCAATGCGATCGCTGTCACCGAGACATTAAGAAGCGGGAAGTGATAGGAGGAGGAATTAATTAAAATGCTAAACGTCTTGAAGGTGACCGTCTTGGAAGAATGAGTAAGGCACAGGGGGTGGGGGAGGGGGAGGGGGAGGGAGAGTGGAAGGGGTGAAGGGGAGATAGGGGGGGAAGCGTGGGAGAGTGGGAGGGGGTGAGGGGGAGATGGGGGGGAGTGGAGGGGTGAGGGGAGATGGGGGGAAGTGGGAGAGTGGGAGGGGGTGATGGGGGAGATGAGGGGGGGGGAGTGGAGGGTGAGGGGAGAGATGGGGGGAAGTGGGAGAGTGGGAGGGGTGAGGGGGAGATGGGGGGGAAGTGGGAGGGGGTGAGGGGGAGATGGGGGGGGAGTGGGCAGAGTGGGAGGGGGTGAGGGGGGAAAGGGCAGAGGGGGATGAGGGTAGATGTGGAGGTTGGTGAGGGGGAGGGAGAGGAGGAGGGGAGAGAGGGGAGACAGAGGAGTGAGGTGGAGATGGTGAGAGAGAGAGGGGAGAAGGTGAGGGAGATGGGAGGGTGTGAGGTGAGTGAGGGGAGAGAGAGGGAAGGGGAAGGGGTTGGACAGAGAGTGAAAGGGGGAAGAAGGTTAAGAAGAGTAGGGAGATGGGGAAGCTGTGAGGAGTGAGAAGGAGAGAGGGAAGGGGGAGGGAGTTTAAGAAGGAAGTGGAAGCGGGTTAAGAAGGAAGAGGGAGGGGTTAAGGGAGAGGGAGATGGGGGAGGTTCAAAGGAAAGAGGGAGAGGCTAAAGGAATAAGGAAGACGGAGAAGGGAGAGAAAAGTAGGGAAAGATAGAAGAGAGATAAGGTAAATGAAAATAGTTAAGGAAGAGGAGAAAGAGGAAAGAGAGAGAAAAGTAAAAGGGAGGAAGAGAAACTAGGAGGAAAGAGAAAGGAATAAAAAGGAAAAGGAGGGCAAAAATGAAAGGTCTTAGAAAGAGGGAATCGAAAATAAAGAAAGAGAGACATAGAGAGATCTTAATAAATGACAAAGATCTACTCACGTAATTCTCGCTCGAGGAAAATGTCCAAGATCATTAGCTGATATAAAAAAAGAAGAAAAAAAAAACTTTATAAAAATAAATGTCAGTTGATTGAAGAAATTATCGCGATGAGAGAGAGAGAGAGAGAGAGAGAGAGAGAGAGAGAGAGAGAGAGAGAGAGAGAGAGAGAGAGAGAGAGAAAGAGAGAGAGAGAATATGTGTATATATATAAATGTAAAATTGATAACTGTAAAACTGAGAAAGAGCGAGAATGAGAGAGAAAAAGAGAAGAAGAAGAGAAATAGAGAAAGTGCAAGAGCAGAAAATAAGAAACCTACCCATCAAAACATAAACAAACAAGACACAGACATAAAAAAAACAAAAAAAAACAAGACCCTCGAAGCAGAGAGAGACGGAAAAGTAAACAAATAATTAAAAGCAAAGAACCGAACAAATAAAAAGAAGAAGGAAGAGATAGCGAAAGAGAAGGAGAAACAGCGCGTAGGCGACAAGTGACCGACAAGGCAGGCAGATGCAGAGGCGAGAGGGGGGGGAGGGGGTTGTGGAGAAAGGTGGGGTAGGGGGTGGAAGGAGGAAGAGGAGGGCGATTTGGGAAAGAGAGAGTGGAGGGTAAGAAATAGAGAGAGAGAGAGAGAGAGAGAGAGAGAGAGAGAGAGAGAGAGAGAGAGAGAGAGAGAGAGAGAGAGAGAGAGAGAGAGAAGGAAGAGGAAGGAGGGAAGAGAGAACGAGGGAAGTGGGGAGATAGGAAACCGGGAGAAAAAGGGAAGAAGGGGGAGGGGGAGGAGGAGAGAGAGAGTGGAAGAGAGGAAGGAGAGAGAGAGAGAGAGAGAGAGAGAGAGAGAGAGAGAGAGAGAGAGAGAGAGAGAGAGAGAGAGAGAGAGAGAGAGAGAGTGTGTGGAAGGATGAAGAGGAGAGAGAGAGAGTGGAGGAGGAAGAAGAAGGAAGAGAGAGAGAGAGAGAGAGAGAGTGGAAGGGGGAAGGAAGAGAGAGAGAGAGAGAGAGAGAGAGAGAGAGAGAGAGAGAGAGAGAGAGAGAGAGAGAGAGAGAGAGAGAGAGAGAGAGAGAGAGAGAGAGAGTGGAGGAGGGGGCAAGGGGGGGGGGAGGGGAGGGGTTCAGCTAACGGATCGCCACAATTGAACAGCGTGTGCAACCTGACTGGATTTTCGTGTTTATCCGTTTATATTTGTATCTCCCTGTCGCTGTGTAACGGGACATGGTACACACACCGTACACCGTAAATCACATAGAATAAACGTACATACATATTTCTTTGGTTTATAATTGTTTGTGTGTTTTAGGAGATGAGAGAAAAAAAACGAAAAAGTCATCTTAGCGTTCTTGTCTGTTGCGGTGCCTCGTTTTCTAACCTGTTTGAGGGGGGGCGAAGGTAAAACAAGAAAGAAGAAAAGAACAGGGAAAAAAAGCACTAAAATTCGTTGGTTTATACATATATACATATGTGTTTACATACGTATAGAGAGGCGAATTGACAGACAGATATATTCATGCATATATTTGATTTAAGCATGAATAAATAAATACATATAGGATTGCATACATACCTGTAGGCACACACACACACACACACACACACACACACACACACACACACACACACACACACACACACACACACACACACACACACACACACACACACACACACACACACACACACACACACACACAGACACAGCCATACAACTATATCAAGCATACAAACACACACATATATTTGTGCGTGTGTGTATGTACGTACGTGTGTAGACATATATATATATATATATATATATATATATATATATATATATATATATATATATATATATATATATATATATATATGCACATTCCCATCTATGACATAACACATTGACTACTTCCTCCTCCTCGGATCCAACTTTCACTTCGCCCTCTTGACTTTTATCATCCTTGGCATTCTTCCCTTTCCCTCTTCCTTTTCCTTTCAAACCTCTTTCCTCTTCTACTTTCCCTTTCTCGTGTTATTGTTATCGTATCGATTTTTCCCTTCTTTTTTCTGTGTCTTTCTCTTCCCCTTTTTAATTTGCGTTTGTATTATTTTTCTCCCTCTTCTGTTCAATTCCAAGTTTCTTTTGTGTGGTTGATTTCTCTTTTTTTCGTTTTTTTCATCGTAATCTTCCTTTCTACTTTTATCATGATATGTCTCTCTCTCTCTCTCTCTCTCTCTCTCTCTCTTCTCTCTCTTTTCTCTCTCTCTCTCTCTCTTTCTCTCTCTCTCTCTCTCTCTCTCTCTCTCTCTCACACACACACACACACACACACACACACACACACACACACACACACACACACACACACACACACACACACACACACACACACACACACACGCCTTGCTGGTGAATCAGCTCCAGCCTGACCCTGTCTTAGCGGTTCGCTGGCACCCTCAGATGACCCAGCTTGAACCCTGTCGTTGGTCCGCTCGCCCACAGACCAAAAGGAAGAAGGGAAAGAAAATAAGAATAAGAATAAAAGAAGAAAGAAAATTATAATAATAAAAGAAGAAAAGTGGAAATCATAAAGAATAATAGAAAAAAAAGAAAATAAGAATAATAGAAGATAAAGAAATAATAATAAATGAAGAAAAATGGAAATCATAAAGAATAATAGAAAAAAAAAATACCTTTTCCTTTATATCGTTTTAGACTATTTAGTTTCCTCGAGATTGCGTAGAATTCTCCGATTTTGCGAAACGAGAGAACCGAATAGGTCGAATAAAGCGGGCGGTTTGGCTTATACGACCCCCTTAACCGAGCGACCACCTCCAGCTCTTACAGGAGACACCGTCAGGAGTGAAAGTTGACCTCACGAGCATCATCTGCTTCGCCTCCGATATTTCTCTCGGGAATGGCGTGTCCTCTTGGGGCTTCTGCGGGGGTGTCAGACGTCCTTCTGCAGGAGTGTTAGACGTCCTTCTACGGGAGTGTCAGATGTCCTTCTGCAGGAGTGTCAGACGTCCTTCTGCAGGAGTGTCAGACTTCTTTCTGCATGAGTGTCAGACGTCCTTCTGCATGAGTGTCAGATGTCCTTCTGCAAGAGTCAGACGTCCTTCTGCAGGAGTGTTAGACGTCCTTCTGTGGGAGTGTCAGACGTCCTTCTGCAGGAGCCGTCGCACGTCTTGTGAAGGAAGTCCCTTTGCTCTGAGGGCACTGTGCTGTGACCTTCCCGCTGCGCTTGTCATGGCGATCACATTCACGTATCACACAGTTCCTGGCGCTTGGCATTGTATATCGCGTCCATTGGCTCTCGCTGTAATTCTCAATGGGCGTCGTGCAGGGCGGGAGCTTTGCGTCTCTGGTGAGGAGGGTTCAGGAAATGTTCGGATTCATTTGCAGTTGTAAAAAAAAGAAAGAAAAAAAATGGAAATGGATTGATGTTAATGATGACGATGATGGTAATAATAATGGTGATGATGGTAATACTGGTATTTTTTAATAGCAATAATAACAATGAAGATGATAATGGCGATGATGATTATGATCATGATAATAATGGCAATGATAATGATGATAATAACAACAATAAAGATAATGATAATAACAATAATGATAATAATAACCTCAATAAGAATAATGATAATAATTTTATGATGATAACAGTAACTTCTCATCAATTCAGGGCAAAAAACAGTGACGTGGGGTAATTCCACTGGTACTCGGAATAGAGAACTAGAACACTTACTGTATAGAGAGACACTGTTAGCTCGGGTAAATGTCAGACTTCCCTGGGTTTGTGCGCTTTGGTTAGTGCGTGCGTGTACGTGTGTTTCGTCGGGATGTCTTACTCTCCTTCGTTCCTCTATTTTTGATATCCTTGTCTTCACACCTCTTTTATTTTATCATTGTCTTACCACCTTTTTTGTTATATCCTTGTCTTTCCATCTCTTTTATTTTGTGCTTGTCTTTCCATCTTTTTTATTTTATCCTCGTCTTTCCACCTCTTTTATTCTATCCTCGTCTTATAACCTTTTTTTTATTATATCCTCATCTTTCCACCTCTTTTATTATATCATCATTATTATATCATTCCTCGTCTCCGCGATGGAAAGTCCCCCCCCCCCCATCAGTGCGTGCATTCTCCCCTGGGACATGAATATTCTCAATGACGGGAGAGCCTTCTTGGGCAAGTACCGGAGACAGCTCGTGGGTCTTCAGGTATGAGACGCCCGTGTGTTGGGGTCTGGGGAGAGAGGGGGGAGGGGAAATGGGGAGAAGGGGGGAGATGGGGAGGGGAATAGGGTAAGGGGGGGAGGAGAATGGGGAAAAGGGAGAGAGGGGGGTGGAAGGGGGCAAGGAGAGAAGAGGAGGGGGAAGAGGGAGAGGGGGAGAGGGAGATGGGGAGAAGCGGGAGGGGAAGGGGAACAGAGAGGAGTAAAGGGGGAAGGAGGGGGGTAGAGGGGGTGGTCGTAGGATGGAAGGTTGTTACAGTGCGATTGCAGTGCAAGTATGGTGTCTGGAGGTCGAGTGAAGGCAGAGAGAGTGCAATGTTTTGTATGCGTTTTGATCGCTGTCTGAACTCGTGGGAAATATGTAGATATAATTAGGTTTGTAGGATGATGCTCTATCTGTCTGTTTATCTATTTGCTTTATCTATCTAATTGGTGTTTTGGTGTTTCCCTAAAAGATTAAGAACATTTCACAGATACACACAGTAGTTAATACGGACTTAACATCGGTGACTTCATTTCTTCCTCGACTTTTTGTTCGTATTTCTTTCGTAAGTATATTATCTGCGCCAGATAGGTACACGAGCCTTTATCCCATTATCTCCCGCCGTGGCATGGCACACCTCACGGCGCACGCGAGCGATCCTTGAGCGGGTGACGTGTTAGCCATGCAAGGCAGCGGCCAGTCACTTTCCCTCCCTCTTGCCCTCTGCCTCCCCCTGCCCCCTGCCCCTTGCCCCTTCCCCGTTCCCTGTGCCCCCGCCGTGGCCCAGAGGCAAGGAGGGGGAGAGGAGGGCAGTCAGTCCCGCGGTGCCTCAGCGAGGAGCTGGTGGACGCGCTCGTGTTGTTAGGGTTATCACACGTCCTGGACGCCTCCGAGGAGCGAGAGGAGGCTGGAGGAGCGCTCAGGAGGGCCTTCGGTGTTGTTGGGCGGCGCTGCTGGGACCCGTATCGCGCTCGCATCTTCCTGCCTCTGCGACGGGGACGACCTTACCTGTGTTTGTGTTTCGTTGGCGTGTATCGCTGGAATGGCTTCTAAATGGAGCTTCGGTGATAGTTTACATCCGCTGTGACTGATAAGCGCCGATGGTAACGACTCGGCCAGCCTCTGCGTGCGTGTTTCATGAACTTCAGCATCCGCAAAAGTAAACCTGCATGAGAATAAAAGTGCATGGTGCTTCAGACCCCACTGGACCTCCCTCGGGAGCGGTTGTATGTAGGACTTCTCTCTCAGTGCCCGTGTGGATAAACGGAAAAGTAGATTCGGAAAAGGCTAACTAGTGAAGTGTTCCCTGAGATTCTGTCTTGAAAATAGGAGATAATAGAACAGGATATTAATAAAAAGAAAAAAAAGACAATAAAAATCAAAAGTGTTTTTGACTGAATTAAAGGCCAGCGGTGTACCGTTGGACGCCGTGTTAGGAAATATTAGATTGGGGCCAAGAAAGTGTCACACCGCGAGCGCTGCGGGTGGGTTTTGCAACACCCGCCGGACCAGTGTGCGCCCCTCGGAATACCTACCTCCAGTTGCATCTTGAGATAGACGTCATTAATTCCAGGCGCCGTCGGGGCCTTACCGCCATATCTGGGCCTCGTGAAACCGGCATTACAAGGCAGGGGTCGTTGTGGGTGGTTAGTTGGTGGCTCGGGACAGCCCTGCTCTGACGTGAGGCTGCGTGTGGACGTAGTGTTCGTTGTTCGTTCGAGAAAGGAGGAAAAGAAAGATCGCTTGCACCACACTGCTCGCGTCTTGATTCGCCTGGTGTTTATCATAGCATGCTGCATTTGGCCGCGAGTGTTCTTGATATTCAGCACAGATTGCACCCGAATGAGGAAGATGAAAACAGCATCCTTACAGAGACCGGACAAGTTGATAAACAAATTTCGATCGAACAACAGAACACAACCGTACAGACGCAAGCCAGGGAGCTAGTCGAGGGAGACGTGGAGTGTAAAGTAGAGTGTCCGACGGGGGAAAAAGCTCCCGACGAGGAGCCACCACGGCCTTCTTCAGGTAAGACCACAATGCAGTGTGAAACGATGGACGCCAGTAGTGTAGCGAGCGCGTTGAGTGTGGATGTTCGACCCAAGGAGGAGCATGAGGAGGGCGGTCCCCATCAGGAGGAACCCCTGCGATCCCTCAGTCCGCAGAGTCAGACCTCCACCGTCGCGTCTTCCTCTTCCGGCAGTCCGACGGAGGCGCGGGAGGAGATGGTGTTCGAGGAGGATGAGAAGTGCGTGCAGGGCGGGTCGTACCTTAAGGCCTCCACCCACCACGACTCCATCATGACGGACAGCGGCATCTCCGAACACGACGCCACCGAGTCCGATACCTCGTCGGACTCCCTCGGGCATGAAGAGGAGGTGACGGCGGAACCTCAGGAGCCCTCTCTGAATGCGGAGGCATACCAGACTCAGACAGAAGCCCTCGCAGAAGGGGAAGGTATTACCGCGACGTCGGAAGAAACGGAAGACATCGACAGGCTAGACAGGTCGTGGTTTGATCCGTCGTCGAACGATTTCTTCATCAACAGTGACTTAACAGATAACAGTAACTTCGTGGCGGAATTCGAGCCGCACAAAGAAATCTTCGACGAGTTGAGCAGCCCGAGAGACGAGGCGAGCAAGATCCGAGTCAAGCAGCGGGCGACGAGCAGGAATCACAAGGCACGGCAAGCAGCAAAGGGCGACATGACCTACGACCCGGCAGCGTGCGACGCCTACGCCCCTTGCAAGGTGGATGACTGCAAGAAGACGAAAGTAAAGGCAAGAAGGAATGAGGATTTTGACGATCTTCTTTTGGCGTCTGATGGCGAAATGATCGGAAGAGAAGCCTTCTACATGGAGGTCTTGTCCCCTCTCGCGGAAATCGAGAATGAGATGTCGATATTCGATTATGAATTTGAGATGAGGGACGACTCCTGGGGCACGGAGACGAACGAACCCTACTTCGACGTGCGAACCGGCCAGAGGATCCTCTCCACGATATACGAATTCGAAGTCACTTCCGATGAAGAAGACGACGATGATGACGTCCCGTTCGCGCTGTCGAATTTCCGCGTCGAAGACCACCTTCAGAACATCAAAACAAACAAAACGAGCGAAACGGGGAAGGGGGAGGCCTCTCAAATCGACGTCTTGCGAGTCAACAGTGATGCAGCAACAAATGGGAGGGACGAAAATATCCTTGATAACAAAGCTATAGAATTCAGTGATGACGTACCACTCCCTGGCCGTGAGAACAAGGAAGTGGATAAGACCCTAATAACAGACTTAACAGAAGACAGAATGTGTGTTACTACAAAAAATAATGATAAAAACGCCTCTCCTGATGAGCAAAATCACAACGGCGAAATTGATGACCAGGTATCCTGCGCTGGAAAGCACGAGGTGCGCCCAGCCACCGAGAGGTTATGCAATCTCCCGAGCGACGATCACGAGGCAGCGAAGGCCGTCAGTGCCACGCCGATGCGCGAGACGCCCGGGGAATCAGAAACAGACTCGTCTGCACACGCACGTCGGCGGGATAGCAGTGAAACTGTTAAAGCAAATGGAATGGCAGATTTTGAAGTAAATGGCATCGGTGGTCTTGCTTCTCCACAAAACCATACTAATCCTGAAAAGTCTAGTCATGCTGAGGACACAGATTCGAGAGACGCTAATTTAGGAAGAAAGCCAAATACGGACGAGTTTGTTAGCGGCAGTAGAGAATGTCTAAGAAAGCTAAGTAACTTTGGGCCGAACCCATTGTTAGTGTTGTCCACACCGAGTGACGAGGAGGACGGGGACGGTGTAAACTGCTTCGGACCAAACCCTGTGCTGGTATTATCTCCCGGCAGTGAGACTGCATCAGGTTCTGATGTGATGACGCAAGAGCCCCATGACCAGCCGGCGGGTGAATATTCATCAGGGAAGGACGTAAATAGCAGTATGGAGAGCCCCCGGGGTGAAGCGGGGGCATGCTACCTCCCCCCTCTGGGCGGGGAAGGGCACCCCGATGACGAAATGAGCAGAGGTGGGAATATTGGCAACGCCCCAGGCGTCGCGGGTCTTGAGGAGTCACTAGTTAGCGACGAGCGCCCAGAGGAAGGCGTAAGGGAAACGAGGGCTCCTGACAACACCCCAGTTCAGGAAGGGTATGCTGACCACTCGCCGCGGGTGAACGAGTGCGCTGACACTACCCAAGCAACCAAAAAATCGGGAGTTTTAAAAATTCGTCCGAACGACGCAGCAGGATGCAAGGAATCGGAGGACATCATAGCGGCGTGGGACAGCCACATCCTGCAGCACCTCGAGAAGGACAGTCATAGAGACGTCGACTTTGACATTTTCAAAGTTGAATCTGACGTCTTTGAGACTTCCGAAAACATTACGACAGACTTGGAAAAACAAAACCGTTTCGACGAGTCTGTTTCTCAGGCTGTGTCCAATGGTATGCCAGGTGGTGTCCAGAATAAATATGAAAACAATGACAATTCTACAACACGTGAGGGAGAATATACAGGTGTAGAATTCGTAGACACGGGAGATAAAGGTGGATTTTCGTCAGTGTCAGAAACTATGGACGAAAGAAAATCTGTGCCAGTGTTAGAGGGAGCGAAAGATGCTATCGATGAGCTAAAGAAAACTAGGAACAATAAAGATGAAGTTGATATATCGTCTGGAGAGAGACTAATGGCTGAGAATAACACCTTGGGCATCACGGGGGAGAATAAGCAAACGAAGGAAGAGAAAAGAAACCAGGAAAAGGAAGGAGATAAGGAGGAAAAAGTAGACAAACAGGGAGAGGAAATGAAGGAGGAGAAAGATGAAGGAACACAAAATGAGGGGAAAGAGTGTAGACAGGAAGAAGAAATAGTCAAAATGGAAGGGATGGAAAGGCAGGAAACAAAGGAAGAGATACTGCAGGATAGAGAGGAGAAACACGGGGATGATGGCGAAAATCAAATCAAAGAGGGAGATAAGGAGCAAAGAAAAGATAATGCACGGGATAAAATAGAAATTCAGGAGGAGAAAATAAAGGAGAATGAAAACGTGGAACAGAACGAGAATGAAAATCAGAACGTGATGAATAAGGACAGACGCAACGACGACAACAAGAACACACAAGAGGAAGATAAGAAGCCGAACGAACACGAGGAAGGTAAACAAGAGCAGGAAAAACAAGGGAGGCGTGAGGAGGCGTTAGAACACGTCCCTCAGGGCTCCGAGGGGGATAAGGAGGCCACTGAACAGGATGTTAAGAAAGTAGAAAACGATGCCAGCAATGGGCCGCCGACGTCTGAGGGATCGGAAGAAAGCAGTCCTGAGGAGAGGAATCACCAGCCTCCTTCAAGCGAGGTCGAGGTGGAGAAGCGTCTTGATGCTGACGAAGGCGCAACAGAGGAGGTCGATTTGCCAGGGAAGGTACAGAAATTTCATGTGCTGTTGGGTAACTTAGCTAATGCCGATTTCGAGGCACTCCTCCGCGCGAGGTATTCTGATTACGACCCCAACAAGCCTCCTCCAAAGCCAAAGAGATTGTTTTTAAGGCGCTTGTCCAGCGATCCTAATATGAAAGACAACATGGCGCAGCAGGTAGAAAATGACAAAACTTTGGCTGCCATCCAGAATAGCCAAGCCCCAAAACCCCCCATGAGAGTAAAGAGAAGAAAGCAAAGTCCTATGCAGGCTTCCCGTCCTCCGCCTTCGCAGGATAGACCAGTCCCCCCTGAAGCCTCACTCGCAAACGAAAACGACGCCCCGGAGACGAGAGAAAACGGAGATTGTGGGTCAAGTTCGTCGAGTGTTGTCGGGTATGAGGAGGAGATGGGAGGAGGGGGAGGGTCAATCTCCACCCCCTCTACCCTGGTCGATACCCTGGGTATACTCTCTGTCGCTGTGCCAGAACCACGTGAGGGAAGTAATGGCCGCCCTGAAGCGAATGTTAAGTGTTCGGGTAATGAAAGGGTCTTGGAGTCATGTGAGGCCGGCACGAGGACGATGCACGGAGAATATTTAGAAGGAGGTAAAAAGGAAGAGGGAGAGGAAGGAGAGCGAGAGAGGGAGTATGAAGGAAAGGAAGAGCGAGAAACGAAGGAAGGTGCTACACAAAAAGAGACGGAAGAAAGTCCGCCCACGAAAGGCAAAGAAGACGAGAAATTAGAAGAGAAAATGAAATGCGAAGACGAATCACTCGAGGGAGACACCAACAACGTCGTCGAGGAGTTAATGGACATCATCAGTAGTCTTGATGACGACAGAAACCCTCCCCCGAGCGTGATAAACGAGGATAACAGAGATAAGACTTCATCTGTTTCTTCTGAACTGACGCAGAACAGCCCCGACGCGCCTGATGCTGCTTGTGCAACGTCTGCAATGAACTTGAGAAACACAGAGGCGAAGGAGATGTGTGTTGAGGCGAGTAGTAGAGAGGGAGAGGTTGAGAAACAGCCGGCCGTAATGGAGGGTGAGATTGCGACACATGGAAATGAGAAAAACACGGAAGGCAAGGTCGGAATAGAGAATGAGGATGATAACGAGGGTAGAGTCAGAGTCGAGGGGAATGAAAAGGAGGAGGAGGAGGAGGAGAGGCAGGGTGCTAGTCATGAACCAATTAAGTGTGACACAACTCTACATAATCCCATTAATGAGGGACGTGACGAGGCCTCCCATGAGGCTCCCCGGCCTCCTGTGAGGAAGAAGAGAAATCCGTCCATCCGCTCGGCTCGCGAGGGGGCGCCGGCGACTCCCCCTGCGCCCCGCGACAACCAGGAAGCGACTCCGCCGCCGGTCCCGCTACGAACTTACCGGGGATACTCGTCCCTTCCCCGACCTGCCAAGAGCCAAAGCAGGTCCTCGCCCACGCCCCACGACGCCCGCGCTCCCCCCCGCACCAAGAGAGTGGCGAGATCTGCTTCTACAGCCACTTGTAGCAACAGGCCTCAGGTCACGCCCAGACTGACCGCCTCCGCCTCCGGGTCACCTCAGATGCGACCGGCGTCGGCGGACAGAGGCAGCAGCGACGCAGACTCAGTGAAAAAGGTCCACATCACTTCACTGGTGACGCCCCGACTCAGGCGCATCAAGACGTTCCTCGTGACGCCGGTCTCGCCGAATGATGCGCCGAGGAAAACGTTCCAGATCAGCCCGTGTCTATCGCAGAGCGCCCCCTCCGTCCGAGACAGCCCGGATGCACAGAAAAGCGCAGCTCAAGAAGCCCCAATAGAGCCCCAAAACACTAACCGGGACACCCCAGACAAACACCAAGATGTAAGCCAGGTCACTCCAGCCAAAATGACAGAGGTCACTTCAGAGGACACCTCAGAAGTCATCTCCGAAAACATCAGTCGCGACGTGAACTCTAGCACGCCCGAGCAGACCCGCCGCCACCTCCGTGTCAAGTTGCCGGAGGAGCCCTTGCCGAGGAGAGGGCCCGGCAGCGGCATCCAGCGCAAGAACACGCCGCACATCCGAAAGCGTTACCACACCATCGCCGACGGGACGACAGGCCAGAAACGCAAGAGGGAGAGCTCTATTAAAAGGGACGGGTCGCTCAGGGCAATCAAGTACCTCACGCTGCCCAACACCGTCCTCAAAAAGCTGAAAAACAATTCGAAGAAAGAGGAGGCGGCGCCTATTTCATGTCTGCCAAGGATCTTCGGCCGGAAGCAGAGATCTTACGACATGACGGGCTCGGTGTTTTCCCGAGCCGAGATCCCGGAGCTAACGCCGGAGAACGACCCACAGGCTGCAGAAGGCGCCAAGAACGCCTCTCGATCTCCCGAGGGCTCTGAAGAAGGCTTCTCCACCATCTTCAACTTCTTCACCGCCTTGGAGTTCGCCGACGACAAGGAGAGTCGACCGCCCATATTCACGGACGTCGAATTGCGTTGCATCACGAAGGACGGCCAGAAAAGGAGCAGTTACCCCTCGTGCGACACTCCGGAAGTGCCCAAGAGGAAGCGCAAGAAGGGCCTCGACTCCCCGATCTTCGACATAAAGGCCCTCAGCACCGAGGGGAAACCAGAGGAGGTCACTTCCTCCCCTCAGACGGAAGAGCCCGAACCCACCACGGCGGCCGACGACAAGGCGAGCGACGACGGCATCCGAAACGACCCGCCAACCCACGACGAGGACACGCCTTCCTCCCAGGACGCGGCGACCGACCTCCCCCTCGGCGAGCTCTCGAAAGACCTCTTCGACGACAGCGGCATAGGGTTAGGATTAGGCGAGACCGAGGACGAGGACGCGCCCAAAGGAATCCCCATCCCTCCCGCCGACGAGCCGCCCGCGGTGCAGATACAGACGTGGGCGGAGCGGCAGGGGCAAAGGGGCCTCGAACTTCCCCGTCTTTACCTCCGTGGGCTGCCCGAGGAGAAGGGAGCCAAGGTTGACCTCAGTGTAGCCATGGAGGAGGAGAGCGAAAGTGAGGAAGAAGGTAAACAAAGAGGAATAAATTTGGTGTCTTCATAGGGGCGAAAATGAGGAAAAATTAAGCTTCATCTTACTCACGCTCTCATATGCTTATTTCTATTAACATCATGTGTTTATTCTTCGTCTTTTAGATAGATAAATATGAAATGAAGTCGCTGTTTCTATGTGAAAGTACTGTTCTTTTTCTGTTAAGGTTCATGTATGTGTATGTATGCAAATTCAGTCTCCGAATGGGTTTGTTTGTCTGTATATTACCATCATCGTCTGTATCATTGCAGAAAGAGTACACACACACACACATTATATACTTATATGTTTATGCATGAATGTATGCATTCATGTCCATATATATATTTATGTGGACACACAAATACACACACTCACGCGCGCACACACACACACACACACACACACACACACACACACACACACACACACACACACACACACACACACACACACACACACACACACACACACACACACACACACACACACACACTAATACACACACACAGACAAACACACACACATACACACATATATATATGTATATACATATATGTATATACGTATATGTATTTATATATATATAGATAGATAGATAAATAGATAGATAGATAGATATAGATATATATATGCATATATGTATGCATGCATGTGTATTTACAACTCTCCCGTGCTGGATTGATCACACAACAGAGAATGACTAATCCAATGCTAGTTTTTGCGTGACGACAGGATGCTGATGCCCGGTCCCGTTCACCGATCAAATACAGGATGTCGTGTGTTTACAAGTAAGGTCGATGGGGGGGGAGGGAGGGGCGGGGAGGAGGGGGATGGGATATGGGGGGGTCTGGTGAGGAGGGAGGGGCGGGGAGGAGGGAGGGGCGGGGAGGAGGGGGAGTGGATATGGGGGGGTCTGGTGAGGAGGGAGGGACGGGGAGGAGGGAGGGGCGGGGAGGAGGGGGAGTGGATATGGGGGGGTCTGGTGAGGGAGGAGACGGGAGGGATTGGATATGGGGGGAGGGGGAGGGTCTGGGGGATGCAAAGTGCTCTATTGTCCCGCCGTTGGACCAGTACTGTACCTGTCATTACTGTGCGATTCCGGGAGTATATATTAGCGAGATAAGATTATTATTTGTGATTATTATTAGTTTGTAGCGGTGGATAGACGGGGGATACGTGCATACATGTGCTTGCGTGTGTCAGTCGCCGAGCAGATAGACAGAATGCTCGTACGTGACCCGCCAGCCAGCAAGACCGGTCCAGGAGATAACATTTACAATACCTTCGCTTCTGACGCATTGTGTTGCTGGTGAGTGATGCCCGGCGGGACGTGTGCGTTGTTAAATGAATTCGCGATGAAGCATTCTGGGAAAAAAAAATAAACAACGTGGAATATTCTCCGTCAGACTTCTTTTTTTTCCTCTTTTTCTTTTTTTTGATGCCATTGAGTTCGCTACCTAATCCGCGGTGTGATTCCCTCTTGCCTCTCCTAATCACCTGACGCCATGACGGATCGCGCAATTATCTGGATGATATTCGTGATAACAAATCCTTATCGTTCGTCACTGGTTTGATACGAAGTGGAAGCGTGAAGCGAGTGTGGATATCCGTGTAAACCGTGACACAGCGTCGACGAGGGAGAGAGAGAGAGAGAGGAAGAGAGAGGGAGATAGAGGGGGACACAGACAGAGAGGGAGAGGCAGTTTTCCGGGTTTGTGAATGTGTGGAGGGAGGGAACACCTCTTCCCCTTTCAGTGCTGCGAGGACCCTGACCCGCTGATCTGCTGTTGCCGTGAGTCCTGCGGCAGAGACGTCCTGGGGCTGAAGGAGGCGGCGTTTAAAGGGCGTGGGTATGTGGCACGGATCCTGTTCTGGGGTGTCGTGCAGTGGTTGCTTTTGGGCGGTTTCGGTGGTTTATTTATTATTTATTTATTTATTTGTTTATTTATTTATTTACTTATTTATTGTATTCGTGTTTTGGGGATGATGGTAACTACGATTTTGTGTACGTGAATGAAGCTGTGTTGAGAAAGAGAAAAATGAAAGAAAAAGGCATAGATATACAGCCAGAAAGAACTAGACAGACAGACAAAGAGACAGACAGACAGACAGACAATCACACACACACACACACACACAACTAACCAAACAAACACAAAACACCAAACCAAACGGAACGGAAAAAAAAAATCCGCAAAACGCCATATAACGCGGCATGCAGTGGGCGTTGTGCAGAGGAAGTGTTTTAGTAGAGGAATGGTAATTAGAGGAAGGATCTCTATTCAGGTGAAAAAAGAGAGAGGTACTCCGCCCACAGGTAAAGTGCACGTCCAACAGAAACCTTATAACGAAGTGGCCGATACACGCGACTCACGTAAGAGAGATATTTCGATAGAGAGAGGAGAAGAGAAGCGAGAAATAGAGGTATTTTGATAGGGCGAGGAGAAAAAAGTGAGAAATAGAGGTATTTTGATAGGGCGAGGAGAAAAAAGTGAGAAATAGAGGTATTTTGATAGAGCGAGGAGAAAAAGGGGAGAAATAGAGGTATTTTGATAGGGCGAGGAGAAAAAAGTGAGAAATAGAGGTATTTTGATAGAGCGAGGAGAAAAAGGGGAGAAATAGAGGTATTTTGATAGAGAGATAGAGAGAAAAAGCGAGAGATATTTGGTTATTACGAGATATTTCACTGATGGTCTGATGCGGAAAGTAAACATTGTATTTGCTGTGACGTCAGCGAAGTACCGGGAGGACGTGGGGGGGGGGGGCGGTGGGAGGGGCAGTTGACGGAGGGGGAGAGTTAGAAAGAGTGAGAGAGAAAGAGAAAGAGAAAGAGAGAAAGAAAGAAAGAAATAGAGAGATATGTAGATAGGTAGATAGATAGAGAGAGAGAAAGGATAAAGAGGGGGAGGAGCGTAATATAGGGAGAAAGTGGGGAGGGGGAAAGAGGGGAGGGAAGGGAGGGAGGGACCGAACATAATAGCTCTGTGGTGAGAGATAGGGGAGTGATGTGGCCATAGACTTGGTTTCCCTTTGTGTGTTTTACCGAAATATGTGAATGACTCGACAGGGGGGGAAGGGAAGGGAGGAGGGAGAGAGAGGGAGAGGGAGAGGGAGGAGTGTTGGAGGGTGTGGGGGAAGGAGAGGGAGAGGGAACTTGCAGAATGAAAGGAAGGGAAAAGAGAAAAGGAAAGTGAGAGAAAGAAAGAGAAAGTAAGAGAAAAATTGAGAAAATAAGAGAATAAGAGAGAAAGAGAAAGTGAGAGAAAAATAAGAGAAAATAAGAGAAAAGAAGAGAGAGAAAAACAAGAGAATAAGAGAGAGAGAGAAAAAAGAAATACCCATTCAAAAATCTCTTCCGCTTCGTTCAGATCCTCCAGGACACGTCATCTCCGCACCCTTTTATTAACACTATTTTTTCTGTCTAACACAATTACTTACTGATAACAACCGCGATAAGAGTGATAAGGAGTTGCGCCAGTGACGACAGATGTCAGGGAAGATAACATCCGCAGATTCCATGATGTCAGTTTGTCAGATTTGTTGATGTCAGATTAACCAGAACGAGAGAAAATGGAAATGTTTTTTTCTTTCTCATTTTATTCTTTCTCTTGTCATTATTATTAATATTAGTTTTATTTTATTATTATTTTTTGGCTTCTTCTTTTCCTGTTTTTGTTGAAAAATGACCAAAAATAGAAGTCTTAGATGACACTGCATTTTAAAATGTCACAGCGGGAATATTTTGGTAGCGGTACTTTGTAATATCTCGGTAATTAAAGTGAACATGCTGTTGTTTGCCTTCAGTTCCTTGTAAGCGTTAAGGGCTATGGTCTTTTTCTGTTTATCAATGTTTCTTCTTTTTCTCCTCTTTCTTCTTTTTCTTTTCTCGCATTCTCCTTCTTCATCTTCTTCTTCTTCTCCTCCTCCTCCTTTTCCTCCCCTTCCTCCTCCTCTTCTTCTTCTTCTTCTTCTTCTTCTTCTTCTTCTTCTTCTTCTTCTTCTTCTTCTTCTTCTTCTTCTTCTTCTCCTCTCCTCCTCCTCCTCCTCCTCCTCCTCCTCCTCCTCCTCCTCCTCCTCTTCCTCTTCCTCTTCCTCTTCCTCTTCCTCTTCCTCTCCCTCTCCCTCATCCCCCTCCTCCTCCTCCACCTTAATTCCTGCTTTACCGCATTTTCACGCTCTCGATATTCCCATTTTCTCTCACACCAACTCACCCCCTCCCTCCCTCCCGCCTTAGCATCCGTTTCAGCCCATAATAACTCCAATTTCTCTCTTTCTCCCGGCAGACACTCCTTCTCCGGGCCCGCCTGTGGAACCCGAGAAGGAGGACCACCACCACCAGGACGCCCCGGGGGAGAAGAAGAGGGAGGAAGACAGGATTCAGAAGGACAGGTGTATCGAAGTCTACCCTGAAACCGTGAGACAGCGGCAGAGGAACATGATGGCGTCGTCAAATAAGGTGAGAGAGAGGGATGGAGAGGGATGGAGGAGGAGGGAGGGAGGGAGGGAGGGAGGGAGGGGGAGAGAGGGAGGGAGGGAGGGAGGGAGGGAGGGAGAGAGAGAGAGAGAGAGAGAGAGAGAGAGAGAGAAAGAGAGAGAGAAGGAGCGAGAGTGGGAGTAAGGGGAGAGAGAGTGAAGGAGTATGAGTGCAAGTATGTGAGTGAGAGTAAAAGAGTAAGAATTCGGAAAGAGTGAAAATAGAAGTAGGAGTGAGAGAGAGTGAGAGTGAAAGTGAAAGTAGGAGTCGGAGTGGGATGGAAGTGAGAGCGTGAATAGGAGTGAGAGTGTATGTGAGAAGCGAGAGTGAGAATGAGAGTGAGTACGAGTGTGTGAATGTGATTGCGAGTGTGAATGTGAGAGAGAAAGAGAAATAGTTATACAGTCGAGAAAAGAGGAAGGAGAGAGAGAGAGAGAGAGAGAGAGAGAGAGAGAGAGAGAGAGAGAGAGAGAGAGAGAGAGAGAGAGAGAGAGAGAGAGAGAGAGAGAGAGGGGGAGAGAGGAGAGAGAGAGAGAGAGAGAGAGAGAGAGAGAGAGAGAGAGAGAGAGAGAGAGAGAGAGAGAGAGAGAGAGAGAGAGAGAGAGAGAGAGAGAGAGAGAGAGAGAGAGAGAGAGAGAGAAAAGAGAGAGAGAAAAAAAGAGAGAGAAAAAAAAGAGAGAGAGAAAAAAAAGAGAGAGAGAAAAATAGAGAGAAAAAAGAGAGAGAGAAAAAAAGAGAGAGAGAGAAAAAAAGAGAAAGAAAAAAAAGAGAAAGAAAAAAAAGAGAGAGAAAGAAAGAAAGAAAGAAAAAGAAAGAAAGAAAGAAAGAAAGAAAGAGAAAGAGAGAGAAAGAAAAAGAAAGAGAAAGAAAGAAAGAAAGAGTGTTAGTTATGCAATCAAAAAAAGGATTAACATGCAAGGTTTCGCAAAGTGAGTAATTGCACAATGATGCAAGCAAACACGCAAGCCTCTAAGCGGAGACTGATAATTTTTTTCTCTGCCTCTCATTTCTTCACAAATAAGGAGGAACGAAGTATAACGTGTTTTTATCGTGACTCTGCAACGAATTTAACTGCAATATGCGTAAAAAAACGATTAAGAAATTCGTAAATGTGTTCATTTTATTTCAGAAAGGCCGCGGTCAAAGAGAGAGAAAAAAATATAAGAATAGTAAGAATTGGTTTACAATTAAAGTACAATAGCAGTGACTGTCAATATTTTCTATTTTTAACTTCAACGCACACTGTATTTAAATCCTTGGTAGAGCAAATGTCGAGTTTTTCCTTTCATTTTTTTTTCTTTTTTTCAAGGAAATCTCGCAAACGCCATATTCCCGACGTTAGTATTGATGCCTGTCCATAGATGGCTCTCCTCTCCCATTACAAAGAACACGCAACTTGCCTGGGATGCTTTGGGGTTGGGAGGGGGAGGGGGGGTTGGGTATGAGGGCAAGGGGTGGGGGGAGGGGGACTGTGGGAGACCTGGATGAGGCAGAAGGAGGAGGCTTAGTGCTTCAGGGTTATGGTGAGGGAGTGGTGTCTTGCTGTGGTGCGATGGATAAAGGGGGATTTTGTCCCGTGTAAAAGTTACGGGGGATAGGTTTTGCGCAGGTCTGTGAAAGGAGAGGAGTGAGAGTTCGCTTACGTGAGAGAGTTTTATCGAAGTGAGGGTCTTTGTTTGCATTCCGTGTGCGTTAGTTCCTGAAACATCCTTGAAGATGGTGCACCGTGACGCGAGGACGACACGACCCGAGGTTTTCTGACCCGACCCCCCTTTGCCTTCCTCCAGGTGGACATCAAGAACTGGAACTCGGGCGTCGGCAGCGAGAGCAGCCAGAACAGCCCGTCGAAGGTCAAGAAGTTCCTGCCGTCTGTGAAGGCGCTGAGGAACCAGTTCGAGACCGGCAAGACCAGCAACGGCAAGGCCTCCGAGACCGCCACCAACGGCCACCACCAGGCCTCCAACGGCACCAACGGCAGCACCCTCAACCGCAAGACCTCGAGCTCGACCTCGTCCCTCGCCAGCTCGACCTTGGAGAAGACCAGCAGTACAACGAGCCTCAACTCCGGCGGCGGCTCCTGCGAGAACCTCCTGAGCCCCGTGTCCGCCATGGCCGAGAACGGTCGCGCGCAGCAGATCGTGGATCCCGACGAGCCCGTGGAGCCCATCTTCAACCAGTTCAAGAAGGTGGACGAGGAACTGCGGGAACTGATGAGCAAACCGCCGTCTACCACTGGATGGAACCCGGTGAGTGCGAAGAGGACTTCCTTTACACTTCCTGATGATTTGAGTCACATTTTTAGAAATAATTGATAAAAAAAACACTATATAATTATTAATAACATCTGTATATCCTCTTATCAAAATCAGTGATTAGAAGCCACAAAACAACAGAAAACGTATACTCTTTTTACCAAAGCTATGAAACTAGTACAGCACCTTACACGTTTTCCCCCTCTTGCAGCGCCCTCTGTTGAAACGCCTCTACTACATCCCCGACGCCCCCAAAGTACAGAGCCAAGGCACCACCTACGTCAACATCGAGGGATACCTGGAGAAGCTTCCGTCCGGGCGAAAGAAAGCCACCTTTTGGAACGCCTGGAAACGACGCTACTTCGTGGCCAAGGAAGGAGTGCTTTATTACTACCAGGTGAGCGTTTGGGGTTTTCCTTCGCGTAGTACTGAAGGTGTTGCTTGATTTCATATATCTTTTGCTTTATTGCTGGTAGATATTAGAGGAATAGGGTTGCATTTCCTTTTCAAAACGTAGATCTCAGAGGAATAGGATCGCATTTCTTTTTCAAAACGTAGATATCAGAGGGATATGGTTGTATTTCCTTTTTGAAGATAATAATGTTTTTTTTCTTCTTTCAGAATCCACAAGCAGACAAACCCAGCATGAAGATGACTCTGATGGGAGGCAAAGTAGAATGTATGGAACCCAACATGGTCGGCGTCGATGATGGGGTGAGTATCTCTCTCTCTCTCTCTCTCTCTCTCTCTCTCTCTCTCTCTCTCTCTCTCTCTCTCTCTCTCTCTCTCTCTCTCTCCACCTTTATGTACGGTAGCAGATGGAAATAGTAGCCAAAATTTAACTTCCAAATGTATGCCTCTTAACAATGTAGCTCTGTATACTTGGTCTGCCATGCGTGCTTACTCACTCTGGTGAAGTAAATCGTACTTGTGTAGATTCATGGTGAAAGTCCTTGTCTCCGAGAAAGTAGAAGTGCGTGTAGTGCCAGAGTGAATGTCATGTAGTATTTTTCCTCTCTTTAGAAAACCTGTCTTTGATCTTCATCCATCTGTCTTTAAATGCAGTAGTTGTAAGCAGTTTCATATTTGTGTATTGTAGCTTCTTCCTGAACTTTCCTCAGAACACATTATCTTAGACTAACACTTGTTCACAAAAACTGATAAGCAAACAAATCCACATGTACCATATTACCCAACACACGCACCAGTGAAAAAAAATCGACAAACACACTAGTAAATAATTTTCTGCAGTTACACCAACACGTCCCACTGTGGCATGTGCGTGTCACCAAATACAAATATACTTCAGTTTGTGTTGGCATCTGTAGGCAAGACAATACACCAGATTCTTGCGCATGTCTGCATGGTTAATGATTCTGACGGTATCCACTACATAAGTATACGTATATTTGCCTAGCTTTTCGTAGAATGTCTATTCTTGTAGTTGTTATTATTGCTAGAGTTGTAGATCTTGATGCTTTATAGATATGAATATTTCCAATTAGTTGCAGTAGATTTGGGCGATCTATCGGTCGTCATTGCTTTTATAAAAGTAGATTATAAAGATATTGTTACCTTCTAATATTTATGATATATTAAAATTTATTTATTAATGAACCAGCTGATACCAGTTTGAAAATATATTTAGTGTCTGTATATATACAAAGAGGTTGTATTATATTTAACTGCTTTAATAACAATCAGCCATGGCAAATGTGAATATACCAGAAGGGTTTACACTGTAGTTGGATCATCAGTCATGCAGAGATACCAAAGAAATATTAGATTCCTATAACCATGACCCGGAGACACGGGTTTCACAGATCTAAAGTCTTTGCCACAACAAACCACTAACTAGCTAACTAACTAACGTCTTCTCGTCTCTCCCCCTCCCCTCCCCTGCCCCCCTCCAATCCCCTAACTCGACCCTCCAACTCCTTGACCTTGCTCACCTGTCTGTGGCTGTCTGTGGTTCTCTGTGGCTGTCTGTCTGCCCGGTTCGGTCCGACAGACCAGAGACCCAAAGTCTGGAGCCATGATTGGTATTGATGACGGGGTAAGTCCTTGTATGTGTTGTGTGTTGGCTTTTCCGCACACTGGAACCACCTCGTTCCGTTGTTCACTTCACTGTTGTTTGTGTGTTTCTGCGCTCTTTTATTGTGTGTTTATTTTATATTTGCTTCTATGCTTTGTTTATTGTTGATATAATGAGCTTGCTTCGTTTAATGGTTTTTGACTAATGTGTACATATTTGATTTACTTTCATGGGGTGACTAATAAAAACCAGCTTGCTTTTGTGTTTTACTGTATATTCAGCCAGAGAGTATGTAGCTGTAAATACGTAGAATATTGTATATATATCATGTACGATTACTAACTGAAGCTGACAACACAGAAATAAATGGTACCACGAAAAACAAGACCGCAAACCCGTATTTAATCGCCTCTATGTCACTCCTGCAGAAGGGCCATTACGTCGTGGTGAGATGCAGCTCTCGCCAGGAGGCCGAGCGATGGCGCAGGGCCCTCGAGACGCACACGGTCGAGGACTTCGCCAGCCAGTACGTGCAGCCCTGGCCCGTCCCTAACGACCCTGCGCTCCTCAGGGACACCCTTGTCATTGACCTGGGTTCCTGCTCCGTCAGGGCGGGCGTCCTAGCCTCGCAGGGTGAGTTTTGATGCCGACAGAGGGTGTTGGAGCACTGTGTATATAAGCCAGTGGATTGTTGTTGCTCATTTTCATATTTGTCTTATTTTCATTATTGTTGGTGTTATTTTGATGTATACTTACTATTCATGTTATTATTGATGTTGTTTTAGTTTTATTTACTGCCATATATCCATATTATTATACTTGCTTCACAATAAGTAACCAATATCACTCCCACTCCCTTTAATACCACCCTAACCAAGACACCAAACCGCACATCATCCCCCTATGAATACCACTTCAAGACTAAAAAAACCTAACACTGCCGTCCTTCCCCGCAGCCACCTTGCCCCAGCTGTTCCTTCCCTCGGTGGTGGCGACGGAGCGCGAGTCTCGGCGCCAGATCTGGGGTTACGACGCCCTCACGCCCGATGTCCGCGCTGCCTCCACCATCTCGTTCCCCGTCCGACCCTCGCACAAAATTACGAAGGTGAGGGGGACTTCTTTCACGTTGGATGGCTCGGGTCGTGTGTGTTTTTAGAAATAGTTGATTAAAAAGGCTATGTTATTATTGAAAAGAATCAGTGGTGCGAATCTAATTTGATTAGAAGCCACAACGCGTGTTTTGGCTGTTTTTGTCATTCTTGTTATCATTATTATTTAAATTATTTTATCGTTATTACTGTGTATGTTATTTTTTGCGAAGTGTTAAGTTTAGTGATAAGGGTTTGTTTGAGAAAAGACCAAAATAATCTCTCGTATGAAAATAGAAACTGGAAGAAAAAAACTCATGTATGAAAATAGAAAATAGAAGAACAAAAAATCTCTAGTATGAATATAGAAAATAAAACAAAAGAAATATCTCGTATGAAAATAGAAAATAGAACAAAAAAACAACAACACTTGTATGCCCTTAGAAGAATTCATTTAAAAAACACACGAAAACCCCTCCTCTCTCTCTCTCCGCAGTACTCTGTAGACCTGAGTGCCGTCTCAAGTCTCCTGCAGAAGACCTTCGCCGACCTGAGGGTAGACCCCAAGAACTACCACCTGCAGCTGTCCGTCCCTCGCGTCCTCAACTCCAGCACGCAGACGGAGCTTATGCGGGTCCTCTTCGACAAGTTCGGCGTGAAGTCCGTCAACCTCACGCACCAGTCCATCCTCGCGCTCTACGCCTACAACGCCACGTCCGGGATCGTCGTGGACATCGGCGAGAGAATGGACATCGTGCCCGTCATCGATGGTGGGTCTTTAGTGGGGTGTCTGTGGTGGGGAGGGAGAGAGAGAGTGGAGTGTGTGGAGTGTGTGTGTGTGTGTGTGTGTGTGTGTGTGTGTGTGTGTGTGTGTGTGTGTGTGTGTGTGTGTGTGTGTGTGTGTGTGTGTGTGTGTGTGTGTGTGTGTGTGTGTGTACGCGCGCGCGTGCGTGTGTGCGTTTGTCTGCCTGTGGCTGTGTATGTGTGTCTATGCCTGTTTGTGTCTATGTCTATAGCTATATCTATGTATACCTGTAATTACATCCATCTATATGATAGCATGCATATGTATCAGCCAATGAA
>NC_091571.1:33164045-33184045 GCF_042767895.1 Penaeus vannamei | reverse complement strand
TAAAGCAAAAGTCTCGAAAATCGAATGAACGATTTTTTTTCTTTTTTTTTTTATTTTACAAATTTTCTTCCTATCTGTACTAGAGCTTTTGATGTTATAAAATCTAAATGGAAATTTGAAATTCGCCGATTGATCTCTGCATTATTCGTATATTGAATTTGTATTTATTGAAATTTTGAGTTTTTATGGACTGTTGTATACATTCAGTATTTATTTTTTACGTTTATATACATATCATTTTGGCAGAACATCTATCTTTGGCATTTTTACATTTAGATTTTTTTTCCATTATTCGCTAGATATTTTGTTTATATGCCTTTACATGAAAAGTAAAACAAGAAAAATATAATCAAGTAGAAAGATATGAAATAAAGGACCTTAATCAGTTGATGTTAGAAAAACGAGTGCTTTTAGTAATGCAAATGAGAGATATTTCTTCGCTGAAGGAAGTGTGAATGTAATCGAAATTTTGTGCATAATCTTTCCGTTCATTATAAAAATCTGGAAGAAATGACCAGTTGTTCAGAATTGATACCAGCTAAGACGACCTTAAGACTGAATATCAGCTATGGAAAACCTTGCAATGTCATTATTATTTGTTTTCGTTATCTAATGAAATAGGCTGTTATTATAAATATTTTGTACTATTTCTCCTTTCGGCCAAAATCTCTTTTCAAAACTCGCCATCAGTTTTATAATAGACCTTAACGAAAAGATCCCCAAATGAAACCAAACTTAACCTCAGCTAAGATAACCTAAGCTATGATAACCTAAGATAACCTATGATAACCTAAAATAACCTAAGATAACCTAAAAAAAAAAGATAACCTAGGATAACCTAATCCGTGTCCCGCAGGTTGTGTTGGCTCTGGTCGCAGTGGTCGCAGTGGAGGCCATGCCGCAGGCGGTGGAAGGGAACTCCCTCACGCCCTCCGCCGCAGTGCCGCAGACTCCCGGCATGATCCTGACCGCCGCACAGGGCACCATCCCGACGCAGCTGGTTCAGATCGCCTCGCCGCTGTTCCAGGGCGCCCCAGCGACTGCCGGACCTGGCCCCGCCGCCCCTCAGCTCTTCTCCCTCACGCCCATCATGGTGAGTTTCGGGTGGGTTGGGTTGGCGTGGGTTTGGTTGAGGGGTTGGGGTTGGGGTGGAGTTGTGTGAGGTTTTGTTGTGTCTGTTTTTGGTTGTGTTGGGAGTTTTCTTGGGGTTTTGTTGGATATATATTTCTTTTTGTTTTTGTTTTTTCACTTGTTTTCTTCTTGTTTCTCTGTCTTGTCTTTTTCTTCTCTCTTTCTCATTCACTTTCTCTTTTCTCTCTCTCTTTCTTTCTGTTGTTTTTTTCTATCGCTTTCATTTCCTTTACACCCAAAACGTAGAAAAAGTCATTTAAAAGACCCGCCCATTTTTGTACTTTCCGCCCCAGCGAATCCAAAACAAAGCCCTCCCCACTCACCCCCTGTCTCCCCCTCCCTCCCCTCCCGCCAACGCAGATCCACCAGCTGTCCGAGGCGGAGCAGAACGCCCTCGCCCACCGGGAGTTCCTGAAGATTTGGGAAGCCCAGGCGATCCGCAACCAGGCTATTCCTATTGCTCCTGTCGACCCCACCCTTGCAGCTGCCCCCGCCCCTGCCCCCGCCCCTGCTCCCGCCCCCGCCCCCGCCCCGACGTCTGAGACCTTTTCCCTGACCGTCGAAACTGCTCCTGCTACAGACTCCGCCCCTGCAGCGAGCGCCGAGCCAATCGCCGTCGTTTGAGGGGCACAAGCTCCGCCCACAAGAGGACTACGTCATTAGCTAACGAAGAACTCTCTTTTAAACCGAAAATAATAATCAAATTTTATATTTTTTGTCTAAAATTTATAAAATTTTCAAAAAAGATAATATTGATAAGGTCAAAGTAATTTTTCCATCTTCGTGAGACATTGACGGCAGCAAGTGGGCGGTTATTGTACAAAACGTATTGTGCGATAAAGTTATATTCGTTTTATTTAGAAACGCCAAATTTACAGACAGTTACAGTATCACGTAAACATTTTGTTCTTTCTTTTCCTCATCAGCAGCCGTTAAAAAGTATTCAGATTATAAAAAAAAGTTCTCAGTCCTTTTTTTTTAATTTGTAATTGAACATTGTAAAATACTGATGAAGAAAACACTTTATTTCTACAGATGTTTCGATAAATGAACTGTCATCTAATTTCTTAGTATTTTCTCTTTTATTTGTTTCCGTGTTGTGTAAGCGTGATAAATAAAAACAAGAAAATATATTATCATATAATTTTTATTTTCATTTCCTTCTCTCTTTATACTTTATGCTCTTTTGATTTGTATCATCTCCCTATATATTCTGTTAATGCAAAACTACATTATAAATATATATCTGTATGTGTGTGTGTGTGTGTGTGTGCACCTTTAATTCACACACACACACACACACGCACACACACACAGACACACACACACACACACACACACACACACACACACACACACACATACAGATATATATTTAAAATGTAGCTTTGCATGAACAGAATACACATTGGCAATACTATATCTTGATGACATACAGTCACAAAATCTTGCGTACATTCATATATGATTTATGGACATATCAATGTAATTTACAAGGTATATTTGTAGAGAAAAAAACCTATCCCACTTATTTCAGCAAGTACACATACAAATACACAAACACAATAATTGATAAAGTAAAAAAACAAAAACAAAATAAAACATTTTTCTCTGGATTTTTTCCTCTCTTCTGACTGCAAAGGATGTTAGAAAACTGAAAAATCTCAAATTTCCGACATTAATTTTAGTCTATCCTCATCTCTCTACTTAATAAATCTACTTATTCTACTTTCCTAGTTCTATCCTTAATCTACCCCAATCTACTTATAATCAAACCCCAAATCCACAATAATTTAACTTCTTAATATATCTCAACACTATTCCTTTAACTACAAATCTGTTCTTAATCTGTTCTCTATCCTAAAATCTGTTCATAATCTATCCTTATTCATTTGGTCTAATCTAAATATCTACGTATAATTTACCCTCAACATTAACTCTACCTAATCGATAATAAATTAACATTACGATTCGTCAGTAAGTTTTCAAGTTATTCTGCTAAATAACCAGTTAACAAAAATAGAGAATGACAATTGATTAAAAAACATAAATGAAATTACCAATAAACTAATTAAATAAACAATAATGAGTAGATACAAAAATAAATAAGTAAATAAGAATTTAAAACATAAATGAAATGAAAAACAATAAACTAATCAAATAAACAACAATGATTAGATAGAAAACACAAATAATCTAACAAGAATTTAAACCACAAATAAACCATACCACACAAAACAAACAGACATAAATTCATCCATCCTACCACAACAAACAAACAAAGATAAGGATAAAACCACCCCATTATCCATCCCACATTATACACAAGAGCAACAGTATTGGCTATCGGGAGCAAGGTATGGATTGCACAGGAGATTGAGGAGCATCTGGATCTCGTCTTGGTTCGTCTCGTAAGATGAGTGGTGGACGTCTTGGCAGTTCCACCATCTTCCTGAAAAAAATAGAGAGAGAATTTTGAGTTTTGGTGTTTAGATGGTTTGATGTTGATTGTAGTTAATTTGCTTTTACTAATATGTCTATTAGTTAATTTGTTATTATTGATATTAATGATTTTGGTAATTCGTTAATATGAACTGTTGATGTTATTCTTATTTCTATTGGATACTTTGGAAAGACACCTGTTACACGTGGCTGTATCGTGCTTTCATTCATTTTTTGTTCAAAGATATTATATTTTGGTACAAAACAAAACCGAATATAAATGAACCAATCTAATGACAACAAAGAAAATAATAACGACCTTAACAACAACAAAAAAATATATAACCAAAACCACTGACAACAAAAAAATAGAAAATAAAAAAATTGAAAACTCACCAAAGTACATGTTTTCTTCATGCAAACCCGAGGATCTGAGAAGCAGGCACTCGCGGTGGTTGGCCAAGTTGAATGGCACTGTCGAATCCCACTGCCACATGCCGGTGCCTCTGTGCCAGGGAGAAGGGAGAAGAGAGAAGGGAGAAGAGAGGAGAGAGAAAGGGTGAAGGGAGGAGAGAGAAGAGAGAAGAGAGAAGGGAAAAGGGAGAAGGGAGGAGAGAGAAAGGGAGGAGAGAGAAGGGAAAAGGGAGAAGGGAGGAGAGAGAAGAGAAAAGGGAGAAGAGAGAAGAGAGAAGGAAGAAGGAAGAAGAGAGAAGGGAGGAGAGAGAAAGGGTTGGTGAGTGGAAGGGTGGAGAAAGGGAATGATGTAATTCTAAATGTTGATGAGGATTTGAAAGGGGTTATGATATGATGGTGATGGTAATGAGGGATGAGAGTGATGGTGATGACGATGATGATAATGGTGATGGTGTTACTGTTTTTACTACTGTTGCTATTTCCACTGCTACTGCAAATGATAATGATGGTGACTATGATAACGATGATTGATGATGGTGATGATGATGATGGTTATGATGATGATGATGATGATGACGATCATGGTGGTGTTGGTGATGATGATGAGAATGACGATGATAGTACAAGTACATAACAGAATAACGAGAATAATGATGATATCCACACATACAAAGTACAACCCTACACACACACACACACAAACACACACACACACAAACACACACAAACAAACAAACACACACACACACACACACAAACAAACACACACACACACACACACACACACACAAACAAACAAACACACACACACACACAAACACACACACACACACATACACAAACAAACACGCACACACACAAACAAACACAAACACCCCCCCAAACAAACACACCCACACACAACCAACCAAACCAAACAAAATACAAACTCAAACACACCCCATTGACTTCACTCTGTCTACGCCCTCCCCTTTACCTCAAGGAAGTCAACCAGAGCCAAGCATCCATAAAGGGAATTCCGTCACTGAACTGGTTCATGTCAATCTTCTTTTGCCACAGAAATGTCTCCACGTCATTTCCAGCAATATCATTCTCGAAATTGAACCAACGATACCTGTTCAAAGAGAAATTAAGAAAAAAAAAACTAAGCTTATTTTTAGATACGTTTATATATATATATATATATATATATATATATATATATATATATATATATATATATATATTTAAATAGATATAACGGAATTTATATATCTTCTCCAACAATATCCTTCTCGAAATTGAACCAACGATACCTGTTCATAGAGAAATTAAGAAGAAATTAAGAATTTATACCTATGATCATTTTAGATACCTTTATATATATATATATATATATATATATATATATATATATATATATATATATATATATATATTTGAATAGATATAACGGAATTTATATAGCGAAAATGAAAGAAAAAAATTATACCTATGCTTATTTTTAGATACCGAAAGAAATTAAGATAGAGAAATTAAGAATTCATACCCATGATCATTTTTAGGTTTTATATATATATAAATTTGAATAGATATAACGGAATTTATATAGCGAAAAAGAAAGAAAAAAATTATACCTATGTTTAATTTTAGATACCTTTATATAAATACTTTATATATATAGATATTGAGATTTAAATAGATATACCGGAATTTATATTCAGATAGAATATATACACCTGAATTTATAAATATAGATATACGGATAGATGTATATATACATATATAGATATATAGATATATAGATAGAGATACATAGATATCTAGATAGATAGATACACAGATAGATATATAGATATGTAGATAGATACATAGATATGTAGACAGATATATAGATAGATATGTAGATGTATAGATAGATATATAGATGTATAGATAGAACTTCATATAGGCACATAACGCACCGGCACATAAACCAAAAATTACACAAAATCCGAATATTATAAGAGAGTAAAAAAATAGTAAAATAAATAAATAAATAAATAAATATCCGGATAATTTAGCCGAATCCAATACACGTAAAGAAATGATAAATAAATAAAAAAAGGAAAAAGAAATAAACACAAAAAATTTTAAAAAGGAAAAAATAAACATATAAATAACCATATAAATAAATAAAAAATAAGGGAAAAAAGTCTTCTCCCTTAATTTCCTTCTACTCACCGACTCTGATGCCACCAAAGCACACGTGTTCTCGCAGACAGGTGTGTGAGCTGCGACACGAGGGGGCGAACCAGGTGCTCGGCTTCAGTATAAGGAACCAGCTCGTCTTTTGTCTTTTTCATCAACAACATCCACGTTCCAAAGCCTGGATGTTGAGGGGGAGTGATGTTAGGTTAATGTAAAAGAATTGGGGATTTTTTTTTTTGTTTTTTTTTTTGTTTCTATTTTTCTTTCTCTTCGTTTGTCTGTCTGTTTCTGTTTCTGTTTCTCTCTGTCTATGTCTGTCTTTATCTGTCTGTCTATCTCTCTCTCTCCTCTCTCTCTCTCTCTCTCTCTCTCTCTCTCTCTCTCCCCTCTCTCTCCCTCTCTCTCTCTCTCTCTCTCTCTCTCTCTCTCTCTCTCTCTCTCTCTCTCACTTTCTCCTTCCTCTCTTCCTCCCTTTGGCATTTTTTTTTGTGTGTATGTGTGTGTGTATATGTATGTGTGTGTGGGTGTATGTGTGCGTGTGTGTGTGTGTGTAGGGTTGAGGGTGTACCAGAATTAAGGATTTTTTTTCTCTCTTTTTAGCGTTGGTTGTGTTGGTTGTGTTTGTTATAAGTGGGAGTTATGGATGTGAAAACTGATCAGTACGGAAAAAAAAGGATATAGAACGTGGCTGTTTAATGGAGTAAGAAATGAGGATATGGGGAATATAAAGACATTTGAGAGAGAGAGAGAGGGGGAGGGAGGGAGGGAGGCAGAGAGGCATGGAGGCAGGGAGGCAGGGTGGGAGAGAGAGAGAGAGAGAGAGAGAGAGAGAGAGAGAGAGAGAGAGAGAGAGAGAGAGAGAGAGAGAGAGAGAGAGAGAGAGAGAGAGAGAGAGAGAGACGGAGAGAAAGAAAGAAAGAGAGAGAAAAGGATAGATAGATAGATAGATAGAGAGAGAGAGAGAGAGAGAGAGAGAGAGAGAGAGAGAGAGAGAGAGAGAGAGAGAGAGGGGAGAGAGTGAGGGGTAGAGAAAGAGAAAGAGATAGACAGAGAGAGAGAGATAGAGACAGAAACAGATACAGACAGACGAAGAGAAAGAAGGATAGAAACACGTAGAACATTATATATATTCCTCCTCAGGGAACACCATTAGAACACAACGACTGGATTAAGCAAGAATTCCATTGACAATCAAACCTCATCTAATTTAACCTCAAACCATCCCAACCAAACCAGAGATCCGTCCTCCCCCACCGATGAAAAAAATGGACTCACCCACAACAACGACGTCGAGAATAACCTCCCGTCCTCCCCCACCAATGAGAAAATGGACTCACCCACAACGATGACATCGGGAATAACCTTCTGTTTCTCCCACTCCTTCAATTTATTAATTTTCATTTTCTCTGAGGTCAAGGGCGAGTGCACGACCGAGGCCAAGGGAGCCCACACCAAGGTCACCCTCAGCTCGTAGGATTCGAGGGGGACATCCGAGTCGTGGAGAGGGAACATCGTGCTGTTGAAAGCCATGTGGTCGTAAGGTTCGTCGAAGGCGCTGAAGACGTCTTGTTCCTCCGAGAAATTAGAAGGATTCTGAGGAGGAGTAGGACCTTCTTGACCTTTCTCGGGATTGCCTTGGTCCCTTCGACGCCCGAGGATGTCGAAGGTCAGAGGGCGGTGGCGGTGGTGGGCGACTGACGCCAAGAAGGCCTCGCGGGTCACCTGGAGGAAGAGGTGGGCGTGGTAGCCAAGGTCTCGTAATGATGATAATAATAAGAATAAAAAATAAGAGCCTAATGATGATAATGATAAGTACACTGATGATGATGATGATGATAATTAGTGATACTACTACCACTACTGATGATAAAAACGTGATAATAATTATGATGGTAGTAATGATTGTTAATAACAAAGATAATAACAACAATCATAATGATAATAATGCTACTACTACTACCACAACAACAATAACAACAACAAGTACTACTACTACTACTACTATTACTACTACCACTACTAATGATAATAACAATTCTTTTAATATTACGATAGTGATTATAACAAGAAGAACAATGATACTAATTATGATAATAACAATAACAATGATAACAGCAATAATGATAATACTATAACACGACTAATATCAACACAAATACCAATACCAATAATATCAATACCAATACTACTAATAATAACAACATTAAACACGACAATGATATTAACTTTCCCCTTTTCTCGTTTACCTTTTGTTCGCCGAGGAAGAAAGTATATTCGAGGTCAGGGGGAAGAAAGTACAAGAAGGAGTGGACTTTCTGCCTCCCGTTCGAGTCGCCGACGAAAGCGATCCAGGTCTTTTTGCCCCGGGATGACCTGGCGGCGCTGCAGGAGCTCAGGTCAGGCACGTCGTATTGGCGAATCTGCGGGTTGGATATGTGTGTGTATGTATGTATATGTATATGTATGTGTGTGTATATATATGTGTATATATATATGTATATATAGGCCTACACGTATATATAGGCCTATATGTATATATATAAATATATATATATATATATATATATATATATATATATATATACATAAACACACACAAACACACACACACACAAACACACACACACACACACACACACACACACACACATACATACACACACACACACACACACACACACACACACACACACACACACACACATATATATATATATATATATATATATATATATATATATATACTGTATATACATATTCATGTGTATATATATGTATATATATATATATATATATATATATATATATATATATATATATATATATATATACTGTATATATATATATATGTATATATATGTATATATATATATATATATATATATATATATATATATATATATATATATATATATATATATATATATATATATATACATATACATATACATGCATATACATACGGTAAAATACAGAAAAAAATCATTGCGAAATACACACAAAATCAACAAGAATATAAACACCAAATATCTACCAATTCCCTCACTCATCCATCTTTTTGCGCCAACGGAGCCTAACCTTGCAAGGGACGAAAGGGACGGAGCCATTGAGAAAACTGAGGCGCGTCGACGGATACACAGAAGCCGTTGCGCTGCTGTTCTCGCGCGACCAGCTGATCAGGAGCGACGGCAGCTGGTTGCTCAGCTCCGTGTAAGGGCCATCTGCGGGTGGAAGGGTTGTTTGGGTGGATGCCAGCTGTTTGGAGATCGTGTCGCTTTCTTTGTCTTTCGGTCTCGTTCGCTCGTTCTTTCGATCAAACGGTGGTTTCTTTCGTTCGTTCTCGCATTTTTTTTTTCTTTCTCTTTCTCTCCTTTCTTCCTTTCTCTTTCTCTCTCTCTCTGTGTCTGTCTGTCTCTCTCGTTCTCTCTCTGTCTGTCTCTCTCGATCAAACGGTGGCTTTCTTTCGTTCGTTCTCGCTCGTTTTCTCTTTCTTTCTTTCTTTCTCTTTCTCTCTCTCTCTCTCTCTCTCTGTCTGCCTGCCTCTCTCGCTCTCTCTTTCTTTCTCTGTCTGTCTGTCTGTCTCTCTCTCTCCCTTTCTCTCTTTCTCTTTTTCTCTCTCTTTCTCTCTCTCGCTCTCGCTCTCGCTCTCTCTCTTTCCTGTTCAACACATACCGAGAGTCATATGAATATTTTGCATCAATCCTTATCGATTCCAAAGCAACATATAAACAAAAACACACAAGGAAAAACAAATAAAAATAGAACACGGAATCAAATGCACTTCTCAAAACACAGCAAAGAAGCAAAACGTAGACACATCTCACCGTCCGTCCAGATCTCCCCGTTCTTCTCCACAGTGAACATGGCCTGGCACTGCTGGCCCTGTGGGGAGGAGGAGGCCTTGCTCGGGTTCTCGTCCGACAGTGCCACTCCTGACGCTTGGCCCTCTTGCCAGGCCGCCGCGATGCCGTCCTGTCGAGCCACGGATAGGAGCTGATCCTCCAGTCTTCCACGGTCGGAGTAGGATTTCTCTGAGTGTGAAGGAGGCGACGAAGGCTTGTAGAAGGCGAGGAGGACGAGGAAATACAGCAGGAGGCAGGAGGCGGCTCCTTTGATCTGGGTGCCTAGGTTGGCCATGCGGAAAGGGATTCGAACTCTGTCGGGACGTCGGGAGATGTGAAGGAAGGGACTCTCTCTCCTCTCTTGCTGTCTCTTTCTTGATCGAGGTCTGGTACGCTGTGGGATTCCCTCGGGGTACGATGACTCTCCTGCCCTTCCTCTCCCTCCGTCCGTCCCTCCCTCCCCCAACTCTCCCCCTCCCCCTCCTATCCTCCTGCCTCTACTTCTCCATCCTCTCTCCTCCTACCTCTCCCCCCCTCCTGCTCCCCCTGACCTCCCCCTCCCCTGCTCCCCCTGGCCTTCCCTTCCCCTCCTCCGTCCACCCCTCCTATTTTCCTGCACCTTGCGTGTTGTCCGTAAATAGAAGGCAGGAAGGAAAATAGGAAAAGGTCGCTGTTTATAGAATGCAGTTTTTTATTGATTTCTTTCCTCAATGTGCGAGCGTGAATCAGCATTTTCGTGTGCGCAATGTACTGGATATATGTGTATATATAATATATATACACATATATGTATGTGTTTGTGTGTATGTATGTGTCTATATTCACACACTCAGACGCACACACACACACACACACACACACACACACACACACACACACACACACATACACACACACACACACACACACATATATATATATATATATATATATATATATATATATATATATATATATATATATATGTGTGTGTGTGTGTGTGTGTGTGTGTGTGTGTTTGTGTGTGTGTGTGTGTGTGTGTATACAGACATATATGTACAGAAACACATAAGTGTGTATCTTATTAATATGTGTGTGTGCGCGCACTTTACCCAGGCAAAGCGAGCAAGGTAGGAAGAGATGTGCACATAGCCTACAACACCATCCTCACACACACACACATGTGCATAAAGATAAGAAACACACATGAATGAATATGTACGTGTCTCATTTTCTACTTCATGATACTTGCTAGACTGGCAATTATCACATACACTCTGACAAAATAATAATAATGATAATAACCATACTCATACTAAAATTACCTAGTTTACTCAGCTCCTGCAATCTCTCCGTAAGGTTGGGGGGAATAAGCAAAAAACAAAAACAAAAATAAAAAAACACGTATAATAACCCCTTTCCATTTATCAGAAAGTGAAAGTAAAATGAATAAGCATGAATAGGGAAATCTTGTTATGCCGTTGTATTGAAATAATATTCCTCTTTCTGTTGATGTGGAGAAAATCATTTATTTTATTTGCAATCTACAATGGGGCATAAGAACTACACCTAATTGCACTAGATCACATAATAAACTGAAATCACATATCAATTTAACAAAGAAAAGAAATCTTGTTTCATAAATGTACTTTTGCTACATAAGTGTAAAAAAAAATTCTACGCAAGGATCCATGACTTCTACATAAGAATACATCATTTTGGATAAATGTACATGATTTTGTTGCATAAGTGTACATCATTTTGGTGCATAAATGTACATCATTTTGGTGCATAAATGTACATCATTTTGGTGCATGTGTACATCATTTTGTTGAATAAGTGTAAATCATTTTGGTGCATGACTGTACATCATTTTGGTCCATAAATGTACATCATTTTGGTGCATAAATGTACATCCTTTTGGTCCAGACGCGTACATAACTTGAACTACGCAAGGCTACGTACTTTGTCACCTAAAGATCCACAATTATTCTTAGCAATAAAGGGTATTTGTGAGCCAGTCTGTCAAAGGAATATTCGCTTGCTGTCCTTCCTCTGCACGGTGGGCCTCGAATCTCACTGGAAGAAAGAGAATAGGGAATCTTCAGTTTGTGATAAGATGGAGAAAGGAAGGAAAGGTAAGAAAAGAGGGATTGAGGAGAGGACGGAAGGGAGAGAAGGGAGGAGGGGAAAGAGGGAGAGAGGGATGGAGGGTGGGAAGGAGATAGCGGAAGATAGATAGATATTGAGATAGATAGAGAGAGAGAGAGAGAGAATGAAAATGAGAAACAAAGAAATAAAGGGTGTAAAAAGTAAAAAAAAAAAAAAAGAAAAGTAAGAAATAGTAAAAAACGTGATAAAGCGGAAGACATACAGAGGAGCTAGAGGGAAAGAGAAATAAAGAGAGGAAGTAAAGGAAGAAAAATAACGAAAGAAAAGAAGAACCTAAACAGGCCAAGATCTTAATAGTTAAAGAGAGAGACAATTAAGAAAGGAAGAAAAAGAAAGAAGGGGAATAAGATATGTGCAAATTCGTGGACGAATGAAAACGGAATAAAGATGGAATAGGAAAAGGCAAGAAGAATTTTGAATGTGTGATTGTAGAAAAAAGGAAATGGGAGAAGGACGGGTAGAAAACAACGAAGAGATAAAAATGAGAAGAAATGGAAATAAAAGATAGGAAACTAAAATAAACCATATATGAAAGAAACAAAAAAGAAAACGGGGCAAAAGAAAAGCGAAAAAAAGGAAAAAATAGAAAACAAAAGGAAAAATTAAGACTGAAAATATGGAAATTGGAAAAATTAAGACTGAAAATATGGAAATTGGAAAAATTAAGACTGAAAATATGGAAATTGGAAAAAAAATAAAATATGAGAATGAAAACATATGTCTGCCCATACGTACCAGCACATTTCTAACACTACATAGATATATTCACGAACTATATATTAGGATTGCGTCCAAATCAATCCCTAATAAAAAATAAAAAAAAGTCCGCATCCAACCTTAAAAAAGAAAGGAGAAGAAGAAGAAGAAAAAAAAAGAAAAGAAGAAAAGAGAAGGAGAAGAAGAAAAATAATAAGAAAAAAGGAGAAGAAGAAGAAGTTCCAAATAGAAGAAAAAGAAGAAAAACAAAACAAATCTCCAAAGAAAAAAAATAATAAAAAAAAACATCTCCACCAACCCAACATGACAGAGATCCTGCAGGCGGCCATGAGGAAGTCCCTGAGGGCGACGTGGCCCTGCTGGTCGCCGTAGCGCACCACCACGAGGGCCCGGATGCGGCGCGGGATCTGGAGGCCGAGGTCCCTGAGCGCGTCGCCGAGGCCCCAAGAGTGACCCGACAGGAGGCCGCTCTCCTCGTCCTTCCTCGAGTTGTAGACCCTCTGAGGGCGCGAGGAAAATGGAATTTATAAATATATATTATTATTGTATTTGAGGGCACGAGGAAAATGGATTGCTTTGATGTATATTGTTGTATTTTCTCACGCCTCATAAGTCGACTTTTGGATTGCTTTGATGTATATTATTGTATTTTCTCGCGCTTTAAAAATCTCCTTTTCTCATGCCTGGTTTATGTAGAAGAGTGGATTTTTGAGGCGTGGGAAAAGGGGATTTATGAGGCGTGAGGAAAGAGAGAAATAAGGTTTAGATGCAGAGTGTAAACAATGAATGTATATGGGGAAGCAAAATGAAACAAACACATAATTACGTATAATATTCTCTCCCTCCATACGCAATACATAAAAAATAACATAACCCCAAAAGGAGAGAGAAAACAATAAAAAACAATATAATTCCGAAATGAAAAGCACCAAAATTTATAAATCTTTTCGCACTATAAAATACCCCCCCCCCCAAAAAAAAAAATAATAAATAAATAAATAAGATAAATAAATAAATAAATACATGCATAAATAGACAGACAGACAGATATAACAAAACATTTCAAAAATATAACAAAAACCCAAAATTCCTTCGAACTCACCACCCAGCGGCTGAGAGACGAGAAAAGGGCTTCAAACTCGTAGAAATTGACTGTTCCTGAGAAGTCAAGGTCCATCATGGCCAGGAAACTCCTGGTGAAGTCGAGCGAGTCCGCAAAACCTGCAGCTGGAGAGGTTTATTGGTTTAGGTTTAGGTTTTAAGTAGGTATGGAGTGAATGAAAGAGTTTTTAAGTTTAAGATTTTAGGTATAGTGACTGAAAGAGAAATTTGTTTTTAAGTTTAAGGTGTATGTAGATTCAGAGTGAATAGAGGAAAAATTGGTTTAAGTTTAAGGTTTATAGAGATCGAGAGTGGATAAAAGAGAAATTGGTTTTGAAATTTGAGGTGTATGTAGATCGAGAATGAATTAAAGAGGAATTGGTTTAAGTTTAAGGTGTATGTAGATCGAGAATTAATAAGAGAGAAATTAATTTAAGTTTGAGGTTTATATAGATCCAGAGTAAATAAAAGAGAAATTGGTTTAAGTTTAAAGTATACGCAGATCGAGAGCGAATTACTAAGAAACACATTGGTTTATGTTTAAGGTTCATACAGATCGAGAATGGAGTCCAAAAGGAGAAACTGGTTCAAGAATGGCAATCTGAGGTTCAATTTCGTGTAAACACAGGTTTCTTTGCAAAAAAACAAAACGAAGAAGAAAAAAAGCTTACCGAAAATTAATAAAAGACAATGAATAAATAAATAAATAAATACATAAAATAAAAAAAGGAAAATATATGCATAGTAAAAAAGACTTACATGGGAAGAGCTGTTCCAACATGGCCTGCAACTTCACAGCATCCACATCGTTGGCCTCACCAGCTGCCTCTCGGAACACAGCGCGCAGGTGGTCCTCGATGCTGTGGTCTACCTCGTCCTCTGACTCCTGAAGGGAAGGGGGGGGGAGTGACAAATGGCCGAGGAGAAACTCATACTAATAGTAAAAAATATTGTGATTATTATTGTTAAGATCGAAGGCACTGTAATGTGGTAATAATCATTTGGATTGTTATTATCATTATCATTATGACCTTGGTTGCAAAGTCACTGTCATTAATTAAAGTGTCTAAGGTGACGCTAGTATTAAGATTGGTGATAAATATTACACATGATGGCTGTTTTTCTCAATCTTAAGTGTTTTTAGAACATGTTAAACCAACCTTTATATGATATTTGTTATTTGTGGATGTAAAATTAAATCTACAACACCATGTACGTGTGATACGTAAGCATATGCATGTATTAGATATTATGTAAGTATATTGCATGTAAGTATATTGCATGTAAGTACATTGCAAGTTTTGTTACTTACATAAGCAATATCGAGAATCTGGGCCTCTTCGTCGTACTCCCTGAAATAAAACATCAAATTTTTAACATATGTGTAAAAAAAAAAGAAGAAAAGAAGAAAGGAGGAGATGAAGAGTAAGAGGATAAAGAAGAAAGAAAATGGAAGGAAAGGAAAGAAAAGGAGGAGAAGGAAAGGAAAGGAGAGAAAATGGAAAGGAAAGAAAATGAAATAAAAATAAAAAGACAAGGCAAGAAAAGAAAAGAAAGAAAACAAAAAGGAAAGGGAAAAGAAAAGAAAGAAAACAAAAAGGAAAGGGAAAAGAAAAGAAAGAAAACAAAAAGGAAAAGAAAACGAAAAAGAAAAAGAAAAAAAGAAGATGAAGCCACCCCCCAAAAAATAAATAAATGAATAAATAAATAAAAATAAGACCAATTTTTTCCCTTTCATACCGCCTCCCACCCCCTCCAGCGAACGCCCCTCGAACACTCACTCCATCCTGACGAGCTTCTCACAGAACACCCGCAGAAGGAACTCCGCCTCTTGGTCTGGCTCGGGTGTGCAGGGGATGACCAGGTACCTGCCGGGGTCGAGGGCAAGGCGGTGGGTCACAGTCCTTGCCCTGGAGAAGGTCTTCGTGTAGAAATAGGGGACGTTCAGCCTGAGCCAAGATACGGTGAGTGGGTTGGGTGTTCTCTCTCCTTCTTCGAGCTGAGAGAATGTTGGGGGGGAGGAGGGGAAGGGTGGTTTTGAGAGTGGAAGGGTTTGGTGTTTGTTTATTTAATCTTTTAGTTTAATTGTCTATCTGTCTATCTGTCTATCTATCTATCTATCTACCTACCTACCTATCTACCTATTTATCTATATACACATTGTAGTAGGTTTTCGTAGACTATAAAAGGTCGTCTATTACTTTCTTCGAATTGTTAGGTCAGTGTGTAGATATTTCCTTAATCTAAAAAAAATCGTGCGTCTGCTATATATTGAAATTAGATTAAAACAACATCCTAAACATTGCATTACGTCTTAGGCTTCTTATCTTTAGCAGTAATTAACATCGAATATTGTTTTTTTCTTTTATCACGAATGATTCAGTACACATAAGATTTACAAGTAATATCACCAACTGATAACATAAGAACTCTATAAATACATATACACACACACAATCATTTTAATTATTACAAATAACCAAATATACCACCTTATAAATATAAAATCCAATGGGGTGAATAGGTAGCTGATTGACCCTTCTGTTCTTCTGCATAAGGGTCACTATGGTAGCGCAAGTGCCTTCTGCGCCGTCGTCAGCTTCTGTCAGCTCGAGTATGTATTGAGGATTACTGCAGAACACTCCTGAAGGGGGGGGGGCAAGGGAGGAGCTTAACGAGGTCGTAAAGCTTAACTATCATTATCTTGTTTAAATGATCTTTCTCTCTCATTACACTTGTATTGGGTAAGTGTAGTGTTATTTGTATTTATATTTGTTATTATTATTATCTGTTCAATAGGGTTGTAGAGTTTACTGTTTGTTATTTTATGTATATGTTCTCTCTTTTATTGCTCGTGTATGGGATAATGGTAATATTATTTGTAATTACATGATGTGTTATTATTATTGTCAGCTTAACGAGGTTGTAATGTTTACCGATTATTATATACAAATGGCCTCTCTCATTACTCTTGTTTTAAGCAATTATGATGTAGAAAATGTATGAATGAGACTGAATATGCTCTCAATGCAAGAGATGTATTTGGACCGTTTCGAAATTCGTCAGAAATAGTCATTCTCATTCACACCTTTCCAACATTTGCTGCAACGAATACGGTAATTTTAAAGTGTATTTATTATCATTATTATCAGTATTATTATTCTCGTCTATCTGCCAACGCACCTGCAATATAGATGCTTCCTATTCAATATCTTACTTATAAGAGACATAATATCCTGACAGACATTTTATTAAACGTTTTAATCCTCATGACCTTAGATAACCTCAAATAATCCACCTACTGTGCTTCCTATCTCCGCCTCCTGCCGTAGCGTTGCGGACCCAAGCGCCGTCAAAGGTCACGACCTCCCACATCTTCACGGCCTTGACCTCAGCTGCCCTTATGACCTCGGAGTGGAGGATGGCCTCGGTCACGACGTCGGCCAAGGAGAAGAGCTGCTCCTTGGCCTCCTCGTTGACGGTGTGAGGGTTCAGGCTCGTGATGTACAGCTCGTCGAAATTCTCTGCGAAGTCCTAGGGTGATACCGTAGTTGAAGTATATAAACATACGTATATATAGACACACACACACATATATCTATGTGTGTGTGTGTGTGTGGATATATCTGTGTATACACAATATCTATCTATCTATCTATCTATATCTATATCTATATATCTATATATATACAAATATATTCATATATATATATATATATATATATATATATATATATATATATGTGTGTGTGTGTGTGTGAATGTGTGTGTGTGTGTGTGTGTGTGTGTGTGTGTGTGTGTGTGTGTGTGTGTGTGTGTGTGTGTGTGTGTGTGTGTGTGTGTGTGTGTGTGTGTGTGTGCGTGTATGTGTGTGTGTGTGTGTATATATATACATATATATATATATATATATATATATATATATATATATATGTGTGTGTGTGTGTGTGTGTGTGTGTGTGTGTGTGTGTGTGTGTGTGTGTGTGTATGCATACATATACATATATACAAACACACATACACAGTTTGGGTTACTCAGGCAGTTTTCCAACGACTTGGAAATTTCAGCACCTATTTTCCCCCCCTAGAACGCAAGCCAAATTTCCACGAAAGTGCATCCACTTACACTGAACGACATCCAGAATTCTCCGTCCGCGGCGATGCTCAGCTGGAGTTTGTCTCTCTCTGAGCTCGGGATCAGATTCCACTCTTCGCAGCCGTCACTCCACAGCCCTTTCCACTCCGTCTGGTGGAGGAAAGGCCGTGAGATTCTCATGTTTTGCGGATATGAGTGTTATAAGTATAAGTGTTAAGGTGTATAATGTATGTCTGTGTATTTATGTTAGGTTGTGTGCGTGATTGCGTATATGGAAATGTATATATACACAAAAGCATACATATACGTGTGTGTTTATATTTATATGACATTTATTTGTATAGTATATTGTTTAGGATGATTAATATTGCTTCTGCAGACAGACAGAATGAGGGACGAGGAGAGAGGGAGAGAGAGAGAGAGGGAGAGAGAGAGAGAGAGAGAGAGAGAGAGAGAGAGAGAGAGAGAGAGAGAGAGAGAGAGAGAGAGAGAGAGAGCGAGAGAGAGAGAGAGAGAGAGAGAGAGTGAGAAAGAGAGAGAGAGAGAGAGAGAGAGAGAGAGAGAGAGAGAGAGAGAGAGAGAGAGAGAAAGACAGAGAGAGAGAGAGAGAGAGAGAGAGAGAGAGAGAAAGACAGAGAGAGAGAGAGAGACGAAGACAGAAAGAGAGTGAGAAATACAGACTGACATAAAACAGAACCACAGACAAATACAGATAACAAAGAAGTTGCTACCCCCCATCCCCCATCACCCACCACCCACCTCGTCGCCCCAGGGGTTCCTCAGACGTAAGAGCTCCACGTAGGGTCGTCGCGGAGCATTCACCCTGAAGCGCCGCGCCCCCGTGACACTGTAGGCGTGGCCCTTGACGAGTCCGTTCTCCATCAGTGTCTCTCGAGTCTCCTGAGAGGGAGGATGTCGACGGGGTTCAGTCAGGAAAGTTAAAACAGATTAGCGTTCTTTTCAGGCAAGTTACACTAAGATAGTTTTCTAATCAGGCAAGTCACCATAAGTTTAGTTAGTTAAGTTATTCCAAGTTGCTGGGAAATGGTGTTCTTTCCAGGCAAGTTACACTAAGATAGTTTTCTATTCAGGTAAGTCATCGTAAGTTTAGTTAGTCAAGTTATTCCAAGTTGCTGGGAAATGGTGTTCTTTTCACGCAAGTTACTATAAAATAGTGTTCTTTCAAGCTGTCACTATAAATTGGTGTCCTTTTCCATAGGTTAATCTTGTGTATTTCGAACTTATTATTGAAACTTTCTTTCCATGATATTGAAATTTACAGAACAGTTATGATGCAAAACAGTTATCTTTCTGATGCGAACAGTAATAATATCAGTTACTGAAAATGCAAAGAATGGTCTTGATAGTGATATCAGTGAATAGCAACGGACTTTTTTTTTATCATCCCTATTCCTACTCTCATCTCAAAAGAAGAAGAAGAAGAAAAAGGAAGAAAAAGCTGCTTCCATTACCAAGATGCTAAAAGTGACGAACATATGCAATGAATAAATAATACATATAACAAACTAGAGAAATAAACAATACATGAATGATAATGAAATGAATAAATAAGATTTAAAAAAATAATAAAACCGTTTCCCTTGAGTAAATAATATATATAACATAGACAAATAAACAATACATGAATGATAATGGAATGAATAAATAAGATAAAAAAAGAATAAAAAAACCGTTTCCCTTGAGTAAATAATATATATAACAAACTAGACAAATAAACAATATATGAACGATAATAAAATGAATAAATAAGATAAAAAAAGAACAATAAAACCGCTTCCCTTGAGTAAATAATATATATAACAAACTAGACAAATAAACAATACATGAACGATAATAAAAGGAATAAAAATAAAATAAATAAAATAAAACCGCTTCCCTTGAGTAAATAATATATATAACAAACCAGACAAATAAAC
>NC_091571.1:33146545-33149045 GCF_042767895.1 Penaeus vannamei | reverse complement strand
TTTTATGAGAGAGAGAGAGAGAGGAGGAAAGAGACATAGGGAGAGGCAGAGGAAAAATAGGAAAGAGGAAAAGGAGAGAACTATCATTTCTTCGCTATGTACATCCTTCTTATTGTGTTTTTACATATTTTCTTATTTGCTCTTCTTTGCACATTACTATTTTCTTGATTTTTTTCTTTTTTGTCTTATTCTCTAACTCATTTTCTTTCCTTCTTCGGATCTTGGGAGAGAGAGAGAGAGAGAGAGAGAGAGAGAGAGAGAGAGAGAGAGAGAGAGAGAGAGAGAGAGAGAGGGCAGAGAGAAGGAGATAGATAGATAGAGATAGATAAATAGAGAGCATTTCGACCGGTTTGTTAAAACTGTGCGAGGCAAGGGCAAAGTACTGGAACTATTAGGCATAAAATGCATGTATTCGCTTCTAAGAGATGCGCCCGTTAAAATCCGATGTCCGTTTACATTTACATTTAATTGATATCCATGGCATTATCATATAATATTTCAAAGTCAAATTGTAATAATGATCGCTGATTGGTATGCTTATCTCTCTCTCTCTCTTTCTCTTTCTCTTTCTCTTTCTCTTTCTCTCTTTCTCTTTCTCTTTCTCTTTCTCTCTCTCTCTCTCTCTCTCTCTCTCTCTCTCTCTCTCTCTCTTTCTCTTTCTCTTTCTCTTTCTCTTTCTCTCTCTCACTCTCTTTCTCTCTCTCTCTCTCTCTCTCTCTCTCTCTCTCCATTCGCTAGGGAGCAAGAAACATACACAAGAGGGTAGTAATAGTAAATATGTTTATCAAAGTGAAATACGTTTAAGGAGATTATTTTGTATATATTTAGTATCTCTTTCATGGTTATGGATTTTGCAAAAAGACAATCTCATGACTATACAGTTATAAATATCTATACTTTTTCAAAGATTCCTACGTGGTTTGCTTAACGAAATACCACGTTAGCTAAAAGGCAGACTTGTATTTTACCTTTACCTTTAGGCGATATATTCCCAGTGGAACTCCTATCAAATTTTCCCGCTGATGGTATTGCTGTCATCAACAACGCCTGTATTGAATAACAAGATTAGTTATGTTGCTATTTCTTTTGTATAATACACATCAGCACATAGTTGTCCAACACTCATCTCATGGATGGTTGTCGAGGAGAAGGCATGAGATGAACGAGTGCAGTTATATAGACTCATGAGAATATGAAATCAGTGAGATGAATACAAAGGGATTTATTTATAACATATATGGGGAGAATGAATGCAATTATATAGCTTTAATAGATATGTAATGAAAAAAAAGTATTTGTGATCGAGGGATATACTAATAACATCACTGCTGATTCCTTTATCCACAAATTTCGACAAATAAATGTAGACGCAAACGAGAGTGGTAACACCTGTAAATAAACTATATGGCTCACTGGTAATTTCGAAATACGTATTCTAATGGTATTGTCGATTAGGAAGTCTGTGAAAACTATTGATAATAACGATAATTGTAACAGCAGCAGGCATGCCAACAAAATAATTACATGGATTTATCTTTATCTCCATGCTTAGTTGAGATAAGGAAGATAGGTAAATCTTATCTATTAACTGGATATTTGTAAGTTTTTGAAGGAGCCAAGTAAAAAGGTATTTAAAAAGGTTGATAACTTCATTTGATCTTTTTAAAGATAGGACATATTTCAGAGCAATGGTAGATATACAGTAATGTTTGATACATCTTACTCTTTTAGTGAAAGTACACACACACATCACATATATGTATCATCACATACACAGGTGTAATAAGTGTCCTCGTAAAAGCTAAAATAGTAAAATTCCTCCTTATTACATATGTTTCTGTGGTGTAGTGGTTAGCACGGTCGCCTCCTACGCGACAGACTCGGGTTCGATCCCCGACGGATATTGGCCATTCAATGTTTTTATGCATGAATTCCTGTTTGCATCCTTATCTGCTTACCTTCCGTTCCATATATCTTTCTACTTTTGTTTCTGTCTGTTTACAATGAAGTTTACAATGAAGGAAGTGGAGGGTTTTATTTTGAATATATTTTTTTTATTTGTCTGGTTGTTTGTTAGTGTTTTTGCGCGTTTTCACAATTTTGCCGTTAGTCCACTCATAATTATATGACTGAGTTAGTGATATGAGAAGCAAAGAATGGGGGGAGGACGAAGAGAACGAACAAATGATGAAGAAAAAGAAATATAAATCAAGACGGAGTAGGAAAGGTGGAAGAAAGGAAAGAGGCAAAAGAAGCAAATGTTGTTTTATTATCTTGCTTAATGTTATCTTCGTTCCACTTTGCCTACTTCAGATAAGAAATACGATTTCATAGGAAAGACCATAAGTAGCATTTATTTATTTCATGACACTGTGAACTACAGTGACAAGGAATCATTCAGATTATATAGGTAATTATCAAGCTACTGTAAAAGAAAAAGAAAAAAAAAATCTCCTATGAATTTCTTATCTGAAGTAGGGAAAGTAAAACAAAGATAATT
>NC_091571.1:33117505-33123545 GCF_042767895.1 Penaeus vannamei | reverse complement strand
ATTGTGATTGGTGAAATGGGTGATTTCTGCTGCAAATGGGTTTATTAGAGTAGATTTTATTGTGTAATTAATGTATAGTAGTAGTGACGAAAGTACCAGTATCATCAACGTAACCCTAATTAATGTCCTTATTCTCTGTCCACTCCGTTTATGGAACGCTTTCAAGTTGGTCTTCAATCTTGCAAATTATCTTTGATCTTCGTATATATTTTCGTATATATTAGGCAAAGGCGGGGTTTCCATGGTGGCAGGGGGATGGGGGGGGGGGTCATTGACCTCTTATGTATTAATATATAATATTTATATACAGATATATAATATTAACATAAAATGATTTATAATACACATACAGCAAGATGAAAACAATGTGTAACTGTACAATATAAATATTGAAGTGGGCAGTCTTAATTTTGGTTACTTTTGTGCGGTCCCCCAAATTTATTGTTGTTACCCCCTGTGCCACCCACCAGAAAATTCTCTCTCTCTCGCTCTCTTTATTCTTTCTATATTCTCTTTTCCTTCCTCCCCCTCCCCCTCCCTCCCTCCTTCTCTTTCTCTCTCTCCCCTTCCCTCCCTCCATCCTTCTCTCTCTCTCCCCATCCCTCCCTCCATCCCTATCTTTCCCTCTCCCTCCTTCCTTCCCTCTCTCTCCCTCTCCCTCTTTCCTTCCCTCTCCCTCTCTCTCTTCCCGGTGCGCTTTCTTTCCTTTCTTCTTTTACTTCTTCCTGTATTCCCTTGTCTGTTCTTCTCTACAACTGGATAAAAGGAAAGATTAAAAGGAAGCGGAGATTTACAGTGCAACAGTAGTAACATTTCACACCTTGGTAACTGTACTGTTTGGTTTGTCTACTTTGCATTTTTGTTTAATCACGGACCATAAGTAGCATTTACTTATTTCATGACACTGTGAACTACAGTGACAAGGAATCATTCAAATTATATAGGTAATTATCAAGCTACTGTAAAAAAAAAAAAAAAAAAAAAAAAAAAAAAAAAAATCTCCTATGAAATCATATTTCTTATCAGAAGTAGGCAAAGTGGAACGAAGATAACATTAAGCAAGATAATAAAACAACATTTGCTTCTTTTGCCTATTTCCTTTCTTCCACCTTTCTTTTTCTTCATCATATGTTCGTTCTCTTCGTCCTCCTCCCGTTCTTTGCTTCTCATATCACTAACTCAGTCATATGATTATGAGTGGACTAACGGCAAAATTATGAAAATGCGCATAAACACTAACAAACAACCAGACGAATAAAAAAATATATATTCAAAATAAAACCCTCCACTTCTTTCATGCTCCTTCGCATTGTAAACACCGGAGAAAGAGACAAAAACAAAAGTAGAAAGATATATGGAACGGAAGGTAAACAGATAAGGATGCAAGCAGGAATTCATGCATAAAAACATTGAGTGGCCAATATCCGTCGGGGATCGAACCCGAGTCTGTCACGTAGGAGGCGACCGTGCTAACCACTACACCACAGAAACATAAGTAATAAGGAGGAATTTTACTATTGTAGCTTTTACGAGAACACTCATTACACCTGTGTATGTGATGATACATATATGTGTATGTGTGTGTGTGTATTTTCACTAAAAGAGTAAGATGTATTAAACATTATTGTATACCTACCATTGCACTGAAATATGTCCAATCTTCAAAAAATCAAATGAAGTTATCAACCTTTTTAAATACCTTTTTACTTGGCTCCTTCAAAAACTTACAAATATCCAGTTGATAGATAAAATTTACCTATCTTCCTTATCTCAACTAAGCATGAAGATGAAGATAAATCCATGTAATTATTTTGTTGGCATGCCTGCTGCTGTTACAATTATCATTATTATAAACACTTTTCACAGACTTCCAAATCGGCAATACCATTATAATACATATTTCGAAAACCAGTGAGCCATATGGTTTATTTACAGGTGTTACCACTTTCGTTTGCAAGTCTACATATATTTGTCGAAATCTGTGGCTACAGAAATCGGCAGTAATGTTATTAACATATTTCAATCACAAATAATATATTTCTTTTCATTATTTATCTATTAAAGCTATATAACTGCATTCATTCACCCCATATATGTTATAAATAAATCCCTTTGTTACGCTATTCATCTCACTGATTTCATATTCTCATGAGTCTATATAACTGCACTCGTTCATCTCATGCCTTCTCCTCGACAACCATCCATTAGACGAGTGTTGGACAACTATGTGCTGATGTGTATTATACAAAAGAAATAACAACATAACTAATCTTGTTATTCAATACAGGCGTTGTTAATGACAACAATACCATCAGCGGGAAAATTTGATAGGAGTTCCACTGGGAATAAATCGCCTGAAGGTAAAGATAAAATACATGTCTGCATTTTAGCTATCGTCGTATTTCGTTTTGCAAACCACTGAAGAATTTATAAATAAATATATATATATATATATATATATATATATATATATATATATATACTTATATTTATATACATATTTATAACTGCATAGTCATAAGAATGTCTTTTTGCAAAATCCATAACCATGAAAGAGATGCTAAATATATACAAAATAATTTCATTAAACGTATTTCACTTTGATAAACATATTTACTATTACTATCTCTCTTGTCGATGTTTCTTGCTCCCTAGCGAATGGAGAGAGAGAGAGAGAGTGAGAGAGAGAGAGAGAAAGAGAGAAAGAGAGAGAGAGAGAGAGAGAGAGAGAAAGAGAAAGAAAAAGAGAGAAAGAGAGAGAGAAAGCATACCAATCACCGATCATCATTACAATTTGACTTTGAAATATTATATGATAATGCCATGGATATCAATTAAATGTGAATGTAAACGGACATCGGATTTTAACGGTCGCATTTCTTAGAAGCGAAGACATGCATTTTATGCCTAATAGTTCCAGTACCTCGCCATTGTCATTGCCTCGCACAGTTTTAACAGACCGGTCGAAATGCTCTCTATTTATCTATCTCTATCTATCTATCTACTTCTCTCTGCCCCCCCCCCCTCTCTCTCTCTCTCTCTCTCTCTCTCTCTCTCTCTCTCTCTCTCTCTCTCTCTCTCCCCAAGATCCGAAGAAGGAAAGATAATGAGTTACAGAATAAGACAAAAAAGAAAAAAATCAAGAAAATAGTAATGTGCAAAGAAGAGCAAATAAGAAAATACGTAAAAACACAATAAGAAGGATGTACATAGCGAAGAAATGATAGTTCTCTCCTTTTCCTCTTTCCTATTTTTTCTCTGCCTCTCGCTATGTCTCTCCTCCTCCTCTCTCTCTATCATAAAAAAGATGTTGATAAAACACAAGTTACGTAATAAATAACTAGGAAGAGATGGAAACATAACTTTGCGAATTTGCTGATTTTCTCTTTGATTCCATTATTTTCACTGAACCCAATCTATTTATTATTATTATTATTATTATTATTATTATTATTTTATTATATCTCCCTCTTATAGAAATAACAAAATGAAAGGAGATATAACATGTGGCGAAAAATACAAACTTGAATAATAGGAAATATGCAAAGCGAGATCCAATGAATTAAGACTAAAGAGAACATTAATAAGGTATAAATAGAAGACAATTAGAAAACTATTACGAAAACAAAAACAGACGATGTTTTGCGATGAAAAACTAAAAATCAAAACGATGTTACAGTGGATCATTTGCCGGGAATCGATCCCGGCATCTCCGGGCAGAGGACGGCGACTCTGCCGCTGTACCACCGTGGCCGTTGCTTACTTGGGAAATTTTCTTAAAGTTCTCCTACAGACCCCACCCCCCCACGCTCCCAATGGTATTCTATGATTCTTTTTTATTTCTTTCCTCTCTCTCTCTCTCATGTACGTGTATTGTTTGTGTGATACTAGTTCTCATCATTGTGTAAATAAATACGTACTTTATAATAATATACAATTCAAACTAACAAAATTTTATGAGATTATAGTTGACATCAAATTATTTGTATTTCATTATCTATATAGAAACGTAAAAGGGGGAAGTAAGAAAGAAGAAGAAAAAGAAAAAGTAAAGATACAGAAAGAGAAAGAGAGAGAGAGAGGGACAGAGAGAATGAGAGAGAGAGGGGGAGAGAGGAGGGAGGGAGGGAAAGCGAGAAAGGAAAAGAAGAGAGACAGAAGATGGAAGAGAGAGTGGAAGAAAGATAGAGGGAGAGAGGGGTGAGGGGGAGCAAATGAGAATGAGAGAAAGAATGGGTGAGGAAATATTCGTAACGAAGAGAAAGAAAAATATATATTTGAGGTAAGAAAGAAAAGAAATAAGGCATAGAACAAATGAAAAACATGAACGATAGAGTAAGAATGAAGGAAAGGAAAACAGGACAATAAATTTGATAAGCATATAAAAGAAGCAAAAAAGAAAAGAAAAACGTAAAATGAACAAAACATTGAAAGAACATAAAAAACGACAAGAGAAAGTAATCAAAGAATGAGAGAAATGTTAACAATCATATAATATAATGAAAATATATAAAATATATAAGACTGAGGAGGAGGAGGAGAGACAAGACAAGCATTGAGTAAAGTGAGTGTGTAAGAGGAAACAGAAAAAGTCCAAAAACAAGGGAAAAATAATGGAGGAAAGAATATGGCCAAGGAAAGAAAAGGAAAAGAGAGAATAAGAAAAAAGGAAAATAACTAACGACAGGAGAGCAAATTTAACGGAAGGAACAAATGAAAGAGAAAATATAGAACGAAATAACTTGAAAATTAAAAACATCCTCCCAACAAATGTAAAATAGATATTGACAAAGAAGTAAGACATAGCATATAATGAAAAATAAAATCGCTTTGTTAATTATCTCTAGCTTACCCTACCTCTCTCTCTCTCTCTCTCTCTCTCTCTCTCTCTCTCTCTCTCTCTCTCTCTCTCTCTCTCTCTCTCTCTCTCTCTCTCTCTCTCTCTCTCTCTCTCTCGCTCGCTCGCTATCTCTCTATATTTCTTGCTCTCTGTCTCTTTCTTAATTTTTCTCCCTCTTTCTCAAACCCCCGCTCTGTCACTCTCGTTATACACTAGATATTTTTCACTTAATGCTTTCCATCATTGTACATACAGATATGTACATGTTTGTGCATGCATTTTTAATGTTTCATGATATACAAAGGAAACTATTAAATCTTATCAAGAAAATAGTCAACATTATTTAGTTTGTAAAGTAGATGTCATGTGGCAAAGCTATATAGAAACTTACTGCTAACACAGACGTAGGGGAAGGGGAGGGACAAAGAGAGAGATAGATAGAAGGGAAAGCAAATGAGAATGAGAGAAAAATGGGTGGGGAAACATGAGGAATAACAAGGAAAAAGGGTAGACGCTAAGAAAAAGAAAATTAGATATTTGGGGTAAGAAAGAAAGGAAATAAGACAGAGAATAATAAAACTACATGAACGAAAGAGAAAGAGTGAAGGAAAACGTAAACAGAAGGAAAAAAAAACAATGGAGGAAAGGACAAGGAAAGAAAAATGGAAATGTGATTTAAAGGAGCAAAATTAATAAACAAATAAATAAATGCAAATGGAAATGAGTTATCTATTCCGTTGATGGCAACCGGAGAGCAAATCTGTCAGAAGGAACAAACGAAAGAATGCATGTGTGTAAGTTGCTCTTATGCACAGTCGTAGATTACATAATGTGTGCAATGAGAAACCAAAAGTGGGCAAAAACGAAAGGAAAAGAATGGACGGGGAAATAAGCAGAGGAAAAGGAAATGGAAGGGAAAGAACAAGACGAAAGAGAGCGAAGACAGCTCAAAATTTATGTAAATAATAGACGATTTTTTTCACGAGATAGCAACATAAGAAAAGGAAAGAATATTTTCTTTTTCTCTCTTTCTCAACACAACAAAGACGCGAATCGTTCCGTTCCCTCTCTCTTTACCTTTTAATTCTGTTTCCTTTATAACTTGTTCGTTTCAACCTTTTGGGCAAATACCTAACTTTCATGTCTTAGGCCTTTAGATTTTTTTCCAAGGACTCTCTCTCTCTCTCTCTTTCTTTTTCT
>NC_091571.1:33110005-33112505 GCF_042767895.1 Penaeus vannamei | reverse complement strand
GTGCATGATTCAGGAGTCATGATGGAATTGGTGATGAGGTGATGACTTCTACGGATAATGTCTAATTTGGGTGGTGGGAGTTTTGGAGGAAGGAGGGTGTTGTGATGAGGTGATGAGTACATTGGGTGATGACATGAAGGGAAGTTATTTGTGATGACTGATGAGGTTAATCACTACTTTGGATATTGGCTGCCGTAGACGGCAGAGGACGGCGACTCTGCCGCTGTGCCACCGTGGCCGTTGCTTAAGTAGGAAATTTTCTTTAACTTTTCTTACAGACTCCCCCCCCCCCCCCGAGAATTCTATGATTCTTTTTTCTTTTTTTCTGCTTTCTCTCATACAGTGTATTGTTTGTGTGTTACTATTTCCCATCAATGTTCATGTATATAAATACATGTTTGCATGTACATTTCTAATGTTTAATGATAAACAAATTAAACTATAAAATCTTATCACGAAAATAGTTGACATTATTTAGTTTGAAATATTTACTTGGAGTCCATGTGGTAAATCTATATAGAAGCGTAAAGAGGAAAGATATGTAAAGGAAGAAAGAAAAAGGAAAGAAACTCATTAATATATAAATATGAAGAAATAAAAGCGTGATGAAAGAGAAAATTTTAAAGACACGAAGGAAAGAAAGAGAATGAATCACGGAATAAGATAAATAAGGAAAAGAAACAAGAAAATAGTACATTACAAAAAAAAGATAAAATGACAGAAAGAACAAACGAGAGAATATATAAAAGAACAAGAAGGATATACTTAGCTAAGAAAGGATAATTCCCTCTCTCCTTTTTCTCTTCCCTTTTTTTCTCTTTGTCTCCCACTGTTTCTTTCCTCCTCCCCCCCCCTCTCTCTCATAAAAACAATAAAGGTTGATAAAACACAAGGGCGGTAAAGAATAAGAAAGAAAAGACGTAAGAAACGGAACTTTGCGAATCTGCTGATTCTCTTTCTGATTCCATTTTTTTTTCTCTCTCTTTTTACTGTTCCCAACTTACTTATTATTTTCATCGTTTCTCTTTCTAGAAATCACATCGTAAAAGTAGAAAATACAGTCTGATGATGATATATGCAGACCGAACTATGTAACGTTTTTAAATAGTTTATAATGGGTGTTGGATTTGAAACTAGTTTGTTTAATCTATATTGAAGCATACTGAGGACACAGTTGAGGATATATACACACTGAAATAAATGCACGTCTGTCCATCCATCGGATACATATATATTTTACTATCTATCTGTCTAATTCATATACATTTATTTATCTATCTATCTGATATATACTATTTATCTATCTGTTTCTATCCACACGCAGGTCAGTATAAGGAATATTGCGTCGAGCCTCGCACAGTTTTAACAAACCGGTCGAAATGCTCTCTATTTATCTATCTCTCCAACTATCTCCTCTCCCCCCCCCCCTCTCTCTTTCTCTAGCTCTCTCTCTCTCTCTCTCCTTCCCCCCAAGATCCAGAAGAAAGAAAGAAAGATAATAAGTCACAGAAAAATAAGGAAAACAATCAAGAAAATAGTAATGTACAAAGAAGAGCAAATAAAACAGAAAGAACAAATAAGAAAATAGGTCAAAAGACAATGTAATAATAATTCTCTCTCCTTTTTTTCTCTGCCTCTCGCTATATCTCTTTCCTCCTCCTCTCTCTCTCATAAAAAATATCATATCTCTCTCTCAAAGAAAAAACAAAATAAAAGTAGATAAAACATGTGACAAAAAACAAATTTGAATAATAGGAAATATGCAAGGCGAAATCCAGTGAAATAAGACTGAAGAGAACATTTATAAAGGTAGAAATTGAATACAATAAAAAAACTATTACGAAAACAAAAACAGACGATGTTTTTACGATGAAAAACTAAAAGAAAATTAAAACGATTTTACAGTAGATAATTTGCCGGGAATCGATCCCGGCATCTCCGGGCAGAGGACGGCGACTCTGCCGCTGTACCACCGTGGCCGTTGCTTATTTGGGAAATTTTCTTAAACTGATCTTGCAGACCCCCCCCCCCCCACACACACACATATCCATGGAATTCTATGATTCTCTTTTCTTTTCCTTTTTTCCTCTTTCCTTCTCATGCACGTATATTGTTTGTGTGTTACTGTTTCTCATCATTGTACACACATATATATGTGCATGTTTGTGTGTGCATTTTTAATGTTGAAGTATATACAATTCAAACTATAAAATCTTGTCAAGAAAATAATCCACATTATGTAATTTGTAATATTTACTTAGAATCCATGTGGTAAATCTATATAGAAGCGTATTGCTAACACATATGTGGGGGAAGGGAAGGGACAAAGAGAGAGAGATAGAAGGGAGAGCAAATAAGATTGAAATAAATAATGGGTGTGGTAACATGAGGAATAACAAGGAAAAAGGGTAGACGCGAAGAAAAAGAAAATGGGATATTTGGGGTAAGAAAGAAACAAAAGAAGAAGAGAAAGAGTGAAGGAGAATGGAAACAGGACAAC
>NC_091571.1:33097505-33102505 GCF_042767895.1 Penaeus vannamei | reverse complement strand
AACATAACTTTACGAATTTGCTGTTTTTTTTTCTTTGATTCCATTTTTATTATAATTATCATTATTGTTCCCAATCTATTGATTATCACTATTATTATTATTATTATTATTTTAATCATATCTCTTTCTCAAAGAAAAAACAAAATGAAAGTAGATAAAACATGTGACAAAAAAGTACAAAATTTAATAATAGGGAATATGTAAGGCGAATCCAGTGAAATAAGACTAAAGAGAACATTTATAAAAAAAAAAAAATGGAAATGGAATACAATAAGAAAACTATTACGAGAACAAAAACAGACGATGTTTTTACGATGAAATATACGGAAATAAAAGCGTGATGGAAGAGAAAATCTTAAAAGACACGAAGGAAAGAAAGAAAATGAGTCACGGAATAAGATAAATAAGGAAAAGAAACAGGAAGTGTACTTTACAAAGAGGAAAAAAGTTTAAGAACAAATGACAGAATATATATAAGAACAAGAAGAAGGATATACATAGTGAAGAAAGGATAATTCCCTCTCTCCTTTTTCTCTCTGTCTCCCGCTGTTTCTTTCTTCCTCCTCCCTCTCTCTCTCATAAATACAACAAATGTTGCTAAAACACAAGGGCGGTAAAGAATAAGAAAGAAAAGACGTAAGAAACAGGGAACTTTGCAAATCTGCTGATTCTCTCTCTCTGATTCCATTTTTCTCTCTCTTTTTTTTACTGTTCCCAATTTACTTATTATTTTTATCATTTTCTCTCTTTCTATCTCCCATTGAAATGACATTATAAAAATAGATAATAAGGTCTTTGATGATAATTTATGCAGATCGAACTATGTTTTAATATGAGATTATAGTATTATTCAGACAACAAATAACGTGTTAAAATTGATACTGGTTTGTTTAATTTATATTGAAGCATACTGAGGACATAGTTGCGGATATAAACACACTGAAATAAATGCACGTCTCTCCATTTATCTGATACATATACATTTTCCAATCTATCTATCAAATTCATATACATTTATCTATCTATCTATCTTTCTGTTACATATACATTTATCTCTCTGTTTCTATGTACACGCGGGTCCGTATAATATGGATCGAACGTCGCACAGTTTTAACAAACCGGTCGAAATGCTCTCTATTTATCTATCTCTCTATCTTTACCCATCTATTTCCTTCTCTCTTCCCTCTCTCTCTCTCTCTGTCCCCCCCCTCCCAAGATCCGAAGAAAGAAAGAAAATGAGTTACATAATAAGATAAATATAGAAAATAGCCAAGAAAATAGTAATGTACAAAGAAGAGCAAATAAGGCAGAAAGAACAAATAAGAAAATATGTAAAAAGATAATGAGAAGGATGTACAAAGCGAAGAAATGATAATCCTCTCTCTCCTTTTTCTCTTTCCTGTTTTTTTTTTCTCAGCCTCACGCTGTTATTCTTCACCTCCCTCTCATAAAAAGATGTTGATAAAACACAAGGGAGGTAAGAAATAGCAAGGAAGAGATTGAAGCATAACTTCCGGGTTTGCTGATTTTCTCTGACTCCATTTTTTTTTTTTTTTTCATTGTTCCCAATCTATTGATTATCATTATATATATATATATATATATATATATATATATATATATATATATATATATATATATATATATATATATATTATATATATATATATATATATATATATTATATATATATATATACATATATATATATATATATATATATATATATATATATATATATATATATATATATATATATATATATATATATATATATATATATATATATCACATATCTCTCTCAAAGAAAAAACAAAATAAAAGTAGATAAAACATGTGACATTTATAAGGGTAGAAACAAAACACAATAAGAAGACTATTACGAAAACAAAAACAGACGGTGTTTTTTACGATAAATAAATATAAGAAAATCAAAACGATTTTACCGCCGTGGTTGTTGCTTATTTGGGAAATTTTCTTTAACTCATTTTCCAAACCACTCCCCCCCCCCCACGAAATTTTATGACTCTTTTTTTCCTCTTTCTCTCATACAGTGTATTGTTTGTGTGTTACTATTTCTCATCATTGTACACATATGTAAATGTGCATATTTGTGTGTGCATTTTAATGTTGAATGATATACAAATCAAACTATAAAATCTTATCAAGAAAATAATCCACAATATGTAATGTGTAATATTTACTTAGAATCCATGTGGTAAATCTATATAGAAGCGTACTGCTAAACAAATGTGGGGGAAGGGAAAGGACAAAGAGAGAGAGAGATAGAAGGGAGAGCAAATGAGAACGAGAGAAAGAATGGGTGGGGAAACATGAGGAATAACAAGGAAAAAGGGTAGACGCGAAGAAAAAGAAAATTAGATATTTGGGGTAAGAAAGAAAGGAAATAAGACAGAGAAAAAGAGAACTACATGAACGAAAGAGAAAGAGTGAAGGAAAATGGAAACAGAACAACAAATTTGATAAACATATAAACAGTGAAAAAAAGAATAATGTAACATGAGCAAAAAATTTAAAAGTACATGAAAATGGTACATAATAAAGTAATCAAAATTACAGAAAGAAAGAAAAATGTTAACAAAAACATTATGAAATGAAGATATGTAAAAGGAGAGATAGGACAATCATTAGATAAAGTGAGTGTGCAAAAGAAGAAGAAAAAAGAGAACGAAAGAAAAACAATGGAGGAAAGAATAAGGACAAGGAAAGAAATATGGAAATATGATTTAAAGGAGCAAAATGAATAAATAAATAAATAAATGCAAACGAAAATGAGCTTTCTATTCCGTTGATGGCAACCGGAGAGCAAATCTGGCAGAAGGAACAAACGAAAGAATGCATGTGTGTAAGTTGCTCTTATGCACAGTCGTAGATTACATAATTCGTGCAATGAGAAACCAAAAGTGGGCAAAAACGAAAGGAAAACAATGGACGGGGAAAAAGCAGAGGAAAAGGAAATGGAAGAGAGAGAACAAGACGGAAGAGAGAGACAACAGCTCTAGATTTATGTAAATAATAGACGATTTTTTTTTTCTCACGAGATGGCAACATAAGAGAAAAGGAAAGAATATTCTCTCTTTCTCTTTTTCTCAACATAACAAAGACGCGAATCGTTAAGTTCCCTCTCTCTTTACCTTTTATTTCTGTCTCCTTTTTAGCTTGTTCGTTTCAACCTTTTGGGCAAATATCTAATTTTCATGCCTTAGGCCTCTAGATTTTTTCCATGGACTGTCTGTCTCTTCTCTCTCTCTCTGTCTCTGTCTCTCTCTCTCTCTCTCTCTCTCTCTCTCTCTCTCTCTCTCTCTCTCTCTCTCTCTCTCTCTCTCTCTCTCTCTCTCTCTCTCTCTCTCTGTTTATCTATTTGACAATTCTATTAACGCCAAGGAAATATAAAATGTGATTTTATATAAAATGGAGAGAGAAAATAAACGAAAGAAGGAACAACGAGTAGAAATGCAAAATGAAAGACCGAGAATGAGAAAAGAAATAACGACTTAAAAACTATGAAAAAAGTCTGCAAATATAAGGAGAACAGAAATAAAGAGGAAAGATGTGTAAATGAAGAAAGAAAATGGAATGGAAAAAATGGAAAGAAAAAGGCAGAAAGAAGAAATGAGAAAATATATAAAAGAACAAGAAGGGTATTCATAGTGAGTGAAGAAAAGATAATTCTTTCTCTCCTTTTTCTCTATTTTCTATTTTTTTCTCTGCCTCTCGCTATTTTTCTTTCCTTCTCCCTATCTCTTAAAAAAACAAATGTTGGTAAAACATAAGGGAGGTAGGAAATAACTAGGAAGAGATAAAAATGTGGGGGGAGGGAAGGGACAAAGAGAGAGAGAGATAGAAGGGAGAGCAAATGAGAACGAGAGAAAGAATGGGTGGGGAAACATGCGGAATAACAAGGAAAAGGGGTAGACGCGAAGAAAAAGAAAATGAGATATTTGGGGTAAGAAAGGAAATAAGACAGAGAAAAAGAGAACTACATGAACGAAAGAGAAAGAGTGAAGGAAAAGGGAAACACGACAACAAATTTGATAAACATATAAACTGAAAATAAAGAATAATGTGAGATGAGCAAAACATGTGAAAGTACATGAAAATGGTAAACATTAAGCAATCAAAATTACAGAGAGAGAAAGGTTGACAAAAACATTATAAAATGAAGATATTTAAAATATATGACTGAGGAGGAGAAGGAGAGTTAGGACAAGCATTAGATAAAGTGAATGTGCAAAGGGAAACCAAAAAAAAGTCGAGAACGAAAGTAAAACAATGGAGGAAAGAATAAGGACAAGGAAAGAAATATGAAAATGTGATTTAAAGGAGCAAAATAAATAAACAAATAAATAAATGCAAATGAAAATGAGCTATCCATTCCGTTGATGGCAACCGGAGAGCAAATCTGGCAGAAGGAACAAACGAAAGAATGCATGTGTGTAAGTTGCTCTTATGCACAGTCGTAGATTACATAATTCGTGCAATGAGAAACCAAAAGTGGGCGAAAACGAAAGAAAAACAATGGACGGGAAAATAAGCAGAGGAAAAGGAAATGGAAGAGAGAGAACAAGACAAAAGAGAGAGACAAAAGGGAAAGAACAAGACGGAAGAGAGCGAAAACAGCTCGAAATTTATCTAAATGATAGGCGATTTTTTTTTCTCACGAGATGGCAACATAAGAGAAAAGGAAACAATATTCTCTCTCTCTCTCTTTCTCAACATGACAAAGACGCGAATCATTCCGTTCCATCTCTCTTTATCTTTTATATCTGTCTCCTTCTTAGCTTCTTCGTTTCAACCTTTTGGGCAAATACCTAACTTTCATGTCATAGGCCTTTAGATTTTTTTTCCATGGACTCTCTCTCTCTCTCTCTCTCTCTCTCTCTCTCTCTCTCTCCCTCACTCTCTCTCTCACTCTCTCTCTCCTTTTCTCTCTCTGTCTTTCTATCTCACTCTCTCTCTCTCTCTATCTATCTATGTAT
>NC_091571.1:33072505-33077505 GCF_042767895.1 Penaeus vannamei | reverse complement strand
AGACACACACACACACACACACACACACACACACACACAAATAAACACAAAGACACACACACACAAACGCGGATATATATATATATATATATATATATATATATATATATATATATATATATATGTGTGTGTGTGTGTGTGTGTGTGTGTGTGTGTGTGTGTGTGTGTGTGCATGTAATATCTTTGATAGGAGTTTTCGAGGGATGACTTTGATGATGACTTGGTGATGACTTCCTCGATTGGTGTATGATTCAGGAGTCATGATGGAAATGGTGATGAGGTGATGACTTCTACGGTTAATGTCTAACTTGGGTGGTGGGAGTTTTGGAGGAAGGAGGGTGTTGTGATGAGGTGATGAGTACATTGGGTGATGACATGAAGGGAAGTTATGTGTGATGACTGATGAGGTTAATCACTACTTTGGAAATTGGGTGCCGTAGACGAAATTGGGTGATGACTGAGGATTAATCATCATCACAACCTCATCACCATCATCATCACCATTGAACAGCGTGCGAGTGTGAATAGAGAATCTGAACTTTAAACATATCAGATAATTTATCTTTTATATATATATATATATATATATATATATATATATATATATATATCCTTTAGATATATTAGATTTTTAAATAAAGTCATTTGAAATATATTTAGATAATATATCCTTTAAACGTATCAGATAATTTACAAAGAATTGAGCAGCGATGGATCGTTCGCTCGCTTGTGCATCCGTCGTCACAGAGGCCTGGGTTCGAGTCCCGTTCATGGGTGAGTTAAGAATATTTCATTTTGAATATTATTAACATGGTCCCTCTTGTCAGTACTATTCATTTTCATTATCATTATTGTTAGTTTTTTTCTCTATCTCTCTCTTTACTGTTCCCAATTTACTTATTATTTTTATCATTTTTCTCTCTCTCTCCCATAGAAATAGCATAAAAGTAAACAATATAGTCTTTGGTGATATACAGATCGAATTATCTTAACTTTTATAAGATTATAATTAATATTATTCACACAAAATTTATAATGATGAGTTTGTAAATTGTTTGTTTAATATATATTGAAGCATACTGAGGACACAGATGCGCATATATACATACTGAAATATACATACATATACATTTTCCTATTTATCTGTCTAATTCATATATATTTATTTATCTATCTATCTGTTACATTCATTTATCTATCTGTTTCTATGTACACGGTCGAAATGCTCTCTATTTATCTATCTGTATCTCTATTCATATCTATCTATTCCTTCTCTCTTCCCCTCCCCCCTCTTTCTCTTTCTCTCTCTCTCCTTCTCCCCCCCCCCCCCAAGATGAGTTACAGAATAAGACAAATAAGGAAAAGAATCAAGAAAATGGTAATGTGCAAAGAAGAACAAATAAGGCGAAAGAACAAATAAGAAAAAATATAAAAAGACAATAAGAACCATGTACATAGCGAGATGATAATTCTCTCCTTTTTCTCTCTCCTATTTTTTCTCTGCCTCTCTTCTCCTCCCTCTCATAAAATATATGTTGATAAAACATAAGGGAGGTAAGAATTAACTAGGAAGAGATGGAAAAATAACTTTCCGAATTTGCTGATTTTCTCTTTGATTCCATTTCCCCCCCAATCTGTTGATTATTTTTATTATTTTCTATCGTATCTCTCTCTCATAGAAATAACAAAATGAAATTAGATAAAACATGTGACAAAAAACAAATTTGAATAATAGGAAATATGCAAGGCGAAATCCAGTGAAATAGGACAAGAGAACATTTATAAAGGTAGAAATTGAATACAATAAGAAAACTATTACGAAAACAAAATCAGACGATGTTTCTACGATGAAAAACTAGAAGGAAATCAAAACGATTTTCCAGTGGATCATTTGCCGGGAATCGATCCCGGCATCTCCGGGCAGAGGACGGCGACTCTGCCGCTGTACCACCGTGGCCGTTGCTTATTTGGGAAATTTTCTTAAACTGATCTTGCAGACCCCCCCCCCCCCCAACACACACACATATCCACGGAATTCTATGATTCTCTTTTCTTTTCCTTTTTTCCTCTTTCCTTCTCATGCACGTATATTGTTTGTGTGTTACTGTTTCTCATCATTGTACACACATATATATGTTCAATGTTTGTGTGCGCATTTTTAATGTTGAAGGATATACAATTCAATCTATGAAATCTTACCCAGAAAATAGTCATTATCTAATGTGGTAAATCTATATAGAAGCGTACTGCTAACACAGATGTGGGGGAAGGGGAGGGACAAGGAGCGAGAGATAGATAGAAAGGAGAGCAAATGAGAATGAGAGAAAGAATGGGTGGGGTAACATGAGGAAGAACAAGGAAAAGGGGTAGGCGCGAAGAAAAAGAAAATGAGATATTTGGGGTAAGAAAGAAACAAAAGAAGACAGAACAATAACACTATAAGAACGAAAGAGAAAGAGTGAAGGAGAATGGAAACAGGACAACCAATTTGATAAACATATAAAGTGAAAAAAGAAAGGAATAATGTACAATGAGCAAAAAATGTGAAAGTACATGAAAATGGTAAAAAATAAATTAACCAAAATTACAGAAAGAAAGAGAAATGCTAAGAAACATATTTTAAAATGAAGAGTGAGAAGGAGAGATAGGAGAAGCAAAGAAAAAATAAAATAAAGGCGAGTACGAAAGAAAAACAATGGAGGAAAGAATAAGGACAAGGAAAAAAAAATATGAAAATGTGATTTAGAGGAGCAAAATAAATAAACAAGTAAATAAATGCAAATGAAAATGAGCTTTCTATTCCGTTGATGGCAACCGGAGAACAAATCTGGCAGAAGGAACAAACGAAAGAATGCATGTGTGTAAGTTGCTCTTGTGCACAGTCGTAGATTACATAATTCGTGCAATGAGAAACCAAAAGTGGGCAGAAACGAAAGGAAAACAATGGACGGGAAAATAAGCAGAGGAAAAGGAAATGGAAGAGCGAGAACAAGACGAAAGAGAGCGAAAACAGCTCGAAATTTATGTAAATAATAGACGATTTTTTCCCACGAGATGGCAACAATATTCTCTCTTTCCCAACATAACAAAGACGCGAATCGTTAAGTTCCCACTTTCTTTATATTTTATTTCTTTCTTTTTTAGCTTGTTCGTTTCAACCTTTTGGGCAAATATCTAACTTTCATGCCTTAGGCCTCTAGATTTTTTTTTCCATGGACTGTCACTCACTCACTCACTCACTCACTCACTCTCTCTCTCTCTCTCTCTCTCTCTCTCTCTCTCTCTCTCTCTCTCTCTCTCTCTCTCTCTCTCTCTCTCTCTATCTCTCTATCTCTCTATCTCTCTATCTCTCTCTCTCTCTCTCTCTCTCTCTCTCTCTCTCTCTCTTTCTCTCTCTCTCTCTCTCTCTCTCTCTCTCTCTCTCTCTCTCTGTGTTTATCTTTAAGACAATTCTATTAACGCCAAGGAAATATAAAATGTGACTTTATATGAAATGGAGAGAGAAAATAAACGAGAGAAAAAAGAACGAATAGAAATGCAAAATAAAAGGCTGAGGAGAAAATGACGGTTAAATAGGAAATACAAAAACTTTTAAAAACTATACAAAAGGTCTGCAAAAATAAGGAGAACAGAAGTAAAGAGGAAAAAATGTAAAGGAATGTCATAAGTAGATAAATATAAAGAAATAAAAGCGGGATGTAAGAGAAATTTTTAAAAGAAGGAAAGAAAGAAAAGGAGTTACGGAATAAGATAGATAAGGAAAACAGATACGATAATAGTACTTTACAGAAAAGAGAATAAAGGCAGAAAGAACACATAAGAAAATATGTAAAAAGACAATAAGAAGGATGTACATAGCGAAGAAATGATAATTCTCTCTCTCCTTTTCCTCTTTCATATTTTTTCTCTGCCTCTCGCTATGTCTCTTTCCTCCTCTCTCTCTCTCTCTCATAAAAAGATGTTGATAAAACACAAGTTAGGTAATAAATAACTAGGAAGAGATGGAAACATAAATTTGCGAATTTGCTGATTTTCTCTTTGATTCCATTATTTTCATTGTTCCTAATCTATTTATTATTATTATCATTATTATTTCATTATATCTCTCATAGAAATAACAAAATGAAAACAGATAAAACATGTGACGAAAAATACAAAGTTGAATAATAAGAAATATGCAAGGCGAAATCCAGTGAAATAAAACTGAAGAGAACATTTATAAAAGCAGAAATAGAAATAGAATATAAGAAAACTATTACGAAAACAAAAACAGACGATGTTTTTACGATGAAAAACTAGAAGAAAATCAAAACGATTTTACAGTAGAAACGTACTGCTAACACAGATGTACGGGAAGAGGGGGTCAAAGAGAGAGAGAGAGATGAATAGAAAGAGAGAAAAAGGGGTGAAGTAAGAAAAAAGAAGAGAAAGAAAAAATAAGGATACAGAAAGAGAAAGAGAGAGAGAGAGGGACAGAGATAGTGAAAGAGAGAGGGGGGAGGAGGGAGGGAGGGAAAGCGAGGAAGAAAAAGAAAGAGACACAGAAGGTGGAAGAGAGAGTGAAAGAAAGATTGAGGGAGAGAGGGAGGGAGAGCGAATGAGAATGAGAGAAAGAATGGGTGCGGAAATATTCGAAATATTAAAGAAAAGGAACGAAGAGAAAGAAAAATATATATTTGAGGTAAGAAAGAAAGGAAATAAGGCAGAGAACAAGAGAAAAACATGAACGATAGAGTAAGAATGAAGGAAAGGAAAACAGGACAATAAATTTGATAAGCATATAAAAGGAGCAAAAAAGAAAAGAATAATGTAAAATGAACAAAAATTTGAAAAAGAACTTAAAAACGACTAGAGATAGTTATCAAAGAATGAGAGAAATCTTAACAATCACATAATAAAATGGAGATATATGAAATATATAAGACTGAGGAGGAGTAGGAGAGATGAGACAAGCACTAAGTGTGTGTGCAATAGGAAACAAAAAAAGGCGAAAACAAGAG
>NC_091571.1:33062505-33065005 GCF_042767895.1 Penaeus vannamei | reverse complement strand
TTTTTTTTTTTTTTATTAGCTTGTTCGTTTCAACCTTTTGGGCAAATATCTAACTTTCATGCCTTAGGCCTCTAGATTTTTCCCATGGACTGTCTATCTCTTTTCACCGCTCTCTCTCTCTCTCTCTCTCTGTTTATCTATCTGACAATTCTATGAACGCTAAGGAAATATAAATGTGATTTTATATATAATGGAGAGAGAAAATAAACGAGAGAAGAAAGAACAAGTATAAATGCAAAATGAAAGACCGAGAATGAGAAAAGAAATAACGACTTAAAAACTTTGAGAAAAGTCTGCAAAAATTATGAGAACAGAAGTAAAGATGAAAGATATATAAAGGAAGAAAGAAAATGGAAGGAAAATCATAAATAGATAAATATAAAGAAATAAAAGCGTGATGAAAGAGGAAATTTTAAAGACACGAGGGAAAGAAAGAAAATGAATCACGGAATAAGATACATAAGGAAAAGAAACAGGAAATGGTACTTTACAAAGAGGGAAAAAGTTTAAGGACAAATGAGAGAATATATAAAAGAACAAGAAGGATATACATAGCGAAGAAAGGATAATTTCCTCTCACCTTTTTCTCTTCCCTTTTTTTCTCTTTGTCTCCCACTGTTTATTTCCTCCTCCCTCTCTCTCTCTCATAAAAAACAACAAAAGTTGATAAAACACAAGGGCGGTAAAGAATAAAAAAAGAAAAGACGTAAGAAACAGGGAACTCTGCTGATTCTCTCTCTCTCTGTCTTTACTGTTCCAAATTTACTCATTATTTTCATCATTTCTCTTTCTCTCTCCCATAGAAATATCATAAAAGCAGATAATAAAGTCTTTGATGATAATATATGCAGATCGAAATATGTAAACTAGTAGATTATAGTTGGTATGATTTAGCCAATATTATATAAAGGTGTTGAATTAGAAAATGGTTTGTTTAATCTATATTGAAGCATACTGAGGACAAAGATGTGCTTATCTGCACACTGAAATAAATGTACGTCTGTCCATCTTTCTGATACAGATACATTTTCCTATCTATCTGTCTGTTACATATACATTCATCTATCTGTTTCTATGTACACGCGGGTCCGTTTAAGGAATATTGCTGTCGAACGTCGTACAGTTTTCACAAACCGGACGAAATGCTCTCTATTTATCTATCTCTATTTATTTCCTTCTCTCTGTCCCCTCTCTTTCTCTCTCTCTCTTCCCTCCCACCCTCCCCCCAAGATCCGAAGAAGGAAAGAAAATGAGTTACATAATAAGACAAATAAGGATAAAGTCAGGAAAATAGTAATGTGCAAAGAAGAGCAAATAAGGCAGAAAGAACAAATAAAAAAATATGGGAAAAGACAATGAGAAGGATGTACATAGTGAAGAAATGATAATTCTCGCTCTCCTTTTTTCTCTTTCCTGTTTTTTTTTCTCATCCTCACGCTATGTTTGCTGATTTTCTCTTTGATTCCATTATTTTCATTGTTCCTTACCTATTTATTATCATTATTATTATGCCATATCTCTCTCTCAAAGAAATAACAAAATGAAAGTAGATAAAACATGTGACAAAAAAAAAAATGAATAATAGGATATATGCAAGGCGAAATCCAGGGAAATAAGACTGAAGAGAACATTTATAAAGGTAGAAATTGAATAGAATAATAAAACTACTACGAAAAGAAAAACAGACGATGGTTTTACGATGAAAAACTAAAAGAAAATCAAAACGATGTTACAGTTGATCATTTGCCGGGAATCGATCCCGGCATCTCCGGGCAGAGGACGGCGACTCTGCCGCTGTACCACCGTGGCCGTTGCTTACTTGGGAAATTTTCTTAAATTTCTCTTTCAGATCCCTCCCCCCCCAAAAAAAAAGAAAGCCCCCCGTGGTATTCTATGATTCTTTTTTTTCTTTTCTTCCTCTTTCTCTCATACACTGAATTGTTTGTGTGTTACTATTTCTCATCACTGTACGTAAATACGTACTGTATAATAATATACAAATGAAAATTACAAAATTTTATTAGGTTCCGGTATCAACTAATTAGTTTGTATTTCATTATCTATATAGAAACGTACTGCTGACACAGATGTACGGGAAGAGGGAGTCAAAGAGAGAGATAGAGAGATGAATAGAGAGAAAGAGAGAAAAAAGGGGGATGTAAGAAAAAAGAAGAGAAAGAAAAAGTAAAGATACAGAAAGAGGAAGAGAGAGAGAGAGACAGAGATAATGAAAGAGAGAGAGGGGGAGAGGAGGGAGGGAGGGAAAGCGAGGAAGAAAAAGAGAGAAGAGAGACAGAAGGTGGAAGAGAGTGGAAGAAAGATAGAGGGAGAGAGGGGTGAGGGGGAGCAAATGAGAATGAGAGAAAGAATGGGTGAGGAAATATTCGAAATATTAAAGAAAAAGAAATGAAGAGAAAGAGAAATATATATTTGAGGTAAGAAAGAAAAGAAATAAGGCAGAGAACAAGAGAAAAACATGAACGATAATCAAAGAATGAAG
>NC_091571.1:33038228-33045728 GCF_042767895.1 Penaeus vannamei | reverse complement strand
CACAGCCTCTTCAGAAGGGCCCTGAAACCCATCGAAGTGGCGTCCTTAGCAGCATGTTCTGAGGGCGCTGACGAAGGCGACCTGGTGGGCTGGAGTTCCGCCCAGTGGGTCCTCCGAGGCCCAGTGGAAGAGGTGGATGTGTCCCGGGTGGATTACTGTACGAAAAGGTGTGTGTGGGTTTTGATGTGGATTCTCTTGTTCGGTTTGGATGAGGGGGAGGGGGGGGAGAGGGAGAGGGAGAGGGAGAGATGGAGTGAAGGTTGGAGAATATTAATGTTGAGAATTGTGTGGTTCTGTTGTGGTTCATAGCGATCAAAATTAAGGAAGAAACGAATAATTTTTTTGATAACTAAAGAGAAACAAAAAACATTTCTCCTTCAAACCCCAACCAATCCAAAGCAATAATCTATCTCCCTACTTCCCTTTTCCTTATATTAACAATCTATATTAAATTAATCTATATTAACTTAATTTTACTGAATAAATATTTTCCCAGAGCTCGCATGACCGTGTTCCCCGAGAGACGGAGCCAGACTGGCGCCATCCGCTGGTGTGAGAAATTAAAAAGCAAAATGGCTCTCCCGAAGGACGCCGAAGAGAACGCCCTCCTGTACCACATCAGCGAACCCTTTGCGGGCGTGTGTCAGCCGCCCAACCACGCCAAGGGATTCCTGTGGATCGCAGCTACTGACGAAGGGGAAGAAGGGCGCTGGACGGACTTTGAGGTTAGGATTTTTTTTTTTTTTACTTTTTTTATGTAGTAATGGTGATGATGATGATGATGGTGATGGTGATGAAGATGATAATAATGATGATGATAATAATAATAATGATAAAAATGATGAAGATGACATTGACGATGAAGGTCACGATCACGATAACATCAATGACGACTATGATAATAATAATAATAATAATAATAATAATAACAACAACAACAACAACACCCCAATCAACACCAATAAAAACACCCACCATTAACCCCCCCTACCCCTTTACCCCCCTTCCCCCCACCCCTACCCCCCATCCCCCCTACCACGCCCCTTCCCCCACCCCTTCCCCCCCCCCCCCTCAGGACCAACCCCTCAACTACACCAACTTCCAAGACGCCTCCACATCCGGGACCCTCGACTGCGCCTCCCTGCTCGTCCCACCTTACGTCGAGGAATGGGACGACGTCAAGTGCGGTTCGCTCTACAAGTTCTGCGTCGCTTGCGAGGAGGATGAGGAGGCGCCCTTGGTTCTGAGGATGAGGGGGCTGTGCGAGCAGGACGAGAAGGCCGCTTGGTTCACCCTCCAGCAGCGGCGCGGGGATAGGGTTCTGCTGAAGTGCGTTGGGGATGCTGGGAAACCTTTTTTTTTTTTTTTTCTTGTGTATTGATCATTTGTTTGTGTTTTTTATTATTTATTCATTCATTTGTTTGTGTACTTTTTTCTTTATTCATTCATTTGTTTGTGTACTTTTTTCTTTATTCATTCATTTGTTTGTGTACTTTTTTCTTTATTCATTCATTTGTTTGTGTACTTTTTTCTTTATTCATTCATTTGTTTGTGTACTTTTTTATTTATTATTTCAGTTTATGAACTTTTTTCGTATTTCGTATTTATTCATTCATTTGTTTATGTATATATGTATTTGTTTTTTCTTATGTATTGTTCATTTGTTTATGTACTTTTTTCTTATTCATTCATTCAATTGTTTATGTATTTATGTATTTGTTTATTTTTTCTTATGTATTGTTCATTTGTTTATGTACTTTTTTCGTATTCATTCATTAATATGTTTATGTATTTATTTTCTTGTGTATTTATTTATTTGGTTATGTACTTATTTTCTCCTTTATTCATTCATTTCTTTATGTAATTATTTTCTTATCTATTCATTCATTTCATTATGTACTTATCTTTTTTATTTATGAATTTGTCTATGTAATTTTCTTTTTCATTCATTCATTTCTTTATGCACTTATTTTCTTATTTGTCTATTGATATGTTTATGTATATATCTACTCATCTATTCACAAATGTTTATGTATTTATCTACTTACTTATTACTGTTTACGTCACAACCACTATCTCTCTAATATCATTCAATAATAAGTTCATCTCTTTCTATCATCACTCAATAAGGGTTAATTTACAAGCCCAACTCTCTATTTCCTCAGAGGCTTCACAAAGTACCTGATCTACCTGGAAGAAGAGAGTAACAAGTGGCACTTATATAACATGTGGATTAACAGGACAGTGGCTACTCACCAAGGACAGCCCGGGGTATATCCTTTGGGCGTGAGAGAGTGGGTTATAAACACCAGTTATGAAGTGTGTGATAAACTAGAAGGTAGGAAATAAACAGAATTAGGTTTCGTGGTTGAATGGTATACGTGAGTGGATGGGTGGATCTGATTGTGAGCTCTGGATATATCTAGTGAACATGTTAACTTACGAGAAATGTGTTACTACATAAATGTTACTACAAATATTCTTTGAAGTAATTCAGTCTTCTTTTATCAATATATTTTGGGATTATATTTACCCCCTTTAACTTACGAGAAATGATTGTTACTTCATAAATGTTACTACATATATTCTTTGAACTACCTGATTCAGTCTTCTTTTATCGATTCATATTTGGTAATATATTTACACACATTAACTTACGAGAAATGAGTGTTACTACATAAATGTTACTACATATATTCTTTGTACTACCTGATTCAGTCTTCTTTTATGATTTTATATTGGAATTATATTTGCTCACGTTAAATTACGAGAAATAAGTGTTACTACATATGTTACTACATATATATTCTTTGAACTAACTAATTCAGTCTTCTTTTGTGATTTTATATTGGAAATATACACGTTACCTTACGAGAAATAAGTGTTACTACATAAATATTACTCCATAAATTCTTTGACCTAACCACAAACACCTTGTTATCCCTCCTTTACCACATCCTTCACCTTACACTTAGGATCCCTCGTAACCCTGGGACTCTCCGCTTGCTACGACTGGGAATACAGCTGCAAAGACGGCACCTGCATCGACCTGGAAAAGCGGTGCGACCTGAGAGTGGACTGTCCCGATAACAGTGATGAGATCGGCTGCGATAAGCTGGTGTTACCCGAAGACTACCTCTCTCAGCTGACGCCTCCAGGGAGTCAGGTCGGGGGTCCACTGGGGGTCAACTTGTCCATCAGTCTGCATGGCTTTTCGGAGGTTGGGGAGTGCACTATATTTTTTGTTTTTATTCTTTCGTGTATTTTTTATTTGTTTGTGTGTGTGTGTTTTGTTTTAGTTTTTGTTTATTTAGTCTGTTTGTGTGTGTGTCTTTATTTATTTAGTTTTTATTTATTTAGTCTTATTTATTTATGTATTTGTTTGTTGATTCACTTTTTCCATAATGGCTAGATAATTTTGGAAATTGGGTAGATAGACATGGTTCATAAGTTGTACAGAAAATTGAATGGCAGAGAAAGAGAAAGAGAGAGAGAGAGAGAGAGAGAGAGAGAGAGAGAGAGAGAGAGAGAGAGAGAGAGAGAGAGAGAGAGAGAGAGAGAGAGAAAGAGAGAAAGAGAGAGAGAGAGAAAGAAAGAAAGAAAGAAAGAGAAAGAGAGTGAGAGAGAAGGACCGTGTTTTATATCATGACAAATAGCATATTGGTGAAATTATGTCTATCGATATATATCTATATATACATATATATATTATCATTTTACAGATCAACGTCCAAGACATGAAGCTGACGGTGGACTTCACCTTACTACTATCATGGTATGACATGAGGCTTCAATACCAGAACCTTAAAGAACTGGACGACATCAACTATGTCAAGGTAATATACATAAATTACTTTCTTTTCATCATTACAGACACACACACACACACACACACACACACACACACACACACACACACACACACACACACACACACACACACACACACACACACACACACACACACACACACACACACACACGTATCTATGCATGTATGTATATATGTATATATGCAAATATCTATGTATGTAAATATGTATGTACCAGTATCTCTACATATATATGTATGTCTGCGCATCTACTTATACCTAAATAAATTCACATATGCTGATTTTTTAAAACCTAAGACCTCTCGAAACAGCCGTCTGCAGTCTGGAATCCAACGATAGAGTTAACCAACGCTGACTTCCCGAGGGTTCACAAGACGACCCAGGTGCTGACTGTGTCCAGGGACTCTGACCCTGAAGAGGATGACCCGAGTAGAGTTTGTCATGGTTAGTAAAAGGAGCTGGTGAATTACCGGAGAAATTTACGTAGTCGTAATTTGGTTTGTAATTCTGGTGAAGATTTTATAGCAAATTATTCATATGTTTTGCTTTGTTTATGTTTTTTTTATCATGCTTTTTCTGCAAAGAGCTGATGTCTGTATTTGATATGTCTTATTTATCTAAGTAAAATTCAATATGCAAATTCTTTATCAATTATTAACTGTGATATTTACGTGCATTTTTTTTTTTCAATCCAAGATAAGGCAATTATTAACTGTAATTTGATATTTACGTACATTTTTTTTCAATCCAAGATAAGGTGTATGAAGGTAAGAAAAACCCTCTGCAACTGAGTCACAAGATGAACGCCCCCTTTGTGTGCAACATGGACCTCAGGATGTTCCCCTTCGACACTCAACATTGCAAGCTGCTCCTCACTCTCACCTCCGCCAGGGTCGACTTCTTGGACTGGAGGCGCCTTGAGGTCACTTATTTGGGGGAGGTAGATACATTTCATTTTTTTTCCTTGTGTTTGTATGTTTTCGTATTCTTATGTACGTGTTCTGGATGTGTAGATAAAAATAAACACACGCAGTTTTACTAATCATGTGCTTACTAACGGATAAACTTAATCTACACATAATCACAATGAAAACAACTCTGAAATATCTAAATAGATTAAAGATATTCACCTTCTCTCCCATACGCCATTCACCCTTACCTCCCCTTCCTCCTTCCCCCCCCCCCTCCACCTCCTCACCAACCCCTCCTCCACCCCCCCCTCCTTCCTCCTTCCCCTCCCCCCCTTCCTTCCACCTCCTCACCAACCCCTCCTCCACCCCCCCCCCCTCCACCACCACCCCCAAGACCTTCCTGACGGAGTACGAGGTCGACGCCATCAGCATCCAGAGGTCCTCCTCTTCCCGCAACTACAGCGTGGCGGAGGTCGGGGTCACCTTCCACCGCCGCTTCTGGTCCTACGTCACCTCCGCCTACCTGCCCACCGTCATGCTCATGCTAATTAGCTACGCCTCCCTCTTCTGCAAGCGGGAGAACGTCGACCTGCGCGTCATGATGGCCCTGACGACGCTGCTGGTGCTCTACGCCCTCTACCAGCAGATCTCCGAGGACCTCCCGAAGACGGCCTACACGAAGGCGATCGACGTCTGGTGCTTCTTCGCCATCACGATCATGTTCACGCAGGTGGGGAGGAGGCCAATGAAAGATAATGTTAATGATTATTGCGATATAAACAAAGGTAATGAAAAATAATGATGAAAAGTATTGATGATTGTAATGATAATATATTACATTAATGAAGAAAAAGGATAATGATAATGATAATATAATCATTCAAGGTAATGAAGAATAATAGTAACAATAGTGATGATATATTAAAGGTAATGAAAAATAATGATGATGGTAATGATAATATAACATTACACTAATGAAGAAAAAAGAGAATGATAATAATATAAACATTAAAGGTAATGAAGAATGATGATAATGATAATAACATTAAAGGTAATTATGTTATTGCCGATGATAAGAACAACGATAGTAATGATAGTAATACTAATAGTGGTGATGATGATGATTACTATAATAATGATGCCAATAACATTAATGATAACGATGATAATAACAAAAATAGTGACATCATCATCATCATCACCATAATGATGATGATAATGATAATGATAATGATAATAATGATACTAATGATAATAATAATAATAACAATAATAATAACAACAGCAACAAAATAACAATAGTGACAATAATAACAATATTACTGGTGATAATAGTAATAATAGTGATAATGATAATAATGATCTTTATTACTATAATAACAGTAACAATTATAATGATAATAATAATACTGATATAATAATAATAACAATAATAATAATAATAATAGTAATAATAATAATAATAATAATAATAATAATAATAATAATAATAATAATAATAATAATAATAACAATAAAATCATAACGATAACAATAATGATAATAGTAAAAATAATGAAAACATAATAATTTCAGGTAATCTACCACATCATCCTTGACCTGGACATCCGGATGTGCACGACCCTGACACGCAGCCAGGAGGCGGACCTGGCGACGAAGGACGTGTGGAAAAGCGACGAACCTTTAGCTCGCATAGACTTGGCCTTCCGGATTCTCTACGTTGTGGTCAAGTTCACCTTCTTCCTCGCCTACGGGTGTGTGATCGTGGTGAATGTGGAATCGCGGTAAAGTAATAAAGAGGAAGAGACAGATAACGAGATAATGGAGAGATAGAGGAGAGAGCTTGGGGATCTGTTTGTAAACACTGGGCGTCGACGATGCGCTGGTTGCGTGGTACAACCGCTGTACCACGCTGAAAATTGGAGGTTAGAGAATATTGGAGATTCAGAGGCGTGGGTTATAAAGTTGTAGTATGGATTTATGTAATATTATGGATCTAGGAGAGAGATCTATAATTTGTTAGATCTCTCTCTCTCTCTTTTTCTCTCTACCTCTCTCTCTCCATATTCATAGCCACTTTTTCAGTCACAAACTGATATGACAGTGACGTTGGTTTCGAAAAGAGTGTTTACTTGTGATACTGTTTTTTGTACAAGAAAATCTATATTTGAAAAGGACAAGAAGCCAGTTCTCCAAGAATGATTTTAAAACCTTTTCACATCTAAATTATTCAATGGAGACACGATTAGAAAATAAAGAAAATGATAACAGAAAGTTTAGAGAAAGAACATGATAAGTGCATTTACAGATGAAATAACATTATGCCATAGAAATAGAGTACTTCAGTATTTAATGTGTAATGTGACTCACGAACAAATATGCAACACTCATTTCCTCTCAGGTTTGAACAACTTTGAATGTAATATCGTTGATACACAAGACTTTGCATTACAGAAGAAAGTAGGTAACGTAAATGTTTAGTGTAGAAGGCATAGAATTTCTTTTCACGTATAATCTGTGCCTCAAGACGATCTAAAGAGGATTGAGGAGCATCTTCTACTTCCCTTAAGTGTCATTCCTGTTTCTCCCACACGCTGGAGCGGAACTTTGCACATGGAGAGAATGGCGTATGATAAAAAAAAAACATTTGCTTTAATACTGTGTTGCCAAATTGCCACAAGAAAATGATGCCTCTCGTGTGATATTTCTCATTACATGTCTCAGGAATACTACAAATAAGCATTACAAATGTGCAG
>NC_091571.1:32968228-32970728 GCF_042767895.1 Penaeus vannamei | reverse complement strand
TTTTCCACATGTTTGGTATGCAAATCTGACGTAATCCTTGTGCATTTCCAAAATTGCATGCATCCGACGAGTTGCAGAAGCTTACACAGCTTACAAAAGCTGGAACTCTTGCTGAACCCGACGGATCCATGACCTGAGACAACCAGTTTCATTCCAAGGTCTCTGTAAGATTCTGTTATTTATTTTTCGCGTAAGAACATGCACAATAACATGTACGTATTTTTTTAGTGAGTTGCATTGCGTGTTCAACCTTGCAGACATGATCAAAATTGCTAGATGGATGATTTTTGTTTAACTTGATCTACATAGCGTGTCCAGCCTTGCAAACATTATTAACATTAACATTAACATTGAAATATTCAATAAGAAAGTAGTCCTTCAGTATCTTACGAATGGTAACTAATGCTACATCTATTTTGTCTGGAGAAAAGTTTGAATATCTTATTAATATAAAGAAATGACCAAAATTGTGTTATATGAAAAAGAAGTTGGATTCAGACCGATAAGGAAAAATTACAGGTAAATGGGTACGTGGCAACTGAACCAGGCCGGTAGAAGTAGGTAAGGATGTGATGATGACAGTCAGTGATTCCCCAGAGAGCGAGAGGATTGTGCTGACCAGCTCCCAGTCTCGGCCAGGTAAGGAGAGACAAAACCACTTCGACTCTATGACACCTTTGTTATAAGTGTTAGTTTAGTTGTAGATATTTACCTATACTTAGATGCTAGTTTGTACAGTCCTCATTTTACTTGTGATTATTAATTTTCATTATTACAATAACGGTAATTTTGAAAGGAAAGAAAAACTGATTCCTCAAGGGTTTTGCCCAAATAAACAAGTGATATGCGCATAGTTCTTACCTAGATATCCCCTTCTTAAGTTGTCATTTCTGTAGGAAAGGCCTTTACAAAATAGAAAAAGAAATATAAAAAGAATTATCACAGTTGCGCAAAGTCGAAGGTTTTCACAATCCTCATGAATAGCACACAACACGCAATACACATCGTCAGTTATCGTACTTCGAGGGATGTATTTAGATGTGCTCGGGAGTCGATAAGGGACAAAATAGCTAAAAGACAAAATTGTCGTGAAAGCGTTCTAGTTTACGGAAGCTTTCGCGGAAGTAGTACAGCGCGCAGTCCCCCTTAAGGTTATCGATCTCTCCTTTCTTCGATTCTTTATTGATGAGGACTGAGGACTTACGATTAAGGTGGACTCATTACAGAATCCGGTGTCTGAGATGGAGATGGCTGAGAGGCAGCAGTCATTGTTGCTAAATATCATTAATAATTGTATTTTCTTCTCTGTTTTCTTTGTGTTTGATGCTTAGTTTATACAATTATTTATATTATTGTTCATTTACATAAAGATATCCAGTCCGCATAAATATTATCATGTCTGTTTCGTTTGGCGATATATTTTTTTGTCATCGACTTATATTCGTAACTGTAGTACAGCTACTTATAAGAGAAATGGTATCAACAATAATGCCGAGATTAGCCTCACAAATCGACTCCTTGCGGGACGAAAGTCAATACCATCTGTGACGTCACGGCGTTCCCAGGAAGGGCAGCGCACACACATACACACACACACACACACACACACACACACACACACACACACACACACACACACACACACACACACACACACACACACACACACACACACACACACACACACGAGAGAGAGAGAGAGAGAGAGGAAGGCACGTGTGTATAAAACTAGGAAGTGTTGGAAGGTAAAGGAAAGCTGAGGATTTGATAGAAAGTGAGGAGAGGCGGATTGCGGAAGAGAGAATAGAAAGAATCCTCTCTCTCCCTTCCCCTTTCTCCCTCCCATTCCCTCACTACTTCTCCCTCTCCCTCCCCCCCCCCTCTCTCTCTCTATCTCTCTCTCTCTCTCTCTCTCTCTCTCTCTCTCTCTCTCTCTCTCTTCCTTCTTTCCTTTCTTCTTTCTTTCTTTCTTCTTCTTCTTTCTTTCTTTCTTCTTTCTTTCTTCTTTCTTTCTCTCTTCTCTTTCTTCTTTCTTTCTTTCCTTTCTTTCCTTTCCTTTCCTTTCTTTCTTTCTTTCTTTCCTTTCTTTCTTTCTTTCTTTCTTTCTTTCTTCTTTCTTTCCTTCCTTTTCTTTCTTCCCTCCCATTCTTTCCTCCTTTCTCCTTTCCTCTCCTTTTTTCCTCCCCCTTTATTTCCTTTCTCTTTCTCTCTCTCTTTCCTTTCTCTTTTCTTTCTCTCTCCTTCCTTCCTTTCTTTCCTTTCTTTTTTCCTTCCTTCCCCTTTCTCTCTCTTTCCTCTTCCTCCCAGTCCTCACTACTTCTCCTCCCTCCTCCTCTCTCTCTCTGTCTCTCTCTCTCTCTCTCTCTCTCTCTCTCTCTCTCTCTCTCTCTATCTCTCTGTCTGTCTATCCGTTTGTCTGTCTATGTACCTACCTACCCACTTACCCACCCACCCACCTACCCACCTTTCAGCAGCCACTCCCGGGTACACAGAGAACCCA
>NC_091571.1:32948228-32955728 GCF_042767895.1 Penaeus vannamei | reverse complement strand
ATTGTGTGCTCAGGTACGTCAGACATTAGACAGGATATGATGGAGGCGATACCAGTTGTTCTCGCAGTAGGAAAAAATGTATAGTAGTTACACTTGCCTGCGCTTTGACAAATTGTTACCTATTTTCACTTTGTTTATTTAGTTTTCCTTTTTTTAGGACTCTAAATTGAACGAATAAATAAACCCTGTTGGATAGCGTTGTATAATAAAAGAAAAATAACGCAAATAAACTGAAAAAAGTGCAAATATTTGACTTTTTTGTCTCCCATTCGAAGAAAAGAATCCAGGTTTTATATCAGATTACATATTACGCTGTTACACTATCCATTGTTTTTTATCATATCTTTTCTCGTTCTCAAAAAAATCCCCACATATACAGGAAGGGAAATCCCAGCTGGTGAGATCTGTAGGGTAATTCCATCCTGTTCAGTACTAAAGTGTGTAACCCTGTAGTCACTGTAGCATGTATAATTTCCTGTTGTTGTAAATCGTTCTACTTATAATCTCTTTATTCGAGGTAATTGCTTGCAAGTATGTTTTGCGTTTGATATTAATGATTATTGTTATTGCTAGGAATGGCAGGAGTGTTAGTTTAGAGAAATGTGATAGTTATGATGATGAAAATAAAAATTATATTATCGATGATTATGATTACGTCTACGATGATGATAATGGTGATGATAAAATATTGATGATAGTGATAATGATAACGATGTTTCTAATCATTATGATTATAAGCATGATATTGTGATGATGTGAGAATGTTGATGATGGTAGTGAAGATCATGGTATAGTGATGATATAGAGGATGTTGATGATGATGTTGGTGATGATTATAGGGTGAAGATGATAATGAGAATGTTGTTGATGATGATTATGATGGTAATGGTCATGATATGGTGGTGATAATGAGAATATTGATGATTATGGTAGTGATGATCATGATAATGAGAATGTTGATGATGCTAATGATGAGAATATTGTTGATGATAATGATCATGATATGGTGGTGATGATGAGAATTAGATTGTTGATGATGGTAATGATTATGGTATGATTATAATGAGAATTTTGATGATGATGGTGATGATAACTAAATAGCGTCATGGAATGCGCCGAACGAGATGGTTGACCCTGAACTTGTTCTGGAAGTAGGACAATTTTGCACATTTCCGGATTTTTTGCATAGTTTTCATCTTTCATCTTTGGAACAGAAGTTTCATGATTTTTGCTTATTTCTGCCACTAATCTGAAGTTTGTGTTTGTAGGATAGGCGTATTCGGTAAGCATTTCCCGCCATTTTCCCGTACTGTGGAATGGGGGTGACAGGGTACGGGAAACATAGGCCTATATTAAGCTAGTAAACAATATTTCGTTATCATTATCACTCTAAACATTGGATTAGAGCTATAGCATTATGCTGTACCCTGTATCATTAACTTGAGTGTTGCACTTTGTTGCACTCTCATGCTGAGTGTCGTATTATCATTCTAAACGCAGAATATTTTTTTCCATGTCCGGCCGTTGTCCTGTTATCACCCTGAGCACATACGCATTACAGCGTTGAACTAAAAAATAAATCATTTATCATTACATGAATTATTTAAAATGGTTTCGTTAGGCTTAATACATAATCCAGTAACGTTGTCTGGCTCAAGGTTAACCACTACACGAAACCCGCAGACACACCAAACCAGGCGCTTGTTTTCTCAATTCACTTAAATAAACGTTAGGTATTTAGATGCACTGAGTTTGATATGATGGGGTTTATTGGATTATAATTGAGTTGAATAAAGTAGTGTATAGTTATCATGTTTAGTTGATTTGTAGCTCTAATGATATCAAGTATTATTTACATTTTTTTGTTTATTGAAGTTGCTCTAGGCGCTGTTCCTTGCCTCTGTGCCTCTGTTTTCGCATAAAAAGTCCTGAATTAATCATAAAAAAAACTAAATGAAAATATCTATTCTTTTCAAAGTAAAGAAATTCGCATAAGCTACAAGCATGTTCATCGCAACAAATGTAATTATATACGAACTTTTTGTTCTTCCGGACTCGGTCACTTCTGAAACTAACGTGTAAAAAAACAATGATCACCGGTAATGAATGCAGAATACCGTATTTATCGTGTTATAAGATGTTTCAGGATATTAGAAGCACTAAAATTTAATTCTGTAAGTTTTATGAAAACTGCCCTGATTCATTTTATTAAGCACGTAAGCTTTTCTTCCTTTCATTATTCATTCAAAACATTATTAGTTCATTTATTCATCACATCACATCATGTTTATTGAAAGTAAATTGATAAAATATCATAATTATAAGGCGAACAGTATTTTAATAACCAAAGGAAGGCATAGATGTAATATAAAGTTCAGCCCAGAAGTAATGAAAGCCATTGATCAGCTGGGTTCTCTCCCCGCGCACACGCAGCCAAGGTTCTTTCTTGGTAAGTGCAGCAAATAAAAACGCTACACCAGTTTCTGGATACGATTTGTGGCTGCAAATTTCACAGGAAATATCCGTTACCTCAATACTTTTACCATTTTAGTTAAATGACGCTGCTGATTAAGACAATATTTTCCTATTTAGGATATGAAGCTCTGTATTATTTTCGTGTTCCATTTGCACCAAAACAACAATATACATTGATTTATGGTTCTTGTTTTTAACCGCAGATTTATGTATAAGTGTGTGACCAGTAACATGTATCTAACCTAACATTATGGTTAGGCACACAGGGAAGGATCCAATATTTTTGGAAAGGGGGGCGGGGGCGCACGAATGGAGGTCAAAGCCCAGTCACAATTGCCAAGTGTTTTTGCATGAGAATTTGAGAACACAGAGTTATTCATCATATGTATAAACTCACATCGGAAGCTAGAAGCTACTAGGCTCCCGGAATAAAAAGGTTGAGTCGACTAGTCAGTGATTGCTGCATTGGCATAGCTGTTTCGTTCAAAAGCTTCGGTAAAAAAAAAAAAATATATATATATATATATATATATATATATATATATATATATATATATATATATATATATATATATATATATACATATATTGTGCGAGGCCCGACCCAATGAACATTCATTGCTTATACACTTAAACGGATGCATATCTATCAGTCTAGACATGCATATCTACCGTATAGATAGATAGATGAGTGTATAAATAGATAGACAGGTATATATTTATTTCTGTGTATGTTCACTGGGTTGGGACAATTTTAACAAACCGGCCGATAGGGGGACGCCCGCCGGACACGCCTCCCCTTTGGATCTGCGCCTGGCTCGGGGTATTTTTTGGTATTCAAAGTACGGTAGTAAATATATATATATATATATATATATATATATATATATATATATATATATATATATATATATATATGTATGTATGTGTGTGTGTGTGTGTGTGTGTGTGTATGTACGTCTGTATATGTATATATATATATATATATATATATATATATATATATATATATATATATATATATATATATATATATGTACGTATGTATGTGTGTGTGTATATATATACATATATGAATATATATGTGTGTGTGTGTGTTTATATAAATATGTGTGTGTGCACATATATCTGAAGTCTACTTGTATATTCACCCACCTGTTTATTTATTCATTTCATTATTTCTCTTTTCACATATACATATATGGATACCATATAGACCTACCATCGCAGAACACATGAACACATTCTCTCTCCCAAAGATGCACACACGACTCGCAGCCGTGGGCGCTCTGACGTTGCTGTGGGCGTTGGGGGCGGCGGCGTCCAGGCTCCCGCGACAGGCTGTGGACACGTCGAACATCTCCAACGATGACATAATCTGCCTCATTAGCGGGACCTGCAACAACAGCCCACAGACTCCGTCGCCGGTTACCTCGAGTTGTACCTGTGTCAAGTGGTGGCAGTGCAATGATAATGAGGTCACAGGTGAGAGAGGGAGGGAGGGAGAAAGAGTGAGTGAGTGAGAGAGAGAGAGAGAGAGAGAGGGAGAGAGAGAGAGAGAGAGAGAGAGAGAGAGAGAGAGAGTGAGAGTGAGTGTGTGTGAGAGTGTGTGTGTGTGTGTGAGAGAGAGAGAGAGAGAGAGAGAGAATCTATGGCTCCGTATTTTTTTCTGGCTCTACGAAAATGTCCTCGACACACAATATTGTCTACGAATCGACCGAAAGTTAGACATGTCTGGAGGCGTCCCACACTCATGCGGGTCTCGTCTTTTAAATGCTCCCGTCAGACGCAGACAGCAACGATAATGCGATTTTACAGTTGCTTAAGATAGCCGTCACAATAAGAAAAACGTGCATGCCACTCTTATTTATTGGCAGACATTGATTGATCAGTTTTCCCAACCTTTATTGCAGTTTTATATTCAATGAATACGAATGTCGCTGCGTAACTTTACAGATGTAATGACACAAGCGTAATGGGTGCCACGTGTACGTATAAAAGATATGAAATGTGTACGATCATAGTTAAGATATAGTTTAAATTCACTGCAATAGTTATTCTATATCCTTGTCGATGAGTCTATTGAAACGTAGATATTAATTCTGGTTGAGTTAACTTTGAAATGTGGCAAAAGTATTGAGTCGGAGATGAAATCGCTGAGGACAAATTCTATGACAATCCTGGAGTCAAAGGCTGTCTGTAAGAGTCTTGAGTTTTTAAAGAAAATTATATGAACGTTTGTGAATACCGCCCCAGACATTTCCATAAGCGATGGTATCTCTTTGTTATTTTAGTATTTTCATATTGGTCTGGAGTGCGCATATATTATATATATATATATATATATATATATATATATATATATATATATATATATATATATATATACATATATCTGTGTGTGTGTGTGTGTGTGTGTGTGTGTGTGTGTGTGTGTGTGTGTGTGTGTGTGTGTGTATGTGTGTGTGTGTGTGTGCGCGCGTTTGTGTGTGTGAATGATTATAATGATAGTGATGGTGAAGTAAATCACAAAAGGGATTATAACAATGTTGATAATGATGATATCAACAGTCATAACGATAATAGTGACGATAATGTTCTGATAAAGATACAAATAACAATATTGGTCCTGATAAGAATACTGATACCATGTAAGAATACTAACACCAAGAAGAATTATGATAACTATCCTATCAACAGTCAATGTGATTATTATTATCACTATCACCAGAATAACCATTATGTTTAGCAGAAACAATAAGCTTGTTTTCTTTCAAGAATCACAAAGAACGTCCCTTTTGGCACTGCAGGTAATGCAGAACTGTTTCTCGTAACACTATAACCATGCTTTGGGTCTGTGAGGATGTTGAGCACTGCAAAATGACCAGGAATTACCACAGCAAACCCCTGGGCACATTCTCCTTCCCTCAACCTCTCCTTTTCTCTTTGTCTCTCTCTTCTCCTCCTTGTTCTCTTTCATCCTCTTCTATTCCTTCTCGATCTCCATCTCTCTCTCCTCTGCCCGTTGCTTCTTCATTTGGAAACGGAAGATGGTACAGTGACCATGGTTGACCTGCGAGTGAACGGCGCGTGTCCTGAAGACGTGAACAACATCTGTTGCGAGAACTTTGACCTCAACAAACTCCCGCCAACGTCAGAGGCGCCGGTGACCCAGTGCGGCCAGAGGAACGAGGTCGGCGTTGGAGCCAATTTTCAGGGATTCAATGTGAGTTGTTTTTACCTAAGATGTTTGATAAGAAAATTCTGATATATTTTCTTATCTTTATTTTTCTATTTTTGTTCTTGTTTGTTTTTAAGTTTATTACTTCCGCCAAGGTTATTGGTAGTGTTGGTTGGTTAGTTGGTATGTTGGTTGGTCGGTTAGCATGATAAATTCAAAAATTAAGAACGGATTTTAATGAAAGTTATAACAGAAATGTGTCAGCTTAACTTAGAGGCCATTAGATTTGGTGGTGATCTGGATCCAGGATTTGATAAATGATGGTATAGTCACCGCTATTGCCTTTGCAAAAGGGGTAACTGTTATCATTATAATTACCTTTATTACCTCCACTAAGGAGGTTGTTTACGGACGTCGCCAGTATACTTGAGAGAGAGGTGATTCTAAAGTAATTCTTCAAGTGTGAATATTTTTATTGTACCAGTGACCCTATTGCCTTGGCGGAGGTATGCGCTCTCTGGGTGCTTCTTGTTATGATGAGTGTTCTGTTTGGACATATCAGATGATTGTCAGTATCATTTCAAAACAATTGAACGGCACGTTTTTTCCCTCACAAGGACAGCCAGGCGCAGTTCGGAGAGTTCCCCTGGATGGCGGCGGTTCTGACTCGAGGTGTGAGTGGCACTGGAGGGATCCCCGTGTATGTGTGCGGGGCTTCCCTCATCCACCCGCGGGTCGTCCTCACAGCTGCTCATAACGTGCAGGAGTATGTGTCTTGATTGTGCTTTGAAGGGATATAAGACTAGAATATAATTTTAGTGAGTTTGTAAGACGTATTCTGGACTGTTTGATAACAACTAATGCGAGCAGTTGGTAATTCCGCATATTCTTTAAAAGTCTTACTGTTATTATTTAAGCAGAAGAAAAGGTATTTAATTCTTATATTTCATGTTGCTAAATGTTTTCCGGTATATGTGTATACCAAGACAGGACGTATGCATGTAAATTATTTATGCCATAAATTTTTTATTTATTCTGATATTCCTGGTCAAACATAACGTTATTCCGCATGTGTGCCTTTAACGAAAATTGTGTGTGATTTATGCTCTGGTAAAGTAGTTTTTCTCGAACATGTAGCAAGAGTATTGTATCCTAACGTAAAGTGTGACTTTCATGAATTTCTCGAGTAACGGTTTTGACGCGTCAAATAACCGAGAAATCACTCCAATCACGACTAGAAACTAACCCGGACTGATCTTTGCTAATATTTCTCCGCTCCAACGCCACAGCAAACAGACGAACAACATCGTTGTCCGACTCGGCGAGTGGGACTTCAAGAACCCCTCTGAACCGATAGTCCACCAGGAAATCGGTGTGAGTCAGATCCTCATGCACACCAACTACGACTCGCGGAACATCAACTACGACGTTGCCCTGCTCATCCTGGAACGCGCGGCGGAACTGGGCCCCACCGTGCAGACCGTCTGCCTCCCGTCCCCGCGCCAGACCTTCGACGGCATGCTCTGCGTCAGCTCGGGCTGGGGGAAGAACTCTTTCGGGGGAAAATACCAGCAGGTGGGTTGCGTGTGTATGGGGAGAGAGAGAGATGAGTTGTCCATCTGACGACAGGGTATCTTATATGAAGCATCAGATTCACTGTTCAGAGTAATACAAGTTCACTCCAACTGACAAGAGCAGTTCTATGAACCTTTAAAAGACGGACCGCCATCCCACAGATTCTGAAATCCATCGACCTCCCAGTGGTGAATCACGGCCGGTGCGAGAGTGCCCTCCGAAGCAGCCCTCGCCTCGGCCTCCGGTTCTCCCTGCACCGGTCCTTCATG
>NC_091571.1:32860728-32868228 GCF_042767895.1 Penaeus vannamei | reverse complement strand
GCTCTGCTCCTTCTGCATGTGCTCCAGGACCTTTGTGCGACTGTAGTAGTTGCACTTGCAGTTGCACAACACCCGAGTGCTCCACAATAAATTGTCTTTGTTGTGAGATAACTATTAAAGGTCGTGGACCACAGGGTGACACTTAATATAGTCTTGTGAAACTGAGAAATTTAATTATTTTTTAACTGTAGTTTTAAAATTCCTCAACTTCTGATGCTGTATTTTTTTGGATTTAGTTTTATATGAATTTATTTTTATACTTCCAGTGTGCTGTTTTGATAATTTTGACTTGCAAGTTAGTATATTTTTTTTTTCTTTCAGTCTTTTTATCAGAATAAGTTAATTCTTAAGTTTGTGACAAATGGAAATTTTCCCTGCAATATACTTTTGTATGTTTTGTATCTACTAGTCATTATTTTAGTGGTTATTATGAAGATAATTTCAAAGTAATTCTGGTATATGAGAGGAAGTATTGCTGAAACAAACATATCAGTGTACCTGCTATTCCATCCAGTATGTAAATACCTTGAGTTTGCTATTTTTGTAAGAGTACAAATTTAGATTTAATTTTTGAGATTTTTTGTGTGAATTACATTATTAATTGATTTAAGTAGTGAAAGCTTACTGTGTACTAACCTGCTAATACCTCAATGGTTAATGGTTAAAATAAATGTGCTTGACATCTAAGGTCATATAGCACTATAGGAAGGTACAATAAAGGGTAGTGAAGGGTTAGTAGTCAGTTGCTATGCATCAACTGTCAAGAGTAATATTACAAAGGTTAAAGATGGGTAAAGGAGTTGAGTGAATGGGTTACGGTGGGGTTATGTAGATCAGGTGAAGGATATGTATGCGTCTGCGGGAGAACAGGTTGTCAAAGCAGAGGAGGATGTGTAAGAAGAGTCTCTTGGAGGCAGATAATGAATGGGTTATAAGAAGAAAGGATATGACGAGGGTCAGGTCTGTGATAAGGGGGTGAGATAAGGAATTAGAGGGGGGAGATTGTGTAGTATCAGGAGGGGTATCAGTAGGTGGAGGCTCTGGGGAAGGGCATAGTTGTAACATGAGAGATCCACGTGTGTATCCTGGAGGGAGTGAAAGGAATAGAGGGGATGGAGGGAAGGTTAATGTGGGTGTAGTTGGGGGTGGGAGGACTATGAGTAGGAGGCTGGATATTGGCAGTCACTTTGAGTGTGGAGGGTGTGGCAATTGTGGAATTTGAGGGTGGATGAGGGTTTTCTTTGTCATTCTGGGACTCAAGCAGATAGTTTTGAATATCTTCTAGTTTCTGAAACAGAATTGGTTGGGGAGTTTTGTAGGACAGAAGTTTTCCTATAAGGAGTAGAGTCAAACTTCTAGGTGGGGCAGCCCCTATAAAATACATTATGGGGGCCACCGCAGTTAACACATATGAGTGACTGTGCAGAGCAGTTTACGGTTATGACCAGGTTGGGTACATAGAGGGCATTGGGCTGTGGAACGGCAGTGTTTGGGAGGATGTCCTAATGGGTAATGGTTAAAGGTTAAAAGCGAAATAAATGTGCTACTCATCTAAGGTCATATAGCACTATAGGAAGGTATAGTAAAGGGTGGTGACAGGTGATAGTTGCTATGCGTCAACCGTCTAGAGGATGTCCTAAATGCCAAGTTTTGACATCTGACCTCTGTGTTGAATAAAGGATTTGCCTTTTCCTTTAATTAACTTATTATCCTTTCTCTGAATCTCTTCTTTCATTTCCCTCTTACTTTTTTCTTTCCATGCATCTATGTCAGACTCCAGTTATTAGTCAACTCAATTGTTAGGTGAATAAAAGACTAATAGAAAAAATAGGAAACTGTATTATTCAAAGATATGCTTCAGTAAACATTGTATCCAAATTTCATAGGAAATATTCTGAAGCCATTTAAAAAGGAAACAAACTACAGAATTCTTCAATCTTATTCTACTTTTGGGTTTTCACTGTGTTACCATTTTCCTCATGATTAAAAATGACTTAAATTAAGTGATTCCTTTGACAATGATCAGAATCTTATGGCCTAAAAAGAGAAAAAAGAAAACTTTCAGTCAGTTCTGTACAACTTCCTGTGGATAGTAATTTATGAAGATACAAAACATTTCTTAGCCATAGCATGCTTCAAAGATTTGAAACTGAGAAGAGTTTGAACATAATGGACTGCAAAAATGTAATACAAAATCTTATGACAAAAGAAATAACCAATGATGAAAGTAAGGCACATGCCATATAATTTACCAATTTTACATCTGGTCAAGATATAAGTCAGGAACACATATTACCTAGGATCCTAAGATTTAAGAGCATATCACACACTTAAAGCTAGAAAATTGTTCAGAAAATCGGTTTTAAAAGAAATGCTCTCTATTTTATCTGTTGAGGCAACATTGAAACCCTTATACAAGAAGCTTAAAAACAACATAAAAGCACTGCAATGTTTACATTCATTTAATTCCAGCACTCTCTTCTACCTTATGCTTTAAAAACATTGCATCTTTGAATGTCACATTTTCAGATTTTTTAAAATGTAGTTCCAAGATTCAGAGTAATTTCTGTTGAATAAGTTCCACAAACTTGTTTGGGGGGCCTTAAATTTCATACATACAGTAAGATCACAACTCTTGATATGGAGAAAAATATAAAGCATGACAAAACAGCAATACAAATACATCACAACCTTACTGATACAAAAATACATATTTAATCCACTTTATTATATAACTTTATAATGTTAGTCTGTTCCATAATGCAGAAATAATTCATTCATGAAATATTACTCTGCTTACCATCACTTCATATGAAATCTATTTACCAAGCTAAGACTCAATATAGCTGTATTAACAGCTACAATCTCTTAGATATTCATTATAACTCTGATGTAAAAATAACATGAAAATAGTCATTCATAAACGAGACAAAAAAATATCTCATTTGTATAAAAGTAACATCTTGTCATGGATATTATATAAAAAATATGTCTTCCCAAGTCCTCTGCCTAAACCATTTGAGGGAAATTAATCCTAAATAAGGCATCTATAACCCTAACAGGATTATTCATCACATCAGACAATCCCATCACTGCTTCATACATTAAGTACATGAAAATAATTAACAATATAATTTTGTTATGTGATTCATGTTTTTTCTCAACTCCATCATAGAACATATAAAATGGGGGCATTGCTTTGGTCAATTTACAAATACTTCTTAATGCTCTAATTGTAACAATCAAGTCAAAGCCAAAGTTGATGTAGATTCAGAAATCTGAAACAAGTGGAACTGGAACCTCAACTTTAAAATAAAATACGATTGAGTACTAGGCTTACAAACCTTACTTGTCATTTTGGGCGAAATACTTTCAATAAACAATGTCTCTACATCTACAAAATAAGTGAATATATATTTGCTTTACATAGAACAGCTAATTACCTAAAAATGAGTTCTCCATCACAAATGCCATAATTTGTAATTTTCACAATAATAAAAGTCATTTTCCTAAGCCCATTTACAATGCATATCTAAAAGCCTCTAAAATTGAAGTTGACCTGGCTTTAATAAACAGAACACTAAACAATTTAGGCAATTGTATACAAACTTTGAGTACTTGCGTCTTGGAAAATTAAGAGCCAAGCACCACTTTTAAGTGCATGAGAGCTCACTTACTTGATCCTTTTTTTCTCTCTGCCAACTTCTAAGGCCACTAGCACTAACTCAACAAAAATCATCCTTTTCTGTCAATATTAGGATAAAATAAGGGGAAATCTTACTCCCATGTGCAAAGATGGTTAGAAAAAAAATCTGCCTCCCTGTATGAAAGCAAAATATTGATTATATAAATAAACTGTTGATCCCCTATTAAATATTCATTTACAAAACTCAGGCCCATCATGAAATGAAATCTCAATCCTTTTACTTGACATCTAACCCAAAGTATTGACTTGAAATACATCATTACCTAGAATGGCAGATGATATTTCTTATCACATAATAGTAAAATATGGATGATCCATTGTCTTTAGTATTCTGCTCTAGGAATTTATAATCACACTTCACCAAGCTGTTGCTTCTAGTTAATATAGAGGCAAGAAAAATAAAGAGATTAATGTATAAATCCTACTCCAGATATATAAAGCTTTATTTCATATTCTTTCATAAGTAACATCTCTCCTTCCGCAGTACAGCAGGAAGAAGAATCCATCCTGAAAGGAAATAAATAATGATTACTATCAAAACCATTAACCCTTATCAGTTAAATATTACTAATGACAACCATATCAATAAGTGAAATTCATTTTTATCAGAATATAAATGCCAATGAGGCAATGGCAGACAAAACAGACCAAAACCTTAACATCCCTAATGCTTAGAAAAGACATGGAGTTCATCAGACTGCCACTACCATACTATCACCACTTAACAACACCAACACAAGTGCTCAGCCTCCAAGGAGTCAATTAATAGGCCCTGGTGACTGTGCCTGGTTTCCTAATTCCTTGAACTTGTCAGAAAATGGGTTATTTCTAAACCTTTGGACCTAGGGTGCTTTGCAACCCACCAAAAATCTGTCTATTATCCAAGGTCTATATTTGTCATTTGACTGACATGCTGTGTCAAGATAATAATTTAATGTTTTCCTTGCACAGACACCATATCATCTCTCTAGGTAGTCTACAATCTAGTGCAATAACCAAAAGTAATGTAGTGTTATTTGTATCTTTCTTTATATTTCTTGTATTATTCAATTTTCTGTAACACCCTGCACTGCCTGCTGCAGTAAGCAAGAACAGGATTCTGAGCTTGGAAACAGTGTCCTACCTAGAGCCAGCGCTCTTCTAGCCAACTGAACAACTGTGATTACATTCACAAATCACATCACATTTACCATCACATAACACTAAGATCTGCACAAACTAACAAAAAATCAAAAACAACTACAAGCCACCAAGATCATAACTCTGCAAAATAAAAACATCATGATCATAACACCTGCACTCCAACAGAGACCACACCAGGATTCCAAGCAAAGTACTCTCTACACCTCTTTGCACTCAACAATTCACCAGAAATTATCAATGGCAAACACAAAAGCAGTTACATACAAGATGGTACATTTGTATGCCAAGAATACAAAATAGTAGTCACATCTGGGAAGTTGGCTAACACATTCCAATTCTATAACTCAACATATCACAATTAAAGCTGCCTCTTAAACTCATTTCCTTTCTCTACTACCCTGTATATACCACAAAACAAATGCTTAGAGTCACTGCATCATACCTTTCACTCACACCCATATATCTTTAGAATGCATCATTTGAGAGTAACACGTTTCAGAGACCCCACAGAATAAAAACAACACAAAGCACAGATACAGACAAGCCTAAACATACATTGGCACATACAATATACAAAATAAAGCACATACAAAACAAAGGTAGCACAGAAACAACTGCCTACAGAAGACATGAGTAATAACAACTGAACTGACAAATACATATAAAAATATGAATAATCAGTTTAGATAAATGAAAAACTAAATGCATATATATATGCAAACAACACAATAAATGAAACGGTCAATAACAATATTAAAAAAAGAAAATTTAATCAAAAATTAAAGAAGCAATATAAATGTACCTGAACAAGATATGGAAAGTCCATCCAAAAGCTAAGGTGTGGGAGCAACTCAATGCCCCGTGCACCTATAACATATCGACGGTACAGGTATCCCACTGTCAGGTACACGCAAATGAAGATGAGGAGCAATAGCAGGAACAGCGACCCAACAGACATGCCGTGGGGTAGGATAGGAGTCAGACAGCCCCCTATGCATGCACACTTGGATTTCAGGGTCATGTTCTAAGGGGAAAGAAGACATTTTTTTTTTTTTTCAGAATACTTGTAAACTTTGTTTGGGCTGCATATGTGTTTGTAATATATTAGAAGATTTTGAAAATACTTTAATATTATAAAGGCTATACACATCTTTACCATATAATAATAGTGCTAACAACCTGTTCTGAAATGTTACATATTCGGAAATGATATCTTAAGTAGGCCTCTGTAGACCTACTTCTTTCTTATTCTAGAATACAAGTAGGGAACCATTTTACATTTTTTTGTATGAATAAATATAATTCAACATTCAACTTACAAATACACTCCTATGTTGGCCTGTTGTTTCACCAAATACCTCAAGGACGTCATCGTCATTATCAGTGCACTGTAAAATAACATTTGACAACCTGTAATCAAAAGGAAAAAAGCAAATAAATGTAATTAATTTTAATGCTACTGTGATTTATAATACATTCTATTCCATTAATCAGTAAAATGTCTTTCACCAAAAAATATTTATGACCACTATTAGTACATTTAAAAACCATAAATCAATCATAAATCATCTCATATCTTTGGATACAGGTTTTCATTACTCACCTATCTCCAATGTCATTATAATATGACAGTATCCACTGGTCTGTTGAATTATCAAAATGAAATTTTGCAAGACTCTGTTTCCCAACATTGATAGGACCTGAGGTACTGGACTGACACACCTAAAAACAGAAAATTATAATATCATTTGCAAGGAATCAATAAGTACCAAGTATAAATAAGAGTAAGATTCTGGATTTAAATTCTTCTAATGATGATATTCATTTCACCATAACAAACAAAATTTCCAATATAATTCAAAATACATCACTCAGAGTCAACTACCAGACCTGCAATATGTAAATTCTTCAATTTGATATCTAATTCTTGTAGAGGTTATCTCTAACTTTTTCCCCTTCAAAAATATTTGTAAAAGCTATTAAGTAAGTGGACTAATCTTGCTTTAGAACATCATTCCAAAGAGTAAGATAAGAAAAAGTATAAAACAACTTACAGCCACATCTTTGCCACATGACATTTCTTGACCATCAGGTGGGAAGACATAACTGTAGCATGGATTATATGAATATAGACTTGTATCCGATTTATTACTAGCAGTCAGTTCCTTAAACCTGAAAGAGACATAATAAGTATTACTATCATTATAAATACTAGATACACAGCTCCATTATTAGTTGCTGCTTTGTTCAATATTTTTACTCTTTTGTGGAAGGAAACAAAACCAGGCATTGCTAGCTAAGACAGCCACACTACTATTTGGATTGCTTCGATTTGAATAACTTTTTGAGGCATTTGGAGCTTTTGATGGGCCCAGATATTAAACTGGGATCGCCACTGAAGTCTATTTTATCTTCTTTGTCACTGAATAGTCTTAAGAATAACCCTGAATCAACACAGCACTGGAAATGCAACATTTTTTACCAGTGCTCCACCTTGAAATGAGCGGGCTGGCCAGCTGTCAAACTGGTGGCTATAAAAGGAAGTGTGAAATCCATTAAGCACATGATTCTAAATAAGGCTATAAATTAATCTTAAAACACATAAATGAAGTATAATGACATTAATAAAAGACTCTAGGAGCATATATGTG
>NC_091571.1:32818228-32853228 GCF_042767895.1 Penaeus vannamei | reverse complement strand
AGGCAATTTTGTAATATCCATGTACATTACAAAAAGTGAAAAAGACCAAGACAAAAGAAAGAAAAATCAAGAGCAAAGTAAATTTCAGGTTCCAAAAATTGCCAACACCAACTAATTTAGCATGGTGTGTCTATCATAGATGTTTCTACGCTGTTCTTGCACCTGCCGCTTCCATTTGTCTTGTTGATGTCCTACACGGCCAAGGACATTGGGTCTGACGCGAAGTGGCTGTGCCATGCCTGGGGCACCTCCAACAGTGCCTGCCTCATCATCCTCATTGGTATGTTCTTGGTATGAAGGTTGTGACCTCCTCTTGTTGAGCAGTGGGTCCAGACAATGAAGGAAGGCCATGTACACGACCAACAAGGAGATGATCCATATCACAAGGATTACTACAACCTAATGGAGAGAGAGAGAAAAAATGAGTGAAAACGACATGAAGACCAAACCATCAGTGTAATACAACTTCATAAACAACTTCAGGTAATAAATGCTAATGAAAATTAATGGAATGGATGTACCTTTCAAAATCAAACATGGAGAAGTATACTGACCTATACAAAGTCAAATGCACAAGTAATTAAGTAAAAACTAGATTATTCCATGAAAGTATATCCCATTACATTATCAAAACAAAAGTGAAATTACCTTGATTGTATTACTGTTACGGCTCTCATACTTGCACTCACAACGTGGACAAAATTCTTGTTCACGGCCTTTGATATCGTCTGCTACTCTTGGTAGTACAACATTGTCACAGTCACTGAAAGGATCAGTTTAATATTTGCTAACTTAAAGTATATCTGGACCTTCACTAAATACTATACTGATATTTTTTCAATGGAAAAATTATGTATGTATTATGTATTATGTATGGTTATACTTATGTACAAATGTAAAAACAAATATTTTTACACCAGACCATAATCGTAAAGCAAATAAAAAAAACAAAACAAGGAGAGGAGATACTGACAGCATGAATGTGGGTTTCATTCAGTAACCACCAACTCTTTATACTACTTACCATTTGCTTGGGGCAACAGGTTCCTTGTAGACCATGCGGTTACTCTTGGTACCATTTATGACAGAAGGGTCAGGGCATATACAGATACATCTCTTATCCTCATACTGTGCCTGAAATATATGTAACAAATACAAGTGGTTTCAATTCAAATATTGATAATTTTATATTTTAGCTTGTTAGTCAATGCTTCTGCAGGACTTGGGTTCTTTTAGTAAAAATTACTTGACACAAAAAATACGAAAACAAATGTCATAATAAGTTATTAATATGTAATGTATGTGTGAAAGAAAAAAATATACTTTCTCTTCTGTCAAGATATGTATGCAAACTGAAAATGTTTCGAGAGTCATACATAGAATTCTTTCCCTCCCCTGAGTTTCTGTATAAAACCACTGTATTTAGTATTGGTGGATTCCTTAAGATGTCTTGCATGAATTTATAGTAGTCACAGTTGATGCTTGGCTACAATATTGACAATACCCTAAAATACCTGATGGCAAAATGTTTCTAAAGGAAATGGATATATTCTGAGGAAATTGAGGAGTCAAATTATGCACCATTCATATATTTTTACTCATACCCTACCCATGCAAGAAATGCAAAAGCTGCACCATATCTGACTGCCAAGACAGAGCTCGGACAGGTCATGCGCCTTGTGAGTGAGGTCATGACTCAGCCAAGGTGGTACCTAGATATATAAAACTTGGAAGTCTACTAGTTCCAATAGCTATCATGGCTAAATTCAATAAGTGGATCAACAGGAGCCCATTAATATCAAATTCAAAGTATTCTAAGATTCCAATCTATTCTAAAAAGTTACCAAAACATTTACTGTTTGAAATTGGTTTCATAAATGGCACTGTTTCTTCTGACTAACTTATAGAGTTTTCTTTTTAATACTAGTACTGTGTTCAGAACTCCTTGTCCTGCTTGTCCAGATAAGTTGGACAAGATGTTTTGACCATTCAGAATCTCTACTTTCTCATCCTGGACAAGTTATCCATCTCGTGCCTATTGCCTTCCTGCAAGGTGAGCAGGACTAGGATATTTTTGTGTTTGACATTTGCAGGTCAGTTCAATATGCATCAAAGAAGTTACAAAACCTAAAATAAAGACACTGGTATGATAAAACAGTGAAAATTTACTTTCAAGCTGGCTGCATTCTGGGCAGTAAAGGTTTAGGAGGTTCCGAATGCAGCCTTATTGTCCTGCTAGACCTAACAAATTGTCTGGATGAACAAGAAAAGGAGTTCTGAACGCAGCATAAAGACTTCATGCATTTTATAAATGTTGTCTTACTTCTTTCTATCATTTTAATGAAAAAAAATTACACATCTGACCAGACACTTTTTCTTTATTGTGAAGCTCATCCAATCATGGATTCTTCTTCTGTTACTTACTTTGTGAGAAAAATATTGTAAACTTAATATCGAAATTAAAGGACATAAAATATAAAAACTTTCACCCATTCAACTTCTTATACTTAAACTATGCTTAGTCTTAATAATTCTAACCAGTGATTGTCTATAAAAAAACACAAATAAAGTATTTTCATATATAACAGGAAGCCAAAAACAAATCCTTGGGAAAAGGAAGCTATTCATCATCACGTGATACACCTTTTGTTTGAGCAAAATACCCCAAATAGAGATTATCTCTATTGCCTAACGAAAGAAAAACGATGGCAGCTAAATGGTCAACTATTCATACCTCAGTAAAAACTGCACAGAAGGAGAGAAATGTGAGGATAAATATGTACGCAGACGTCCCCATCTTGATAGGTCCAGGTAAACAATACGGCATTCGTTGTTAAACAAATTTAGAAAAACATTTCATTTAAGAGAATGATATCACTATCTAATAATAGATTCAACTTGAGTGTAATTAATCAATGATTATTTTTTGATATCCCATTGCAAAATGCAAACACGAATGTCATCAACGGAAAGGGGAAAAATCCTTGATTGACCGAAAAAAATGGCCAGCCAGTTCGTGACTACTTCGCATATATTTATCTCGACCAATATCAAACAGACAAAATACATCAGACGACAGAAAATATATTTCAACGTTTATTTTGACAGTCAGCTGACCCAGCAGGAGGGGCGGGGGAGGGGGTAGGGCACCGGCGCTGAGTGGGGGAGAGGGAAGGAGGGGAGGCGGAAGGGAGGTGCTGGAGGTGAGGGTAATGGGGAGTAGGGGAGGAGGGTGATAAGGGAGAGGGAGGATAGGAGGCCGGGGGTGAGGGAGGGCTCAGAGGGCAGGTATGGGGGAGGGGAGAGGGGGTACGCAGGAAGTGTGGGAGGCAAGGGGCGGACCCACGAGAAGAGGGAGAGATAAAGTAGTGGTGATTTTTGTCTCCGGTGAGCTCATTTTTTGGGGTATTTTCGGTTTTAACAGCAAATATAACTTTTGGAAACGTTTTGGTGCAAAATCTCTCGTTTATTTTTCTAACAGATTGCTACTATGTGTAAATCGGTGGGTTTAATGTGGCACAATGTGAGGTGTTATTGTTTTTGTTATTTGTTACTATTTCTGAAGTACATGTTTATGCAGTTAAGAACAGCATGTGGGTTCAGTAAAGCTATTGGAAGACCATTTTGTCATTTTTGATGAACAGTATTCTATTAATGGCAACAGTAGTGGTATTTGTTACTGAGAGTGCACCCTCCAGAAAAAAAACAGGGTATCATGTAAACTCTCAAATCCAAACCTAACTTTTATTAGCTCTTCGTACCAATTTCCAGAAATGTGACATTAAAAGCTGGCTGTGTGAGGGTGTTGTGAACTGAGTCTTAGTGATGACATTCAGCGGATATTTTCATCATTTCGTAGTAAATAGGCAGCTTGTCTTCCATGCTTCTTTTCCCTTCTTCATCCTTGCTCCCTTCTCCTCTCCTTGGGAATCCCACCAAATACCTTGCTCGTTGTTGTCATGGGGTGGCTTAGGAGACGGAGACTGGAGCCCTATGTAGGGATTGCCTCAACCGTGGACTTCAGCCCTTCCCTCAACTAATTTTGCTCTGTCTTTTCTTCTCCTTTCCTCTTCTATTTCTTCTTCATCCCCTTCCTCTGTCTCATTCCTAAGGTGTGAGATCTTTTCACCACAGTACTTTACCATAGTGTTATGTGATCTTAGATGTCTAGTGCATTTATTTGTTTCAACCATTAACCCTCCCTTGAGAATAACCCCAGGCCATTGTATATTCTGTTTGGTTTTCCTGGTTATTTTTTTTTTCTTCTGTTTGTTAAATGCTCTACTTCTTAATTTGATTATTTCATTGCATTTCCTATTTCATCATGGTTTATTTGGTTTATCTATATTGTAATTATTTTCAGATGTGGTGCATATTAGTCTGTATCATTTAGTAGACTAATTATGACATTTAGGGAATTTGTATTTTCTATATCTTTAGTAATCAGTTTCTAAAAAAAAGAAAAAAAAGAATCCATCCTTCTTTTGTACATAGCCATTTCTTCTCTTTGTAGGATCATTATCTTTTATAATAACTGGGAGAGGATCACCTATAAGCGTTGAGCAGTTTCTATTTCTAAATGCCTTTGAGATTTTGTTGATAGAATCAAGTCTATTGTTGTTTCTCTTGTACTTTTGGGATCAATTCTTGTTGCTAGCCTAGGTGGTGTTCATAAGATTCTATTGCTTTGATTTTGAATATTTTGAATATACTGTATAAGCCCAAGCAATCACAGGATGACACTCTAACCCTAGCAACCACAATGAGTCCGATTGTGCACATGGAAGCGAGCACTCCCAGTTCCCTTTTCAACTTACTGTCAGGCTAATTTAACACTGATCACTTTACCAAGGGGTTTATTAATGCATTAGAAATGGTAGATGTATTTTAGATTTCATGTTGTCAATTTTTTAACCATTTGTGAAAAAATTTTGATTTTTTTTTTAATTTGTGTATTTTCTTGTTTTTTCAAATTTCTAATATATTCATCATGTGTACAATCCATCTCTTTTAGTTTATTTTTGATAACCTCTTATGTGTATAATGAGAGTATAATGCAACTACTGGAGTGATTTTCGAGTAGCTTGTTGCTATTCTTCATGCACAAATTTGAAGGATTTTTTCTTTTTCTCTTTTCAGTTTGTGTTTTGGGCTATGCTGAAAATTGTGATACCATATTTTGTTTTAGGTTTTATGGAAATATCATGGAATTAAATTATTGTCTATCTGTTTGCTCCCTCTGTTGAAATTATTAATATTATTTTTTTTTAATAACTTTCTTGCTTTAGTTTGTAGTTTTTTGTATTCTAATCTGTTTACTTCATTTGGCTTCTTCAACTTTTCCCCCTTATTCATAGGTTTACCATTTTTATTGATGATGCATTATGATTTGTTGTCAAAAGCCTTTTCTAGATGTATACATGCTACTAAAGCATATTTTTTTTCTTTGATGGTATTACTTATGTTTATTTCAGTTATTTATTTCAGTTTATTTCTATAGCTGTCATAGTACAGAGTCCATAAACTTTGTTTGATTTCACTTCATTCAAGTTCATTGTTCAGTTTACAAAAGATTGTTCATTTTTCCTTCAAACCAAAATTTTCCTTTTATGACATTTTACTTAAGTGTATCAATATAAATATTAGTACTGTCACTTCTGTCACGGAGAGAAATGGAGCCCTCAGGTAGGCTTATATGACATGATAAAGTGTCTTGCAGGATTTCCTAAGTCTTGTGAAAATTTGGTCTTGTGAAAATTTTTGATGGTGGTGGGTTGCTGAGTTCATGGGTTCTTGGAAAGTAGTATCAATTTTTACTTTAGGATTTCTAAATACTAAGAAAACTTTTTATTTACATATTTGTGTTATAAACTGTTTTTAGGTTGTTGAGATATTTAATTTGTGATTATTATTATCATTATTATTATATATACTTTTTTCTAATCCATACTATTACATTGGCTTATACCTGGCCATTGTGAAAATTTGCATCTTGACGAAGACCAACCAGTGTCCACCAAAATAACATTGATAGATTTCCATGGTGATTTATTATCAAATATGAAATCAATCCAAATCTTTGTTGCAAAACTATATTTGGTGGAGATTTTTTGGCCAGTAGTGATGCACCAATTGACAGAAAGACGACCTATGGCAATTATGTAAAACTGTGCCACTATCAGGTTGGGCTTGATTAAAGGTTTTTCATCACAGGTCAGCTTCAAGTGGATTTGAATAGAACACAACCATCGTAATAACAAAAAGAGAGTTCCGTTTGAAAACCAGTGTCAATCAGTTGGAAAGATTTTTTTTTATTCCTTTGTTATACACATGCTGGAATCTTATTCCAAAATTTTGGCAGTTGTGTTTAGGAAAAGGTTCACTTCATGTTGAATATGTATGGTATGTACAGGTTTGTGCCAGTCTTTTTTTCAGAACAGAATGAGATTAACAGTGTTTTCATTGATTACAAATTAGGTTTGCATCCTGATTAAAATCTGAAAGATAAACTAGTATTCACTAATGGATTCATTTTTAAAAAGGTTGTGCATTGAGATCTACTGACTGAGAGAAAAGGAAATTGTTACTCTGAAAATAAACAGATACAAAGAAACATGGTCTAAAAAGAAAATGTTTGACCAGTTTACACCTAGTGCTGTAGTGTTTTTGTAGTTGTGTGTTTGCTTATCTGTCTGTCCATCTCCCCCTCCCATTTCTCTTTGTCTATATCTGCTTATCTCTGTAATTATCAACCTGTGTAAATATGCATGTAAATATCTATTTTTCTGCATGTATTTTTTTATGTTTGAGTATGTATGTGGATGTACATGTGTGTTTGTGCTGCATTTTAAAATTTATATAGATATTTGATCATGCTTTCCAGAAAATTGTAAGATAATGAAGTACACACAGTGATGGATTTTCTGGCTGAGAATAATGTCTGTGGGCAGACCCTGCTCCGGCTAGTGGCAAGGGCAAATTCCATTATTGCAGAGTTGATGCGTTTATCTGACTATGTTCCTCAAGTATTCAGGTAATTGCTTTTGTCATTGTTGTGAGTTTTCAATTTTATAGTAATGATTATTTTTATTTCAAATACATTATCTGGATCATATTAAAGCAATATTTTATGACAGAATGTCCTTTAAATTGATTAATTGCTCATAGTTTGGAAACAACCTAATTTTCCTTAATTGATATAATGAGGTATTATGATGATGCAAATTCTTTTATTAACATTTCAGATTAGAGACTAAAGTTGAACAACAGAAGTATGGAGACGTTGTTTTGGATTTTACTTATTTCAAAGCCCCTGAAGGTTTTAATAAGAAGATTGAAGATACAGCTGTAAGTGGTGTGATTTGTTATTGTATATCACAGCTGGTCAATATATTATATTTTTACTGATCCTGTAATGATTTTATTGCATAGAATTTATGTGGTAGTATTTTGTGATTATATTACAATAAGCCCTTGGACACTATACAGGTATTTAAGATGAATATTCTAAATATCATGAAAATATAAAGTTCAAGTGAAATTTGATTTTTGAGATCAGGAAATATTACCCATACATCTTTATCACTGAATTGCAGGTGTTGGCTGACATAGATGATGAAATCCGTGAGAATCACAGCTCCATTATAGAGAGAATATATGCAGTATTTGAGAGTATTCATCGGTATGTCACAGATCTTAACAGCTTTCTGCAAGACCTCAATGAAGGGACATTCATACAGAGAACTCTGGAGAATGTTTTCACTAATGAAGATGGAAAACAGCTTATGGTATGTTGGAAAATAGATTTAGATGCTTAATGACCAGAGCATGTATCAAGTTGCTATGTTTTACTTTGATATATTTTTCTAGTTTGTGTAGGTTTGTTATGCTTACTATCCATTTTTGTATTAGTGATCCTACAGCTTTTCAAGAATATGTAAACTAATAGCTAGAAGAAAGTAGTGATAGATGAATTATACTACCCATCTTTCACAGTGCGAAGCTCTGCACCTCTATGGAGTCATGCTGTTGGTGGTCGACTCGCTCTTTCCAGGAGTAGTTCGAGAAAGGATTATTGTTGCCTATCATCGTTATGCAGGGCAGAAGGCCTCTAGTGATACCAACATTGATGATGTGTGCAAGTTGCTTAGATCGACAGGATTTTCAACTCTGCCAGGTAGCAGGAGACCAAATAATTATCCTGAGGATTATTTTAGGTAAGGAGTAAAAGGGATGGGTGTAAGTAACATCAATTTACTGTGCATTTGAAAATATAAGTAGTTGTAATTGTAATGATTATACTGAGTGTAAAGTTTTTGTCCTCTTTTATTTTTCTGTTGCTTTCAGGAGAGTGGAGCTACCAGCAACTTACCTGAGTTTAGTCTTAGGACATTTAAGATCAGATGATATCTATCACCAGGTTAGCTATGATTAGCGTTTTAAATGTTTGTGTAGCAGCATATACTTTTTTTAGTACCAGAACCACAAGAAGTTATTTTACTTTTATACTGTTCACTTTTCTCTTTCAGGTTCAGGCATATCCATCTCCAGAGCATCGATCAGCAGCACTTGCAAACCAGTCTTCCATGCTCTATGTCTGTTTATTCTTTACTCCAGCAACTCTCCACTCCCAGACTGCTAAAATGAGAGAGATAGTAGATAGATTTTTCCCTGATAATTGGGTCATCAGCTACTACATGGGTATGACTGCAAACTTGATTGATTCTTGGGAATCCTATAAAGCAGCTAAGCAAGCACTGAATAATACTCTAGAGGTATGTTTTTATAGTAGAAAATCTTAATTTCTATTGAAAAATAATGCCTTATATAGATTAAATATTTACCTATTTCATTAAAATTGTTATACAAAGCAAACAAATGTTTGATTTCAGGTTTCAAATATCAAAGAACAAGCATCCAAAGTAGGTACAAAAATGGGGAAACTCGCAAAGCAAACGGACCAACTTCTGTCTGAGGGTGCCATGAGCGAAGCAAGAGTCCTGGATCATAACAATAGAATCCTCAATCTCCTGAGGGAATGTAATGTAATGCTAAGATGGGCAATGCTGCATGCTGCAACATTGGCAAAGGCAGGAGGTGAAGGGAATAAGAGGTGCAGAGCTGTTCGTGATCAGGTACATAATGATTTTTTTTGTGCATATATTAGTTGATTTAGGAATTCTTATGTACTTGTGTCATCATTTATAAAAGTTGAGACATATGCAGTATGGTATGCACAGTTTAGACAAGACCATCATCATCTGAAAAGACACAGTTTTGTAAATAGTTGGTTATTCCCAAATTATTAATTGATCACCGCAGACCATTGATGTCATAAAACTTAATGTGATTCTTCTCAGCAGAAGGTCTCTAGGTATATATATTTTTATATATATGTAAAAATTATCAGCTGTCAGCATAACTGTGCACTTTCAAAAGTTAACAGTCCTGAGTAAGTACCATATGCCTTAACAAGAGATCCAATCAAATATACATTCTAGAATACTACTATCAAGGCAAGGAATGTGCATTTGATGGTACATGAAATACAATCAGCTTATTACAGCAAATCATGAAGCCACATTGAAGTTAGTGTTGACAACTACAGTCTTCAAAATGTGGCAAAGGCATTAGTGATTTCACAAAGAAAATTACTGCATGGTAGATTGGATATTAAAGTTTATATTGATGTCATGGAATATCTTATTGTCAGACATATTTTGATCCATGAAACCACAATCAGTACCCCTTTACCACTTAATGTTTTAGTATAACTATTGTAGTTACAAAATTTGAGATTAGGCATTGGAACACAATAGTTGTCTCAAAGGCTACATATGTAACTATGTGTGTACACCTTAGAATATAATCAATAGTTTAATGATGTGCAGTGATAATTCTATGACAACAATTCAAAAGAATTCAGTAGAATGTCACCTGTAGCAAAGTAGCAAATAAGATAATGGTTTTATATATGTGTAAAAGTATACAAAGGGGGACTAAGAACATAACAAGATTGCATAACCCAAATGCAATGTAAAATATTATAGAAACCTTTATTTAAGAAAAATAAAGTAGAACTAACAATATTGTAGTATGTGCTAACAAATAAATGTCATAACCTTTTATGTTTTCAGGTTGTGAGTGATATGCATTACTCCCCCATGATGGTGTTTCACCTCTTGCTGAATACAGCTACATTAGAACTTGAACTGAACACCATTTACAAGAGGCTCTTTGAAGAGAAGGTAATCTTAAATATTTATTTTTCTCACTGTACTGGACTTCTTCACTCACTTCAAGCATTTACTCAGGCACAGCACAAACTCTTACCCTGCCTGATAACATGGAAGTGGTCCAAGCTTATTCAAGGAATTGGCCAAAATAGCTGCTAAACTGACAAAAGACCATGATTTGGTAGTGCAGTATTATTAAGTTTGACAGGAAAACCTTATCCACAGATAGTAAAGTCACAAATGGAAAATGAGATGATCTTTATGCTGCTATATATTGCAAATATGCATATTATAGTAACAGTCACATTTATGTTTATCAGACAAATTCATGCCTGTACACATATAAACAGTACTGATTTTTATTCTTCTTAACAGTCAGTCAGATGGGATAAATACCGCAAAGAGGCCAATGAACAAGTATTGGAACTCTCAGAGGTATTTGCCGGGAGCAGACCTCTTGCTCGTGTAGCCAAGAACGAACGGCTTCAGAAATGGTTCAAAGACATTGGAGAACAGATCTTGAGCCTCAGTTTGGATGAACCTGGATCATCGGGGAGGAAGATTATACAGCTTATACAGGCACTGAAAGAAGTTAAAGGTATAAGAAGCGAAGGAAAGTAGTTATGCAACAGTTAGAATTTTCGAGTATGATTTTTCATGTTCATGTACTTACATTTGATGAACACATATGTTAGGAAGTTGACTGAAAATGGACTATAGAATCATCAACCTTGCAATTGCCAACATTTTTCAATTTTACTCAATTACTTGTTCATCATGTAAATATCAAAATTTTCCTGGTAGAGTTTCATGGTCTGGAATCGAGTGCTGGTGTTGTCCAAGCAGTAGGAGAGGTGGTCGGTGCCTTGCAAGCATTGGTGAGAGTTGCTGGGATCACTGAGGACAACCTGGTTACGCTGTCTCTGATATCCGACTTGTCTTATGCATGGAAGTTGGTAGATGAATATACAACAGTTATGCAGGTGAGTCTTTAATACTAACCATTTAAACATTGTTTGTTCATTTATTTTTTGCAGCATAAGAAAGATTCACAAAGATTGAACACAGAGCACAATGAATTTTGGCAAATGTAAATCAATATCTTAGTCTTGTTGTTGATTTCCAGTCTGCTATCAAGAAGGACCCATCTCATGTAGCTAGAATGCGAGCAACTTTTCTGAAGATATCTTCAGGACTAGATCTGCCACTTTTGCGAATCAATCAAGCACGCAGTCCAGATCTCATTTCTGTGTCTGCTTATTATTCTGGAGAGCTTGTTACATATGTCAGAAAAGTAAGTATTATGGGCTGTTTTGTTCTGAACCTAGTGGTTATTTTTCCATGGTATTGTTAAGAAGGTAGATTTAAATTTTGTATAAAGTTAATAAGGAAGATAAGCTTTGATTGATTTTTTTTTTTGCCTTAGTTTGTGATTTATAGAAAGAAAGGTAAAACTAAGGAGCAGATTAAAAGATACAGCCTTTTTAAATTTTGGAATTTTATAGGGAGCTTACAGTATCATTCATAAATATTGGAGGTAGTGTAATTCTTCAAGGGTTAATGTAGTAGCCCTTAGTGGCAATATGAAATATTTAATAATGAATCTCATAATTCCAGGTGCTTCAAATTATCCCTGAAACCATGTTTGGTTTACTTGCAAAAATTATCAAGCTTCAGACAGAAAGGATTAAACCAATACCCACTCGTCTTGATAAGGACAAGATGAGAGATTATGCACAGTTGCAGGAGAGATATCAGGTACTGGTGTTGGCAGAGTTGTATTTTTTTTATTGTTATTATTATATTCTATTGAGAGGGAAGATTGTTAAAGTCTAAAATAGAGCCTTGAGGAAGATTCAGACAGCCTGAATTTTTATGAGAGTATATTTACAGTATTTCAGAATAGGAATAAGACCAAGAAATGGATATACAGTCTCAGCTGAACAAGGGATATTAGTTCACATACAGAGAAGAAAAAAAAGTAAAGATATGATAAATGTACTTTATTTCTAAACCATCTCAATTCTCCTGATATTTCTTACCTACAGATGGCCGAGTTAAGCCATGGCGTGGCTGTGCTGGCAGAGGGTGTTGCTATGATGGAGACAACACTTGTTGGTGTGATCCAGGTTGACCCTCGCCGTCTCCTAGAAGATGGTGTGCGTAGAGAATTGGTGCTGTTAGTGGCCAAGATATTACATGAAGGACTGACATTTAATACAAAAGTGAAGGTATGAATGTATGTCTTTTAAGCCTATCCTTACTCATTTCTTTTTACCAAACATTTTATAAAAATTTTCAAGCAGTGTTGAATTGACTAGAGTTAATTGATTGATACTGCATACAAGGGTATTTCAATATAGTTATATTTGTATCTAAAGAAAAATATATGAAGCCATATATTTATGTGTATTTTATATGAATCTGATTTGTGTATATATTGTCTTGCTTTCATTGGAATCCAGAATAGAGTAAGTACAACAGAGCTTACACATTACTAATCATAAAATTATAGCCCTATTTGTAATCATATTATGTTTACCATGAAGTTTTTAACCTGAAATAAGAATCACATTGTCTCTTACTATGCATACAGTATTTTTAACCCAGTGCCTGAGGGAAAATGTAAAATTGTTTTGTGGATTGTCTGTGCACATAGATGGCTCTGCAAGTGCTTAGCCATAAAGGAGTCCATTAGTATGCCTTATGACCTCACCTGATTCCACCTTTTCTAGAGTTTATTGGAAAAGCATTTTATTTTTATTTTTTTTTTTTATTTTTTTTTTTAATAATGCTATCAATATTGATATTGTTATTTTTATTATAGACATCATAATTACTATAATATCATTGAAAACAGGTGAGATGGGTGGTACTCATAAATTGTTCATTGGTGAGTTAGTACTTGTGGAGCCATTTATGTGTAAAAACAATTACTAATTTAAACACAGTGGGTATGAAATGTATGCACATGCCATCTTTAGTGGCTTGGGATTAAAGCACTAAATATTTTCTACCTTATAGGGAAGTGAGCTTTACAAAAGATTACAAGCAGTTGAACAACAGACGACTGGTTTTCGCACTTCATTTGAATACATCCAAGACTATATTAGTATGTATGGCCTGAAGATTTGGCAGGAAGAAATGTCTCGCATTGTCAACTATAATGTTGAACAGGTAAAAAGATTAAAAGATATCATCGTTTTTTTTTATTTATTGTAAAAAAATATAAATTGCATCATGTGAGTGAATATGCAATAATAATAAATATAGGTTTTGTATATGAAGTAAATGTTATGATTACAGGGCTTTAATTAGTTACAGTTTACTGAATGTATTATTTATACCATCACAGGAATGTAATCAGTTGCTCAAGAAGAAAATATCTGACCATGAGAGTGTATACCAAAGTATTGCAATCCCAATCCCAAAGTTCCAACCAGTTGATGCCCAATCTGTTAACTTTGTGGGGAGGCTTGTGCGGGAGATTCTTCGCATCACTGATCCCAAGTAATTTTTTATGTTGATTTTGTAGTGGAGTACCAGAAGTTGTATTTGTTTTATATGCTTGCTCATATGTAAAGATGTGATAGTTGTTGATAATGTTGTAAATAGGAATATATCATTCAAAAAGTGAAGGCTTGAATGAAAGTGTTTAAAAAAAATTTTATTGAAGGGTGAGTCTGTTTTTCTGCATATAGTTTGTTGTAAGACTTATTTTATACTACTTTTTTTTTTCCTCAACTTCAGGTCATGAAGTGAGAAGGACTCACACTTAATTTTACGATTTAATTCATTATCTTTCTACTGCAGGACGACTGTGTATGTGCCTCAGTTGGGAACGTGGTATGACAGTAAAACTCACACAGAAGTGCTTTCAAGTTCTGTCATGGGGAAAGTGGAGTCCAGTATTAGCACAGCTGGACTTACAGGCGTTGACAAATTGCTGGCCTTCTTAATTGTGACTGAGTTACAGGTAATTTAATTTCTTGTATTCATTTATTTGCTAATTATATAACATGCATATCCACATTTGTTGAGATTTCAAAATTTGCTTCTTAATTTAGTCATTGTTTTTACATATAGATGGCTCCAAAAGTACTAGGTCACCAATAAGCCTGTTATGAAAAGTACCCGTCTCACATGTTTAACCTTTTCCTTGATTTTCAATATTTTCTAGTATTTGATACTGCTGATAATAATGCTAATAACAATATAATAATTACAATGTTTATAATAAAAATAACAGTATCAATATTGATAGCATCAGTAAAAAAAACATTTTCCCACCAGGTCAAGGAAAGGGGAGGTCACAATATCTACTAATTGACTCCTTTTTGGCTAAGCACTGGCAGAGCCATCTATGTTCACAGACATTTAAAATAACAACACTAAAATGAATGCAAAATTGGTTTGAATTACTTCTTTGCAGCTAAGCACTTGGAGAGCCATCTGTGTGCAGAAACATTTCACAAAACAATATTACAATAAACACATGTTCCCGGCGATGGTGGCCTAAATTATCTATTTATATGTACATATGAAATGTGGAGAGGAAAAGGGCAGTGGATACTTTTCATTGCGTAAGAGGGAATAGAGAGGGAGGAATGGAGACAAAAGCCACCCAGATAAACAGATGAAGGTCCAGTGAGGTAGAGGATGATATCCATGTTACCACCATTACAGCAAAGGTTGTGAATGCTTAGACTTTGGATCAAAGTTTTGGAACTTCTTTAATAACCATAACATTTGCAATTCATTTATTTTGCAAAACCATAACTTAGATTGTCGTTTTATATGTAGTTTTTACACCATGATACAAAGGTAAATATTGATTACCAACTCTAATCAATGCAGAAATCTGGGGCCGGATTCTCAAACGCGTTAAGGCGCCATATCTCCTTAAGGCGCCCTAACTCTTTTGAGAATCCGACCCCTGGGCTCTGGCAGTGCATTCACATCATTTGCCATAAAGGTGGTAACATTGTTGTGGATTTTTGGTTGGAGGAAATATATCAGACAGTTCTAGATATTTTATTCTCATTCACACCAAAATAGAGGCTAGGAATCATAATTTGAACATACAATTTAACAAAATAAGTAATCAAGGTAGCTTGCTTTTTAAATTATTTGACAAGAAAGCAAGGGAAGTTTTTCAGGTTAGTATCATTGTACATTCCTAATGGAAGGATATATTCTTATGGGGAAGCGATATTCGATGTTATGTTTTCGTTTTAATCTTTGCATCTATGACATGTGACATTCATTTCAGAATTTGGTTCGGGAGATTGAGGTTGCCTGCCAGAAGGATCCCACCATAAAAGAGATACTAAGAACAACCCCACCCCAGTTGACCCCAAACACTCATGTAGTTGGTAAGTGTTTTTTACCCGATTTAAGAAAGAAATTGTGTTATTGTTTGTCTTTTTCCAGACAGATCATGAGAGGAGCTTTATTGATATATGATGTTTTTTAAATAATAAATTTTGTAAGAAAGGGGCTGAAGGAGTGAATGGGAGGTTGATGTTACAAGAAACTAGAAGCACTCGGTGAGTGCATACCTCCACCAAGGTGGATAATAAAAGTAATGATAATAATAATAATTATCCCTTTTGTCAAGCAGTAAGTGTACCTGATGCAATCCTTTAAAAAAATTCCTGGATTTGGATAATGATCAGATCAACCACCAAAATTTGATGGCATCTACATTGGGCTAAGGCACACACCAAGTAAAAAATTTCATTTTTTTTTCATAACTTTATGAGTTATCTTGCTACCCAATAAATGAACCAACCAACTAACCAGTGTTACCCAAAATATAATCTTTTTTTTTAAGCAAGGTCAAAACGACAGCAGTGGATAAGCATTTAGTTTCCTTTAACATTTTAGTTGTGTAAAAGGGTAAAACAAATATATACATAAACAGACATACATTTTTATATAAATATGTGTTGATCCTTGTTTTTGTTGTTTTTTAGGAGAATACTACATTTTTCTTATGGTATTTAGCTTATCTTATCTCTATTATCCTTCAACAGCACAACCGCAGAGGCAGTATGTTGGGTGGGCTCAACGCACAAATAAATTGTCAACATCAATTGTTGATCGTATCATGCGAATAGGGCAGATGCAGGTCCTCAGGCTCCATGCTGCAAATCGTCTCAATTCTTCATGCAAGTTTGATGCCAAGTATCTTGCAGCTGCACTTTCAACTATGAATGAGTAAGGCTCTTTAAATTTATTTATTGCCTGTAATCATTGTAATTATAAGGGTCACTGATGACTTAAAGGATCACTGTGGAGAAATGCATTATACTAATATTAACCTGTAAATTATTCAACAATTTACTAAAGCTAATTTGTGTTTTCACCTTTAGCTCGCTTATGTCAGATGTAAAGAAACATTATGCTGATCCTACAAGGCCATACCCAGATGAGGACGGTGCATTAACCAGTGAACTCAGTATCTTTTTGGAGTGGTGTGGGATGACCCAACCTCTTAATAGGATCTACATCACCACAAAGGCTCTTAATCCTCTGAGCATGGTGCTACTGTTGACTGTGATCAACCAGATTCCAAAGATACATTATGCAAAAATGCTTGGTATGTCGAACAGAAAAGGAATTACTACTTTTTGCTGGTGTCCTTAAAATGTTCTGAAAAAGGGAAAGTAAATGCATTCAAATTCATTTATGTTAAGTTCTATAGTTATGTGGAAAGACAAAATATAAAGTACTTCTGGTTGAATAAAAGTAATATATGTCTATATTAAAACAGGTACCCTGACTGGCATCAGAGGCACTGAGGGCATTGATGGAGAATTACTTGTAACGGGACTTGCATCCCTGTTGCGACAGTTTCACCAGGATCATACACTTCGTTTCATTGAACTTCTATCCCAGTATATCACATCCTTCACAACACATACTGCAGCAAGGTTTGTGAAGTATGGATTGCTTGTACAAGTATTTGCACTGGAATATCTTGGCTTTCCTCACATCATCATTATGTGAGGAGTCATTTTGACAAGACATGCCCCTAAAGTGTCACTGACATGCAACAAATACGAGTTTCAGGAAAAGTGAAAGAAGCCTGTATGATCTCTCTCCCCCTGTCTGCAGTTGTCACTCTCATTCATTCATTCACTTATTCACTCTCTCTGGTATTTATTCAACCAATTCTATTTCTTTCATTTTTGCTTGCTGTACAAGCCACTGCACACTGTTAAAATTGCTCTGGACAATCACACAAAAGTGTCAATTGTGGCAGTTCCCATAAGGTATTTTATAGGTGCTGCCCTGCAGTAAGTGAAGCCAGACAGATTTTTTCTCAATGCTGTTCTTCACTCCGCTCCTCTCTCTTCTTCATAAGATGTTGCAGAATCTCCCCAGTGTCTCGTCTGCCTACCCATAATCACCCTCTCTTTTTCCCCTATCCCTCCTAGTAAAATTCAGTCAAAAGGCAATCTAACCATTCCACCCAACCTTCTACCATATTCTCCTACACCTAACTCTTTAGCTACCCCACAGACATATGTCATCTTTTCCCCCTTACTTTCCCTCACATATCCCTTCTTCTGCGACACCCCAACCTGTTGCACCTTTTCTGTTGATACCCTATTCTCCTTCCTCGGCTACTTAAATATCCTTCATTTGATCTAACCATCCTTTGTCCCCATCTACCCTCTCTTTCTACTCCTTTAAATACTATACTATCATACAATAAATGACCATTGAGATATGATACTTTAACTCTAATAAAGAACTTTAAAAAACCCTCTCACCACAATACAATACCATAGTGCTATATGACCCTTGATGTCTAGCACATTTATTTTTTTGTCGTCATTATTACGTCTTTTCTCCTCCTTATACCTCTCTGCCCTACTCCCCTCCAGAAACCCTTGAAGACATCCAAAACTTCCTAAAGATGACCCAAGAAAATGCTCCTCTCTCTTATCCCTCCCACTATCTCCTGGATGCTTGTACGACTTCCTTGTGACAAGTGTCCTTCCCTGGATCCTTCCCTTCCTGACATTCTTTCTGATACTTTACCTCCTTCCTGGTATCTTCTTATTCCTTGGTTTCTTCATCTCTGACACTTATTTCTATTTTCATTACCCATTGATTGCTTCATAATGACTCTTTTGCACTGTTCCTCTTCCTTTCTCAAATGCACAGATGCCCTCCATTTGCTCTAATTACCCTTTGGCCTTGACTCATTTCCCCCATTAACTCATCGCTGCCTTACTCCATTTGGTACCCCTCTTTACCCTTTTCACTACAATACTATCCTAGTGTCCTAATTATTAACCCATTTTCACCCCCTTTTTGCCATAATACTTTCCATAGTGCTATATGACCTTTTAAAGCCAAACACATTTGTTTTAAACAACCATTAACCTTTGTCATGTCACCAAAATTTTCACTGATGCTTGATGGTCTAACCACATAAGGCAGACAAAAGCACAGGTACAGAGTGATATGTATTAAATCACCTTGACTTACATATGTGAATAGGTTAAGATTGAAATAATGTATAAATACTATCAAGAACCAATATTAACATTGATACTTTTTACTTTTTCAACAGTACGAACAAGGCAGCAGACTTACCTCACGAAATATTGACTGGGCTAGCAGTTTTGCAAGAAGTTGCCAAGAAAATGGCGGTCTCCAAAAAAACTCTCTCATTATATGTGCCTCAGCATCTTCTTGCTGCACATATAGGCTAAGTTTATGTTCCTAAAATCTTTTGATTTTTCCCTAATAAGAAGTATGGCTGTTAGGTGATTGTCTTATTTTGAGTAACGGAATACTAAATAGTTATTGTTGGATGTTGTTATTTGCCTGGAAGATATAGTTAATGTATATATTTATACAGATATTTTTGTAATTATAATACTAATGTCATTTGAATATATATCTCATTACAAATAAAAGAATTCAAGAAAGCTTAGAAAATGAATACAAATATGATGATTTATGGGCACAAGTAAAACCCATTAACATTCCACAAGTAGTCAAATATACACATATACTGTGTATACAGCTCTCTCTCACATCAATATTATACCTTTTTTTCAGTTATTACATTGATATTATGCTACTCCATGTGATTTTCGTTTAATTTTAATATAAGAATATTGAAGATATTCAGCCATTGTTTAGGTTTGGTTTCTGTCAGTAATGCTAGTCATATCAGAGTACAGCATAGTTACAACATTGCATTTTAAATGTTCTTCGGTTTTATTTTTAGTTGATCTCATTATAATGTGTATGAATTCACTTAGTGAATAACTTGAAAAATATAAATGTGTGATTCTAGATAAAATTTGATTTGGGCAGAAACAGGAATTTTATTACCATTATTTACACAGGTTATTGCTGCATAAGTAAAAATTTAGGGTTCCTCAGATGGGAAAAATTGTTACTGTCAAATGTTCATATTGTAATCTCTGATTTGTGTAAAATTTTCAACAATAATGCAATAAAGTAAAAGCAAAACATTTTTACAGGGTAAATGAGATAAGTATTTTATCCTCCTTTATTGAAAAAAGAGCTGTTTTTTATAAATAACATTCTGCTGGGATAAGCAAACTGAATGATGTTATAAATCAAAATACTCATTGGTAAGCATGATTCTCCTGCAAATATACTTGAACTTAAAACATTACTAGTAATTACTTTTTAATGTAATACAACTATTTCTTTTGCTTCTTCTTCTCTGCTTCCTCTTCTTTCTCCTTCTCAATCTCTGCTACGATCTTCTCAAGGCTGCCAATATCTAGCATCTGAAAAATGCCAAAAATGTTTTTAATTGACTGAAAAGTATTTTATTTTATTCAAATAAGGTAAAACATTTTGCCACTATCTTGTTTTTCCCAATATTATTGAAGCAAACTAAAAGACAAAAATATATTACCCTCATTGGTTCATTGGGCTTCATAATTGCAACTTCTACATTTTTGGCCCCAGACTGGACCACTTCTAGCAATGCCTTAACTACTAGCTTGATGGCTCCTGCCTCTGTTGAGACTACCTCATCAGTGTAATGCTTCTCCAAGAATTCTCGGACAGTCTTTGCACTGCGACCTGTGGCATTGGCCTGGAAAACAAGCCATGTGATTGATTCATTGTACAAAATCGTTCAAGGCTGAACTAGTGGATTGTTAGTTTCTTTGACAGTATTACTGGCCATTAATAAGAATACTGATAAATACGAATAAAAATAAATAATAATTTTTATTAAGAATACTAACCTGCCACTCTGTGTATGTGCCAGAGGGATCTGTCAGATACAAATGAGGTGTTCCGTCCATGTCAAACCCAGCAATAAGACATGAGGTACCAAAAGGTCGACGGCCATTGCTTTGTGTGTACCTCTGTTTCAATGTGGCAATGAATCTGTAAATGTAAATGAATTATGTATATATATATAAATCAACAGGGAAAAGAGAGGGATAATTCCAATCACTGATTGTCATGAAGTCCCAAGAAATAAAATGGTGCAACTTACCTTGTAATATATTCAAGAGTGACAGGGTCTTCCACAGTTAGCTTGTGAGACTGACACTCAACTCTGGCCCTGTTAACCAAAATTCTTGCATCTGCTGTAAGACCTAAAATAATCCATAAATCAATCAGTATCTTGGGAAACAAAACAGAGAAATTATATCAGATTACAGTCAAAACAAGTGTGGGAAGTAATTACAATAAAGTGATCCTAGTATAGTACCTGCAAATGCCATCAGTACATGGTCATCCAAGAGACAGATCTTTCTTACTGTGCGCTCTTCCTGCAGCTTTGGAACAGACTTCTTCTCTACACACAGAACCACAACATCTTTGCCTTTCACACCAACCTGAAAAAGTCATCATAGAATATAGGTCCTACACATACAGTATACACCATATATACTCCAATAATGTTAATTTTATTTATTTACTTACTTATTTATTTATTTATTTATTTTTATTTATTATTATTATTCTTTTTAAGTCACAGTATGAATAACTATAAAATTCACCACTTTCTGTTCAGCCACTTAGAAGTATGTATATGTAAATTGTACTATGCAACATATACATCTTTTCTTGTCATTAAGTCCCTATACAATCATTATATAATCCCAGCAATGCAAAAGTTACAGGTTAGATACCAATCTTGTGTTGAATATACAGGTCATAGCAAATGTAGTATCAAATGTGTCCCACATTAAACACTATTCCCAATACTTCATATATTACATAAATCACCCAAAAATCTATATGGTCTCTGAACTCCTTGTTTGCAAAGAAATGGTACATAATCTATGGATAGCGGGTGACTACAACCTACCTAGCATGGACTGGACTTTTCTGTCCCCCCATGACCTCCCCACACACTGACCTTGTGGCTCTCATTATTCCACACACAAACAGGTATTAATTACATGACTCATAGATATCATAAATATTCATTCACTCTCGCAAACAATACTCACTCCAACACAAATACAAAACATAGCACGTCTTGATGGTGCCAGTGACCTTCACACTACCTCACACATTCTAGACTTATTTCTCACAAACATTAGAGACATAACAAGCACCAAGGTTAACCCAGGACAGATCAACCATGACAGTGTTCTCGTTGACGTCGACCTCAGACCAACCAGACAAAGAGAGAGAGGCTTACCTATATTCCAGAACTGACAGTTGTAGTCACATAGGACATCACTAACTACTGCATGGATTACTTTTATACAGATCCCTATACAAGTCCCTTTACTTCTAACTATTTATTATTCAAATGATATGAAACTTAGCGGTGTTTATCACCCTATATGTGTATATAACAATTTAAAAAATAAAAAAAATCTGATCATAATTAACGAACTTCGTTCTTCAGAACGACAGCCCCCTTAAACATACCATACTCACCTACAAAGAAAAATGTATCACAGAAAACACCTTCAAGCAGAAATACATTTCCTTGATTCTTCAGGGACCTATGCAGACACCATAAAAAATAACCTTACAGACTCACAAACATACAACACTCCAGATAATCCTTCCGAAAAACATTTTCCAAAAACATAGTGGAACACAAACATTTTTATACCTACTTTATAAACAATCTCGGAGCCAAACCTTTTTTTCAAGTCACGAAGACAAGACAAGCAATCATAGCCTTGAAATCAACATCACCCTTGAAACCAGCCCAAAACACAAAATACATATAATCAACACATACTTTCAATTAATTTTCACATACAGATACCAACATACCCAAATGCCAGACAGCCCTTATCTTCCAATCCCTCCGCTTGACATATCGACTAATGGCATACAGAAACTGCTGAAAACACTGGCCACTGCCTTAATCCTGAGGTCCTGCACCTGTACCCTAACTCCTACCTTACAATCTATGTCCTTCCGGTCACTTGCCTTAACCATCCTACCTATAGGGGGCTTTATGCAAATATCACAAAGACTTCGACAAAGTCTCTAACAAAAAACACTTAAATTATGATGTTATGATATCACAGGACCAATTTTTTTGATGTGTAGGACCCTAGCGGGTCTTGCTTGATGGCACATCTTCTAACTCAGTCCCTGTCTCTTCTGGCATTCTGAAAGGCAACATCCTTGGCCCCTTTCTTTTTCTTTTATACATTAACTACCTTCCACTATCTACACCCATGTTTTCCAGTAGACTGCAACTTAAAATCTGCAAATGAAACTGCAGACATACCCGCGATCTTTGCAATTCTATGGACCGAAGTGCTAAAATTAGAAAAGCTCTATGGGAATCCAACCCATCTCTTGGTAAAATCTACCGTAATTCACATCATCCATACCCCCCAAAAAAACATCCTAAACATTAAATACACACAACCTAACAATCTTAAGTAGCTGTGATTAGGTGTGCCTAGCCCAAGGAAAGGATTGATAGAACACTCCCTAGGAAACATTCTCTTCACATTGGTATGTATGGCAAGATAGAACTGCGCTCACACAGTTAAAAAAATAAACCAAATACTACATTCATTGCTATCAAAATTGATTTGCAGAAGTGAAACTATTTAAGTAAATCTTTGAAAATGTGACGTGCAGAAGTCCCCACATGCCACCAGCAAAGATGTCCAAAGGCCCTGGTATGGAAATTAGACAATTGGGATGAGGTCCGAGGGCGGAGCCCCTGGTAGGGAATTACGGCAATTGGGAAGGGGTCCAGAGGCATAGCCCCCAGGTTTAGATTTTCTTTTCCACATAGCTATCCTTCTGGTAGTTTGTGCATTTAAGATGTGGTTCAGTCACTCGTTTGTTCATGCAACACTGTGTCGAAACATCTGTGGCCAAATCTTGTCTTTGGTTTTTACATTCTCCACTTTCTTTATTGTATGAAATATTAGGTATTTGTTACAGAGGGTGACACACCCTCCCAGAGACTAAACTGATGTTTTCTGCAAGAAATCCAATGATTTCATCAATTCTTGGCATTCTTTTTTCTGTGAATGAATCGTTCAGGAGATTGAGTACCATTTCTCCATTGATGATCTTGGTTTGATAGTTCTGTTAGCAGGGGAGGGCATGACGCATATCAGGGAAAGCATGGGGTAAAACAGGCTTAAATAAGAAGAATGACGATCAAAGATGCGTAAAACTAGCACAAAAAACACTTAAAATTGGCAAATTAAAGTCTATAATGTAACCGCCATCTTCGAAATTCTACAGGCTGACACGCCCAAATTCAAAAACTCTACTGAAACCCAACCCACCTTTTTGCAAAACTCTATGGGAATTTACATGTTCCAAACTCCCCCCAAAAAACATAGACCAATAATCCAGCCTTATATATCAATTTAAGTTGATGTGTCTAGGCATGCCCTCTGGGAGGGTTGATGGGGGGCTCTGCCCCCCCAACATCCCCTGGGACACATTGTCTTCACCTCGGTATGTACAGCAAGATAGTGCTGCATTCATCATATACCTTTAAATCAGGAAACTTCAAACTTTCGTTGCTTCTTTGTACCGTCTGGATTGCTTCGATTTTATCACTTTTTTCATCATTTGGAGATCTTGATGGGCTCAGATATTAAACTAGGATGGTTACTACAGTCTAATTATTCTTCATTGAAACTGTATGTCTTAAAAATAACCCAGAATCAACAACACAATGGAAACGCATCATTTTTCCACCGGCATTCTACCTCAAAATGAGCGCACCATGAGCTGTTAACCTGTGTCTGGTGAAAGAAAGTGTGAAACACTAGATGCGCATAATTCTAAACAAGAGTAGATAAATCTTAAAATATGCAAATGAGGAATAACAACATTATTAAAAGGCTTTAACAGTATAAATGTGTAACAGCAGACACTGATAATAAGCCAAATATTGTTTTGACAAGTGCACAGTAACATACAAACTAGTTTGGACATCGCAGTAATGAGTTCAGCAGTTAAGAGTTTTCTTATTTCTGGCAAGGTAAACAAGTTGCTGGACTTAAAATTTGAGCGGCGACCACACATTATATTTTCGTCATTTAGCGGCGACTATAAGGCCGCTGCAGCTTAAACTATGTTCAATTCCACTCTATAAGATGGCGGTATCCATTTCCCTCTATCTACACGTCACTGTCTTCAACTTTTATCGAATACTATTCTTGGTTTGGGTTTTCAAAATCCCACATTCCTTTGCTTTATAAAATGCATGGTATGAACAAAAGCAACCCCCCCCCCAACCTTCCGATTCCCCACGGGATCCCCCAATATTGTTGGCGGAAGTCGGGGACAGTCTATAACAAATGTGGTCCCATTGTAAACATTTAGGATGTTAAAAGCATATGTGCATCAGCAGATACTAACAATTAGCAAAATATTTTGACAAGTGCACAGTAACACCTGAATTTCAGCACAGTAACACCTGAATGGGATTTCAGTTATGGGTTATGCGGTCAATGTATTGTTTTTCCTGGCAAGATAAACAAGATGAGCGACTTAGACTCTGAGCGGTGCTGTGCAGGGGATATTTTCGTCCTTTAGCGGTGAATAGTAGGCCGCTGCAACTTGAACTATGTTGTTTCTATTTCTTACGCATTATAAGATGGCGTTATTCATTTCCCTCTACATCCGCGCGCCGGTAAAAGTAGATTCTACAGCAAGCTCGTACCACAAAACAATCCCAATATTAGCAAAGATTTATAGTGCCAAACAAATACCCATAAAATGACATGTCAACTTTTGAACGGGAGAGGGACAGAGGATCATCCGGCAAAACCATTTTTCGCCAACACCCGGGGCTGAATCCTCCTAAAAGATAATCCCACTGATACTCACAGCCGTCGATCCCTTCTTCACAGCTTCCTGTGCATATTCCACCTGGAAAAGATGGCCATCAGGGCTGAAAACGGTGATAGCGCGGTCGTAACTTGAGGCCGACATGACGATGACTCGCGGAACGACAACAATATGGTGGAGACATCTGGCGGCGGCGGGGGAAAGCTTCGGGCGGTGGGGAGGGCGCGAGATTCGAATCGCGATGGACAAGGGGACTGGATTTGGGGTGTGTGGGTTCAATTCTGCTTCTACTTAATCATGATCAATATATAATTTGAATAAGTAAATAGATAAATGAATAAACAAATAAACATTAATATGCACACATATTCAATGATCCTTTATTATCTTTTCTGCTTATTCATGATGGGATTTTGATTATATAATAGACAGGTATTTAAATGCACATCTAAATCAGTGGAAAAGTAATATACCAAATATATAATGTCAAAAAATTAATAAAAGAAGTTTACTGAAGGATTCAGGGTATGAATATGAAATCAAGGGATATTTCTAAACTGCTGTGTCATCTTTCAACATTCTTTTGCATATGTTCGTTTCTCTCACATGGATATTTCAATGATACATGTAGAGATCGATGTCTCTCCCCCTCTCTCTCTCTCTCTCTCTCTCTCTCTCTCTCTCTCTCTCTCTCTCTCTCTCTCTCTCTCTCTATATATATATATATATATATATATATATATATATATACATATAAACATGTATATATATATATATATATATATATATATATATATATATATACATATATATGTGTATATATATACATATATATATATATACATATATATATATACATACACATATATGTATATATATATATATATATATATATATATATATATATATATATATATATATATATGTATGTATGTATGTATGTATAGGCATAAGTACACACACACACATGTCCTGTGTCCCACTGATGGCAGAAGGCGTTGTCGTTGTGTCCCCTGAATGCAGCGTATTTGTCCTGAGAATGGCACCTGTCTCACTGAAGTACTGGTTATCACGGGAGGCACAAGGAACAGCATAAGTAGAGGGAGGGCGAGTGTGGACCAGGTTGCGACGGAATGTATAGTTGAGAGGGTGACGAGGGCGACGGAGAGAATAGATATCCCCAGTGTAGGGTAGGCTGAGGTCGGGCAGATGAGGAGTCTCTGTAGTAGAGGAGTCGTGAATAACAGATGTCAAGAACATGGTGAGGGACACCCAGTTTGGAGAACGAGCGACCTAGGAAATCGATCTCTCCATGCAGGTACTGGGGTCACAGATGCGGAGGGCACGGAGGAGTAATTAGGATGATAATTTAAGATAATGCTTGTGATGGCGATAGCGAGAGCAATTATGATAATAACGATATCAATGATAGTAATACTACTACCATGATAATAATGATAATAGTAATAATTATATTAACAGTAATGGTGAAAATTATGATAATGATGATGATAATGATCCGAAAAATGACAAAAAAAATAATGACGATGATAAAAGCTGAGGAGCAATCTACGGAACGACTACTTCGCTTTTCACTTACATCTGATTGGAGTCGAGATTCCTGTAGTGATTTAGAGTAAAAGGGATCTTTGCAGTTGACAGGATAGTTTCGATAAGTAAATATATTACAAATTATGCGTTTGAATTCATACTCACGTGCACACACACATACACACACACACACACACGCACAATTGCAAACTCATATACATTTATACTCATATGAATCTTTATATGTGTATTCCTCAGAAATTTTGTATGCAAGTCAAAATATGAACATCTTTTCCACTTAAGTTATCTCTGTGGTGCAGTGGATAGCACAATCGCCTCTTGAGCGGTAGACTCGGGTTCGATCCCCGACAAAGGTTAAAATTACACATTTTTCTCGGGTTAGTTAAACTTTATAGCATCGACACTAATGTTTTGAACAATAGTATGATAAATCTAACAGTTTACTTAGGTATGAAAGATCATTTTTACCTGCTACATCACCATAGTAAGGGAACCTCTAAATAGAGAATCAAAAGAGTATAAACGCTCTTTAAGGCTGATTCACACTATTCATCACGTCACGTCACTGTCAAATGGACATGTTCACACCAAAGGATTAGTCACCGTCTTCCGAAGAATATTTTGACGTGACGTGATGGTGCGGTGCCGAATCGATGCCGGGATGCTGCCAATAGTGAGAACGACACCACAGTCAAGGAACAGCGAGCTAGCAACACCTCTCTTCACGAGTGGATGGTACAAGAAGTGTGTATATACATACCACACACGCACAATATATATATATATATATATATATATATATATATATATATATATATATATATATATATATATGTACATATATAAATAAATTATATATATAGCTGACTAGTAGCCGCAGTGAAAAACTGATTGAACTTGTTAGGCAATATGATGAAATATTTAACATATCAAACAGGAGATATAGTGAAAACTTATTCAAGACAACCTATGGAATAGACTGAGAGGAACTAAACAAACCAGGTAAGAAACTCAAAATTCATTACATTTTTCATACTTGATGATACACCTTTTTAAATATAAACATCTTTTATTATGAATCACTAATAATATCTCATGTTCTGTGATATGACTTTGAATCAAAGGATTCCCTTTCTTTTAAATGCTTTAAATCAGTGACGATACGTGATGAGACGGTGACATGATGAGGAGTGTGGATCAGCCCTGAGTCTGTTGCCGCTGCAGTGAGGATAATCAAACTGGAGTTTTCTGAATTCACAAAAAAAATTACTATGCCACACCATGAGACTCATCTGAGCCAGTGAATAAACACAATATTGGCAATAATCTCGTTAGCTAGAACAAAGACTTGGAGAAAGGATTAGAGACCCTAATTTCCAGTCAGATACTGTTTCCTAAATCTCATGAGTAACCCAAGACCGGAAAGAAATCCGTTGGTCAACTGATTCCCGCGACCTCAATGCGATTTAGAAAAGGACCCAATTTAACGCAGATTAACGTATGTGTGCTGCCTGTTTGCCTATGTATAAGTATGCGATACATGAACTGTCGACATGAAGTTCTTCAAATATTTTCAAGATAAACGAAGGGGACGTCAGTAATATAATCAATATTGTGTCTGTCCCAGGAAAAGGAAACGGACAGATAACCAAATGAACTGAATTAAGTAATTTTATCATGCACCGATTACTCATGATCCTAAAAACTCATTTTAGCTGAGGCAGAGATAGAAAAAAATCAAGCTTCAGGTCATTAAAAACTAATTCATTCGGAAAGCTGAGTTATAATGATAATATACGTAATCCAAAATAACGAAATATTAATGATTTCCTATATGTAGACAAATAAATGTTTTGTCATCAGTTTCTGATTATCCACACAAAGTCGCACTAAACACATGAACCACTATTTCAACAGCCTACTCATAGCGATTTCAATAGAAATGCAACTAAAGTGAATTCATATATACATTTTTCTAAAGATCACATTTCAGTATTCAAGCTCCATACCTGGCTGCTCCACTGGAAAAGCAGTCACTGATTAAATTGATTGAAAGGCCTTGATAAAAAGGGTAAATTTCATAATTGTCACGCAGGTTTGACCATGAATCGATCAAGTGCTGGAATGAGGTGAATGGGACACACTTTCAAAGTGGGGAAATAGAATATCCTCTCTTATCAACTGATTACACTTTATATGACTCTCTCTCTCTCTCTCTCTCTCTCGTTCGCTTTCTCTCTCTCTCTCTCTCTCGTTCACTTTCTCTCTCTCTCTCTCTCTCTCTCTCTCTCTCTCTCTCTCTCTCTCTCTCTCTCTCTCTCTCTCTCTCTCTCTCTCTCTCTCTCTCTCTCTCTCTCTCTCTCTCTCTCTCTCTCTCTCTCTCTCTCTCTCTCTCTCTCTAACTCTATCTCCCTCTCTCTTCTTATCTCTAGCTGTATGTAATGTCTAATTATTCAAGATATCTGCCAAATATCCATATCCATGGATAAGAATGAGGATGTTAAATGTAGTGCAGATATCCACTCATGCGGGTGTGGATATCCAATCCAACCCTAACGATTGGAAGGATGTAGAAACATCCAATAATTTGTCAGTAATATGAGTTCTGTTCCTCTGCTCCTGTATGGAAATGCCCTAAATGATTTGATTAATCATTACTAATCAGTGTAACTTGCAGAACATGACTATGGCGATGATATTTTTTTCTTTTTATTCACTCACACTTACACATACAGTCACACACTAAGTAGGCATGTACTGTACAAACGCACATTCATGTAATCTCAGAACTTCCCCTCCCCTCTTCTCTCTCTCTCTCTCTCTCTCTGCATCATATTTAACATCCTCTTTCTTATCCATGGATATGGATATTTGTACTCCTCGTTTATTGGAGGATTACAAGTTTGTTCAAAAGGTGAATGTGCATCTCTGTATCGTAAATAAAGGGAATTAATAAAAAAAGGATGGACGATTTCTGTTGGAAAAGTGTGCGATTTTCCATTTTTATTTATCTAGCTCTTTCTTCTGTTCCAGCACTTATTTTTCTTCCTTTGTCCCTCTCATTTTTCTTTCCTCTTTATCTTCCGTTTCTTTTTTCACTCTTCCTTTTCTTTATTTGTTTTTCTCTTTCTCTTCTTCCCTCTACTTCACTTTTTTGTACTGCTGCATGGTTTTCATCATCCTTATAATAATCATTATTGTTAATGTTCTTTGGATTGTCATTATTATTCATATCATTCTTATGATCATCGCTGACATACAGGAGTTGTACATGCACACTGAGAACTTTTTAGAAATGTTTTAGATTCATTCAGGAACCTTCTAATATATACGTATACGTATATATATTGATATATACGGCCGGTTTGTTAAAATTGTGCCAGGCCCGACCCAATGAATTTTCATAAATACAGACGCAGAAATAAAGGCATATCTGTCTATATATCTGATAGATATACATTTAACCATCTATTTGCCTGATTAATATGCATGTCTAGACTGATGAACATGCATTCATTTCTTTATTTATACATGTAAAGTATACGAATATTCTTTGGATCGGGCCTTGCACAATTCTGCACGACAAATACAAAAGCCTGTCGATCGCAAATGTTGGAAAAGTGTTTTCGAGAAAACGGCGCTAAAGGTATAGTGTATATAACTCGTTTGCTTGGTGATTCTTGCGTTTATTGATTTTTTTCATTAGTTAGTTTCATTTGATGATGTTTAATTTTTTACATTTTCTATTTTTTTCATGTGCTCTCCTTTTCCTTCTTTTACTTGGGCTGCGAATGAAGGAGGTAATTCAACTGAATGTTCATCACTGCAGTGGAAGTGGAGAAAATAGGAGAAGGGTTAGAAGGGCAAAAGAGGATTTTAATGGAAAGAATCAAGAAAACGCGTTGTTCTACCCTTTGAAAACGTTCATTATCAATCAGGTGGTTGTCAATAGACCCTATACTTTGCCTTCCGCCATTTAGTGAAATACACCAAAATATGACCAACTAAGAGCGTTTTTCGTTAGTATTATGTCTCAGGCATATTAAGATATGTTAGAGGAAGACACCAATATGATTTTTTTTACAGAAAAAAATAAATAAAAAAATTTGTGGAGTATAACGAAACATGGCATCGGGTTCCCCTAGATTTCATGCCAGCCTGTCGAGGGAGATTCACAAAATATTCACAAAATTGTTTTCTGTTGGAAATTTCACTACAGTACGATTTTGTTTTTTGTTTTTTTGTAGTCCTGTTTTTAATCCTCGATAAAAAGCTTGTAATTGTCTGCAACGGAAATATATAAAACATTGTATTCTTAATGCTAGTAATTAATTTAATAAATTTATTAACTACTAAAATTAACAAAACAACTACCGACTACCTAGTCATTACCAAATTGACAATTTTATTTCATTATTCTATTCAATTGGAATGTTGCTACCTTTCTGCATAGTCACCGACCTGAGTGATCTTATAACCAAGTGCACCATGAACTCTGGAAGGAACACTCGTGAACCGTCAAGCATGAGCATATTGCAACGAAAACCTATAAACTTTCCCCAGCTGACGGTGTACTCTGGTCTTGTTCCCGGATCCCGCAAAGACGAAATCAGAGGCAATACCACTGCTGCCACCATAATCTAGTTTAAGGATTTTGACCTTAGGTTTCATATCGCCAACACAGTTTTCAAATTACACGAGCTACCTTAAAATTGAGATGACTGTAACATGACACTAAAGGGGAAAATAATTAGATCAGATTGAATTTCTTTTTAGGTATAAAAAAATGTGACTTTTACTTTATCTAACTTTTATATGGTCTAAAAACAATCATTCCATCAACATTCTTTTCCTTTATCTCCCTCTTTCCTCTCTGGTCTTTTTTCATTATTTCTCCTCTCTTTTCTTCTCTTTTTATCTTCAATTCTAGCTAATATGTTATCAAGTTGCCAAACATGGATAGCTTTCTCATGGTTGGAAGCAAAATGTAAATTAACTCTAATAACTAAAACAGCTGTAGGATATGCTTTTAAATAAGAAACAAGTTTGATGAAGTAAAATTTATTCTTATTCTGTATAAAAGAAACATGATTTAACATTAATGGATGGTAACATACAAATAAGCATGTTACCCCAGAAAAACCATTCCTGTGCATAAATTGGTATTTTAATATTTTTCTTTACAAATGTACTTTTGCGCTTATGTAAATTGAGTGGTTTTTCTGAAGTTATTCAAAATCTACATGAAGAATACTCAATGGTGTTAGTCTACATTCAAGTTCTGGGTATCAGTATTATAAGTAACTGTGATAATGTATATATATATATTTTTTGTCACTGTTGGATCAAATACCCAAAGATACACACTCTTTTTCCGAAAGAATGGGTCATTGTCTGGCAATATTATTTAGGTTGAAATCAGAAAACTTTATAACCTTGGTATGTAATTACTCTCATATACCTGCAAATCAGTAATACATAAGTGCAGACTGTAAGTACCACTGTATTCAAACACATTTAAGATGACAAACAGAAGCCAATGTATTCAAAGAGAGAAATATAAGTCATCCGAGCTTTTGATCTAATATTTTGGGGGTGCATTTTTTTGCAATTACAAATATGCTATATACAGTTGTGAAGATATGTTCTTTCAAACTTCCTTTACAGAGTAAAATACTTTGTTTTATCTCCAAGTAGCACACAAGAAATGGAAAATTGAATTTGTTTGGAGAATATAAAGGTTTTAAATCTATTCTAAAGACAATATTTAGTTCATTTTGTGTACTTTACTCTCTAAGATTACAAAGACAAAATATGGAACAAGATAAGTCCTAAACTTCAATATTCTCTTGTATATCTAACTTCCATAAAATATCTCTTATGGGTAGAAATAAAATCAAAAGGATAGAGAGTGCAATCAGCTAAAATCATACAGACCAAACTTTCATAAAAATGATAAAATCTTGTGTTTATGATGCATCTAAATGTTCACAAAGCATGTACTGTTGGAAAAAGATTCTAAACAGAATTCACTAAGATAAATGATTCATGTATGATATATGCATAGAATCTAAAGACTATATTGTTTAGTTCAAGCTCCTGAATCATATCTTGTAGTCAAAACTTTGTCCATGCTCCCAGCTTATGTTAAGTATTAAAAGAATGGCCTCTGCGAATAATATGTCTTCATATCTCAACATGGCCCAATGACTTAACATCTTTGCTCTTTCACAACATGCACCCACTTTATACATTTGTTGGAAGAGAAACAATCCAATAGTCTTTCATATGTCCATATAATGTTCAGTAACTTCAAAGTTGAAAACAGGAAAGAGAACAAGATATGAGAATTATGAGAGACTATATCCAGTGTACATAGTAATGTGTAGAAAACCTTTTTCAACAGTTCATTCCTTTGGCATGAAGATACATCATAAATTAATCATGTACTTATAATAACCTATCCTATTCAAAGCTACAATGTAAATCATACAATGATAATCATAATAATCCTTAAACTAAATATAATATATTCAATAAAAGTTTATCAACTATATAATCAACTGGGAGATATATCTAGAGTTCTGGATAAGTACCGATCTCTGAATCTAACTGGCATACTGAATACTCATTTCACTAATATTTTGGATGGCCAATTTAATGAAAAATCTACACAGGATTGGGCTTAACTTCTACATTCTCAGGAAATATAAACTGTAATATTTTACATGAAAGAATAATATATGAAATATTTATTCCCGTTCTATAAAGACTGGCTGCAATTTTGGAATATCAATTTTGTATGTTTGAAATTCCATGCAATATCAATCTATTTTCCTTTCCATCTATTGTTGCTCCAACACAAAACAACTCGTTACCATCAGGTCTTATGCAGCTTTTTCTACCTTGTTTGTTAAATGAAAGCTATATTTAAAAAACTAAATAGTATCTCATATTTCCTGAACATTGTAACACCTGTGAAAACTAAACTGTATACAGATTTGTGTTAATTAAAATGAATGATAAATGGAAAACATTCTATAATGCTTTTAAGAAGCTATTGTAAGTATCACAATTTTAATTACATATCTATTTTAAAACAAGCAAACTAACTCTTTGTTATTCTCATATCTACATATTTTTTTTTACAAATAAGATGGGTCAAACTGTTTTATAACAGAAACCAAACTTTCTTTTTCCACTTATCACTCAACATCTGTTTCAGAATGCTGCTTTCCACTCAGTTTTAAAAGGACCTCCCATTAACATCATAAACCTGGTACACATGTCTTCAGACTGTTATAAATCAATGACTAATTCAGTTTCTATTCAACAGACACTGTTACACAGCTTGACATTAATTACATAGTATATGATACATATCACTGTTTGGGACATGTATTTTTCCTGTAGATTATATAGAGAAAGTTCCCAAAATCATAATAAGAAAGAAAATAAAAAAGATCACACAGGAGAGTAGGCAGCATGTCATATATAATGTTAAATAACACTATCACTCCTAAGCTTGGATGAAATTCCAACATTATGAAAGTGACAAGCAAATACCCACTCCCCATCATGAGAGTATGCTTATTCACACCTGCACAACACATGGAAACATATGATTACTATATGTATATATACTTAGCTATCATCAGTTTTCAACCCCAAAAATATAAATTTGTCTTTATGATTTTTACCTCATGGCATATCTGAACATTTAATAAAGAAATTTCCGTACATCATGTTGATTAATCTGTTTCAAGATAGTGCACACAATACATACATCTCTTTATTATCATCAACAATTTCTTCACCAGTCAAAGTAATAATGGAGTATTGGTGGTTTTTATCCCAGATGTCTGCATCTTCCTCCATTGGTGCCACCAAATGAGCTTTTAATTCTTT
>NC_091571.1:32808228-32813228 GCF_042767895.1 Penaeus vannamei | reverse complement strand
ATTACAGGACACCTGAAGCTTGTGTTTATGGATATGAATTACCAGTAGGCAATGTTTTCTGTGTCTGAAATATTCATTCAGTCAACATAAGCGACTAAGAGGTTGGTACAGGTCTTTTTAAACTGTATCATCAAAACTCATTTAAGCAAGCATTACTTATTCAGAATCAAGGGACAATAATTGTTTCTTCAATAGCCTCTATAACATCTTTACTGTTGAAATGACTTGGTATCTACCTACATTAGTAAGAGATCATATCCTCGAGTGTTCATCACAGTGGAAAGCTAATCCAAATATAGCAAAGAAGATCTTTCTGTCTTGGTTAAAATTTTTGCTGTAATTAACTTTTTAAGTGAGAGTTACACCCTCATCATAATTTTAATGAATTATTTACTTGTAGTTTACTTTACACACATCATTTATTCAAACGATTAAAACATGCATCATTAATGTCACATTTTATTACTGAGAGTGTACCAAAGCAAACTGTAATATTCAGTGCCTGTGCTCTAGTGCTACCCAGTTACAAAAAAGATAAGACACTTAGGAAATGCTTATATCTACGGTGTATATTTCTTCAAATAACAAAATGTATTATTTATAACATCAATATAAAGGGTCAAACAAGGTTTTCTTTTCATTTGACATACTGAAATAATTAGAAGTAACAAGGCATTTACAACTTGAACCAATACACCAATAAGAACAAGTTTAATACATATACATGCTGACAATATTCATCAAGCCATAAAAATTGAGATTATCATTAATTATGTCATATAATGTTATTGTTCTAGGTATGCTTTCTCATCATCAAAAATATTGGATACTGCCTATTGTGTGACTTATGCATGAAGGAGAAATCTGAGCACTCATTTCACATCTAATCTGTAAATATGAAAAATATAAAATAAACGCCATTGCCCACACTGGAATTTCCTTAAAGTGACCAAAATTTGATTCCATTTGATGCTTATCCATATCATGATTCATTATCGCTAATACCATTCTTAGTATTCTCTTTTCATTTTGTAGATGTATCATTTAAGATTTTTAGATTATAATATGGTTGGTTGCTGTGTGACAAGTGACAGAATACCATACAGAACAAATTCTTTGTAAGCCAAACAAACGAAAAAAGGGGGAAATCATGGGGGAACTTTTAAGGGGGGGGGGGGGAAGCTTAACATGTGCTCCTAGAAAGATTCTTACAAGCAAGATAACATTAATCAATAACTAATGGAGGTTAAAAGCCTTGCTATTCATAAAATTGCCTAAAAGATGAACACAAGCAAAATATAATCCAATACTAATGGTCTCTCTTGCTTGGTAAACTACAGATGTCACAATTTTTTGGATATGTACAAAATTATTCTCTACAATACACAACACAAAATAAATGACAAGCAAAATAATCTTTGCTTCCCTGCACTGGTAAGTGACAGTAGTCTAAACATAGTAACTGGGGTATTTATTTTACGGTTTTGTACTAATGACCACAAAATAAAAATGTTTCAAATGGCAAAGAAATTAGAAGCTGCTTTATAAGAGTATAACACACAAACAAGATAACTGCAGTTTGTAAAATTCAGTGACACTGCACTATAATTTTACTGGAATGATATTTGTAAAATTTATTTGAATATGAATAACCAATTGAAATGTAGTGTGTTCTGTCCATCATGTGATGTTCATTTATATGTCAGATTAATGAGCTAAAGTAGAACATTCAACTATTTTTGTTAAAAATGATGCACTAGTGTGGAAATACTTACTCAGAGTTGGTTTTTTTAATTGTTGATCTTGAAAATATTCAATATGCATATTTTGGGGTTATTATTATTTTTGATCTGTGTCTTACAAAAGTATATGATAACTTCTAACCTGTGCAATTTATTTTGGAACAAACTACTAAAAAAGAGATCAATTATGATTTAGATTTAGATTTCAATACTTATATTAAGAAAGTCCTTTTCACTTCTGAATGTAAAAGATACAGTATCTCGTTTGTGTGGAAAAAATGAAACTTATTAGATTTCAGGGATGGATATGAAATATCTGTGATTAAACCATTTTCTATGTTGGAAGAAATCTACTACTTGGTTACCCAATGTGTCTGAACACTGTGCATTATCACACAAAACAGTGAAAATATACAAAATCCTGTAAAAGATTTAATCACAATCTTTTTACATTTCACTACACCAACATCAAATTTCTGACAATAAAAAAACATGAACATAAGAGACACACACCACAACACATTACAATATACGGGTTTGATAAATTGGTATACCAAACAAATGACAAAAAACATAATGATTACCATAGCCAAATTGGGTCAGTAAATGTCAATTCACAATTTAGCCACAAGGATAATGGGTCTACTTAGACATTCATATCAATAAACCTAAATGTTAATGGAGGATTAATTTTTGTTTAGTATCATTACTGTTATTTTCAACAATGGATTTACCTTTAGCAAATGTCCCACTGAAGTTCTATATATAGTCTTGATATAATAATTGACAATATGCAAAAGATTTCTAGGGTAATACAAGATCAAGTGTTTCTAAAATGTGTATTTAGGGTATCAAAACATTAATAATCATAAACTCTTGGAGATTTTTCCTCCAAATCTCAGCAAATGATCATATATATATATATATATATATATATATATATATATATATATATATATATATATATATGTATATATATATACATACACATATATATGTACATATACGTACATATATACACACACCTTTCTAAAACTTTTCACTAATTACTTACACTTGTACAAAGACTGCATAAACTTGAACATCTACATTTTTTTTCTTCAAAAAAATATATAATGAAGGCTATCTTTCAAACAACTGAGAACTTGATTCGAATCTATAAAGGTTTTTCTCAATGCGATTCGACCTGGCAGTGCATTTTCGAAGGTTCTGTCGTCCATTAGTAAGTGAGTGAGCATGGGGGCGAAGGGTCTTACCTGGAGGGCAGCTGGGGACTCGTTGATAACCTCTGCAGCCTCCTTGAGGGCCCTGGAAGCACGCTGCTCTCCCTCGGCCGCAATCACCTTGGCACGGGCTTCTCGTGCTGCCTCGGCTTCTGCAGCCATGGCACGCTGCAGTTGCACGGGCAAGCGGACATCCTTGCTGTAAGGTTACAAAAAAATTAGTACTGGGAAATGTGGAGACAGGCACAGACACAGACACACAAGAACAAAGCGCCATCTTTATACTTACCACATGATCAACATTATTATTAACTAAAACTGGATCACTACCTAAAAGTTTTACTTAGTGCGACTGAAAATTGACATCCAAATGATTTAAAAGCTAATAAATGGTCCACCGATTTAGTTCACGCATGTAACATACGTATCCCTCAATTCTTTGTCAAAAATGACATTATGTATTACTATACATAACCATAAAGTGAACCAAACAACAAATAAAATAATATAGATTAAACACTATATTTATATTTGTAATAAAAAAATCCTGGAAATAAACATAGAACCACTTTTCGAACATGAATAATGTAAGCGAAACAACAAAGAACCACGGATTTCTGAATCCAAAAAACGCAATAAAAATAATACAAACGAATGATTACCATTATAATTATGAGGAACGCTATGGATAAATAAACATATAAATGATCAAAGGGTCAATAATACACAATAAAAAAAACAATGAATAAAAGCCAATGACAAAAAACGAGACACAGAAACACTTACATTTCAACTCGTTCTACTTTGACACCCCAGGGATCTGTGGCTTCGTCTAGGGAGCTCTGCATGTTGTGGGAGATGGACTCGCGCTCGCTCAAGATTTCCGCCAAGTTCTTCGTTCCGAGGACATTTCGGAGGGTTGTGGCGGCCAAGAGACGGGTGGAGTGGCTGCAAGTGTTCGGAGGCGTTGGTGGACGGTTGAGTTACGGGTGAGGGAGGGAAGGGAGGTGCACGGGTGATAGCTTTTTTTTTTTTTTTTAAAGAAAGATGGAGTGTTTTTTTTTTCTTTATGTACACTACTGCTTTTTTTTGTCTTAGAAATTTTACTTCTTTTTTTTTGAGGGAGGGGGGAGTGCTAAAGGGGGGGTATTTTAGAGAGGTGTCGTGAGGGATTTTAAAAGAATGCGAGGGATATGCTAGCGGAGGCAAGGGAGGGCTATGAGCCGAGCTAATGGGGCTACTAAGGGCAGGTCTGGCTCGTTAAATTGACTGGGAATGACGTAATCCGGTAAGATCGTCGATAACCAATGACTTCGGGACCAACTGGATAACGAACGGGGGAGTAATGGGAGGCTAGGATAGAATTTCCTTTCTGAACAGACAGCCCAATTCGGCAGTGTGCCTTTTTATTGCAGATTAAAGGGGAGGAAGTGAGAGAAAAGGGGGCTGAGAAATGGTCCAGCGAAATCCACTGGTTGATGGAGCAGCAATGTGCGAAGCGATGGAGATGAAGCAACGCGTGTGGAGGAACAAATCAGAGTTGCATTTATTTTAAAGTGAAAGCAGAGGGCATTATGAACTCAAGTTTCTATTTGACTTTACGGTGACTAAGGAAATGGTGATAAGAAGCTTATACATGTGAATATATCTTACATTGTGCTAATATCTGTGATAATTGAAGATTAATCAGTTACAGGAGAATATACTATGTCGAAGGTAGATGATCTGGTGAATCTATATCTATAACGATCCATTAATGTTATCAACATACAAGTGTACATGCAGTTTAGTCTTCCAAAAAGCCTCGGTGTTTATCTACGTTGAAATTATGGAAAGATGCAAGGGCAGATAAAAGAGAAACGACGCACAGCAGCCAGGGTTACAGTATGAAATGTGTTGTATATAATCCTTACTCACTAAGTATACAGTTAATCGTAAAAAATAAGACATGACTTACCGTACACGGCAACTATCGTGTATTTTATGATTAGTGAGTAAAAGCCGTGGAAACTACTTCGATCAGTTTCAAGACCAC
>NC_091571.1:32788228-32790728 GCF_042767895.1 Penaeus vannamei | reverse complement strand
TTTATGGTAATCTAACATACTGTACAAGACTTACACTGTATTGCTGACGGTGTCCAAGGCGTCTGAAAATACGACATCAACTGGGCAGCGGAAAAGCATGCAGATAACAGAGCCACTACGTGAGAAAGCCTTTATATACAGCATTACCCTACGCCACCAATGGAAATCAAGAACAGCCAAAGACTAGTGTCTAGTTGGTGCATTCACCCCCGTGATGACTCAGGTGTCTATTGTGCGAGACATCATGGCAGGATTCTAAGTTGTCTGACTCTACAAAATACTCTAGATCAGATAGGTGTTATAATTAGCGTTTCTTTGGTTTAAAATCAAGACTAGTCTGACTATCACAGCCTTCGTACTAACTGCGGTAGCCAGTTAGTACTATGAAACTGGTTATTTTTGACACTGTAGACTCAAGAAATCCTTTCGTGATTATGAGATTAACTCCAAAAAGTGAAAAAAAAAGAAAAAAAATGTGTTCTTTGGCAGTCGTCTTTGAAGCCCTTTCTGAGATTTACAAAAGTGCAACAATGGCAACCACGGGAGATGCAAAGGCAGCGTTGCCGGTTGCCATATACCTGTAATCTTCCACATTAGTCTCTGCCATTATAGGGTCCGATACACGGTAGTAAACAACAGCGTCCACCGAGACAGTCACAGAGTCGCGCGACAGTATCTGAAATGCAAGGGGGTGAGGCGAGTCCAGGGGAACGGAGGACAGAGACAGAAGGCAGTCAGAGCGCCGGTGGAGATGTGGGGCCGTGGGCGGGGCGAGGGCGGGGGTGCGATAGCAGTAATGTGGGGAGGGAGAGGGAGAGGGGGAAGAGAGAGAGAGAGAGAGAGAGAGAGAGAGAGAGAGAGAGAGAGAGAGAGAGAGAGAGAAAGAGAGAAGAGAGAGAGAAAGAGAGAGAGAGAGAGAGAGAGAGAGAGAGAGGCCTGGTTGCAGATGGGAAGTCGAGAAGGACCCAGAAAGAAGGGAACTAAAGGAGAACCAAAGACCAGAAAAGACGAAAAGAAGAAAACGTGACGAATGTGGTGAGTGAAGAGGTGTAAACACAAAAAGGTGTGATTCTAGACAGAATAAATAAAAAATACAAAACAACACTTAGCCAGTTGTAGAGATTGAGAAAAAAACACAACGCGTTATGGAAAAGTATGTAAGTATGTATATATAAATATATAAATATATATATATATATATATATATATATATATATATATATATATATATATATATATATATATATAAAGCCAAGAATAATACACCGACATATAAAAGTAATCTGTTACCAGACATTATTTAAAGAGGTTTCATTAGAGGAAATACATCCTAATGACTAATCAGTCCAAAAAACGCAGAGAACAACGTTCACGATTACGAAAAGGACAGACGATAAAAAGGAACAGTTGGCAACTGAGCCTTTCCAAACCTCCTTCGCAGAGGAAACAATCGAGACGGGGATCACGAGTAGTTTGTTAATTAACTTCATTATAGTAACCAAGCAATGTACTGTGAGTAGCAATGGTAAATGGACATCGATTATTTAGAAAAAAGAGTAATTAGAACAAATACAAGAGTACCATCTACGACAGAAAAACTACGACCGGACTAGTAAAATAAGATGAGAAATAGCAATAGAAACAGGATCGGTAGTGAAACAACTAATTATAATACACTACGACTATTAACAATGATAATAATGAAAGAAAAGGATATGATACAATATAGATAACGAAGACTAGAACAATGAAGTGATGACCATGATAAAAATAACTCTAAAGTAATGTGCTATGTTAAATAGCAATAACAACAGTAGTAAGAGAAATTATAATGATAGTGGCATCAACATCAAAACAATACAAAACTCAACAGTAATAAAACTAATGCCAATAATGACACGTGATCAAATAATAACAGTAATGATAACACTTAAATTGATGATTGAGATGATGATGATAGCAATGAAAACAATAATAAAAAAAATAATTACAAAATTATCATTATTATTAATATTTTTCTATTGTCATCATTCTTACCATAGTAACATTGAAATAAAAGTAATGCTTAAGATTATAGCAGTGATATCAAGATCAATGATAATAAGAATTTTCACTGTGGCAACACTGGAAGTAAAACCAAATGTAACAAAAAAATAAAGATGATTGCAATATAAAATAAAAAAATAATAACAATAATAACAATAGTAATTATAATAAAGAAATGATAACGTAATAACAATAACTATAACAATACTAAAAATAATGATAATAGCAACAGCAAGAATGAAAATAATAATGATAATAGTAACAATAATCATAACAATAATAACAACAGCAACAACACTAACAATAATGAATAGAATAAGAGAAACAACAATAATAACTTCATTAACGATAACAACAGCAATAATGGAAATATTAAAAAATAATATTGATTGTGATAATAAAATGATAATGATAATGATAATGATAACAAAAATAAAAACCGTAGTAGTAGTAG
>NC_091571.1:32773228-32778228 GCF_042767895.1 Penaeus vannamei | reverse complement strand
ATGGCAGTTGCAATTCTGCGGTCTCGTTATCCTTCTGTCGCTGTCAGTCTCAATGGCTTCCTTCGTGGACTAGATGGAGAGATGGAGCGAAAGAGCAGGAGGAGAGTCACTTCAGTTGATGGCATATACGAAAAATCTTTTCAAAAATGTCCAAAAACCTCAAGGAAAAAATAGTCTAATTCCCGTCTAGACGCCTCTAGTTGTCTTCAGTTTAGTACGCATTTTCCTGTTGCAAAAATCGTGGTGTTGGAAAAGAATAGAAAACAGGAAAAAAATAATCGGTACTTCAAAAAAGCACTACTTTCAGCCAAAAAATGATACAAGTCTGGGAAATGAGTCAGACTGACGAGTGAACTAAGTCAAAAAGTCATCCACACACAAGATTTCGGTGGTAGTATTACCAAAGAATTAATAATCTCTTACATATTTCACAAGGATAAAAAGAAACTGATAACATAAATGAATAATAAGTGAGGATTATTGAGAGAGTCGTATATATAGAACATACATATATTTAAATAGCAGAATATGTACAGTATACAGTACATACATAGTTATATATATGTATGTCTGTATGTTATATATATATATATATATATATATATATATATATATATATATATATATATACATACATACATACACACACACACACACTCACATATATATTTGTGTGTGTGTGTGTGTGTGTGTGTGTGTGTGTGTGTGTGTGTGTGTGTGTGTGTGTGTGTGTGTGTGTGTGTGTGTGTGTGTGTGTGTGTGTGTGTGTGTGTGTGTGTGTGTGTGTGTGTGTGTGTGTGTGTGTGTGTGTGTGTGTGTGTGTGTGTGTGTGTGTGTGTACACATATACATATATACTTGGACATGTATAAATGTTTATGTGTATGTATTGAGCATATGTTTATGTATACATACATACATACATTCATACATACATACATATATATATATATATATATATATATATATATATATATATATATATGTGTGTGTGTGTGTGTGTGTGTGTGTGTGTGTGTGTGTGTGTGTGTGTGTGTGTGTGTGTATGCATATATATGTATATATATGTGTATATGTATATATATATATATATATATATATATATATATATATATATCCATATGTATATATATGTGTGTGTGCGTGTGTGCATGTGTGTGTATACGTATACATATACATATATAAATATATATACATTTATATATATATGTATATATATACATATATACATAAATACATACATACACACACACACATATATATGTATATATGTAAGCATGTACATATATATATGTTATAAATATACCATATATCTTACATATATATATATATATATATATATATATATATATATATGTATATATATATATATATATATATATATATATATATATATATATATATATGCAAATACATATATACGCTTTTTCAGTATGATTTGCTTTTGGGGGAAGGGGGAGGGTCACCGAGTGTTACTTTTTCTTGAAAGTAATATCACGTTTCCAATACATTTAATTCCTACGACGCAGATCCACTAACAATATAATAATCAACTTAACAACGAACTAGAAATATCTTGTTCATAATGAGAAGCGCAGGCTTATCATTTCATCACGATTATCACAGCTGTCATAATTTAATTGGGTGATTACATCATATTTTAAAATGTACTTATGCTAATATATCCCACGTTGTGCATAAAAATGGCGATGGAATTTGGTTTAGTATCAGCAGTGACAGAAATATAAACATAATTGAATTTTTTAAACAATGGCGATGATAGGTGTGTTAATATGGAGATGGTGCTAGTAGGATAGCAATGGGAGAAATAGTGGCAATAGGAACAAAAGTAATAGTAATAGTAACAGTAGTAGTACAAGTACTAGTAGTAGTATGAAAATGATAATGGTAATAATAATAATAATAATAATAATAATAATAATAATAATAATAATAACTATGGTACTAATACTAATAATAATGATAATGATAATAACAACAATAAAAATAAAAATAAGAACAACACTAGCAACAACAATAATAACGATAATCATAATAAAAATGACAGTGATAATCATAATAACGATCATAACAATAATACTATTAACGATATTATTAATAACAATGATAAGGATCATAATAAAAATAATAGTAATAACAACATCAATAGTAATAATAATAACAACAATAATAATAAAAAACAATAAAATAGCAATGATAACAATAATAATAATAACAAGGATAATAATAAAAACAATAACAACAATGATAATAATGATAATAATAATAATAACAACAATAATAATACTAACAACAATAATAAATGATAATAATAATTATCAAATATCAATAAAAGAAAAAATAACAGAAATAATGACAACGACAACCATAACAAAGAACAACAAAAAAGAATGATAATAACAATGAAGGAATGACATAACAATAACGATAACGTATTCGGTGATAATAACATCGTCAACAACAGTAATCATAAGAGAATAATGTTAACCAAAAGATGATGATAACAACAAAAAGATAATAATAAGAAGATTGATAATAATGCTAATGCTAATAATGCTGATAATGCTAATATTGCTAATAATGCTAATAATAATAATAATAATGATAATAATAATAGTAATAATAAAATAATAAAAATAACAATAATAATCACAATCTAATAATAATATCAAAAACAAAAATAATTGCAATAATAAAAATGACAATGGTAATAACAATAATGATTATAATTATAATAATAGTAATGATAATAAAGTCAATAGTATTAGTGATGATAAGAATAATAACAATAGTAATAATAACAATAGCAATGATAAGAATAACAAGAATTATGAAAATAATGATAATGATAATAATAATAATAATCATTATTATCATAATAATGATAATACACAAAGTTACAACACAAAAAGTATAACGAAAGACAAACCGAAATGGTGATGTTGACATGATATTACGAATAAAAACACCATTAATCAAGATCAATAATGATTATGAATTATGATATCAATAACAATAAGGATAGTAGTGGCGGTGGTGATGACACGAAAAACAAAAAACTAAACAACAGTTATAATAACATGTAATAAAATAATGGCAGCAAAAGTTATAATAATGGCACGTACCACAACAAAGATAAATATGAAAGTAAATGACAACACCAGCAACACATATATAGAATGAAACACACATTTCCTTTAAAAACTAAGACGCAGGTTTACTTAACATATTATAACTTCATGTCTTGGGCGTTCTCATGAGACTACCACTGACATAATTAATAGTATCATCGATATGATTACATTTTATCACACTGAAATTATTGTTATCATAATCACTGATACTGCATTACAATTTTCATTTACTGTAACAAGCGGTGTAACTTCACATTTCGAGTTTAGTTAAATATCTTCAATTTCCTTCTTAAAGTCCAGTCAAAAGTATCATATTTATCTTATACTAATGTCTTGGCTCTAATTAACAATCAAGGCAATAATACCAATATTTATAATGGCATAGGTAGTGATAATCATCGTAACGATGATGATTACGTTGATGATGATAACAGTAGTAGTGGTGCTCTTGATGCAGCTGATATCAGTAATAACAATAAGAATGGCAATAACGATTATCATAATTTAATTTTCATCTTAATTACTACCAAAATAATCATCATTACAGTTTTCATTTTACTGCAGATCACAGCAAATATTTATATCATAATCGATATCAACTAATTAAACAGTTACAATTAGCAACACCAAACAATTTATTTTTTCGCACATTTAGAACACATTACAAGAAGTGATTGAGGACACAACACCAAAAGCCTACAGATACACACCTAAAGCAGAGACACACATCTAAAGCACACACAGATAGCATAGACGATTGAAGACACACATAATTCACCAAAGAGACGAAAAGAAGAGAAAGAAAAGAAAAGAAAACAATAAGAATAAACATTATTCTGCAGTAGACATCGTATACTGCAACAGTTTCTTGGAGGTAAATAAGGCAAAAGGAAAGGATAAAATGAAGGAAAAAAAGAAAAACAAACAAGGACAGTAACAGCATGGTGATAATGATGATTGTTTGTATTGCACAGTGGCTGTACGATACAATACTGCATTATAGCAACAGTACCAATTGTAGCGACTGTGGAATAACACGGAACAGGTGATAATGAAGAAAATAAAACAACAAACCACTAACACAGTACAAACACAAGTTAAGAGACGCAATTTAGTGAACAAATCAAACGCATTATTCAAAATAGAAAAATCTGTTGTCTCAAAAATAATGAACTGGTAGCACGAAGGAGATTATGCTCCATCCTCACTGCTTTCCTCTACCAACACAAAAAATTACATGTCCAAAATAACAGAAAATTTTATAAGGCGAGCATGGGGGTTTGCAAAACGGGGTAAAGGTATGTTAAAATTTCCGCATATGGTCACAGAGTCAAATATACATGTAAAAACCGTCGTATCTTTTAGCATTTGCTACTCTGAAACCAATACGTTTTTTATCCATTTATTTTTTCAAAAGTATAATTTCACTTTACTCATTTATCATTACCATCATTGCTATAATCCACATTATCATTACTACTATCACTATTATTGCCGTTATCATCACAATCGGTATTATCATCATTATCATTTGTTCTGCTCCGCCATGGCCCAATTTGTCCCGGAGATCTTCCTCGCCTCAGTCTCCCGCCGGCGAGGGAGGGAGGCGGGCCGTCGACACAAACCGCCACCGCGATGAATAACGAGTTATAAGCAGCGGCTATTTTATCACCCCGTAAAAATGGAATGAGTTCCTGTTTTTATGGTTGTTGTCTCTTTTTATTTTCTTTCTTTTTTTTCTTTTCTTTTCCTTTCTTTCTTCTCCCTTCCTTCCTCAGTTGTGACTTTGCCGGATGTGGCGCTGTGCGGGGGGAGGGAGGGGGAGGGGAGGGGGAGGGAATAGGTG
>NC_091571.1:32748228-32753228 GCF_042767895.1 Penaeus vannamei | reverse complement strand
ATTTCCTTTACCTTTACTATATAGAAACTTGGTATAGCTATAAAGGCAGTGTTCTATTATCGGACGGTTCTGGAGACAGGAAATCTTAATGAAGAACGTGCCTCGGTATTCCCAAATATGATTATCTATGTACAAAGTTATTGTGAATGAAAATATTTGTGATGCAAAGAACAAAATGAGTTTGGGTGTAAGCAAATGAAAATATACTGAAAATCTTCAACATATAATGAATATCAAGCAAGATTTAATTAGAATATTGGAAAAAATATAATGACAAAATAATGAATAGTATCAAATATATAACGAATATCATACGAAACAAGAAACACAAGCAAGCATCACTTGAACACACACACACACACACACACACACACACACACACACACACACGCACACGCACACACACACACGCACACGCACACCCACACATCCACACAAAGACAGCACACATGCACGCGTAGCTAACCTGACCTGCAGCGATAGTCCAACAGGCATAAAAGTCGAACACTGCAACACATTATCCTCGCGGGAAATCAAAAACACGGGGGAAAAACACATCTAGACAACTTCTCTTCCTGCCAGTACTGCTAAACACCCCAGGGAGTTGTTTTATGTTTATGGACGCGTTTAAGTTCAGTGCATTTAACTCCTGAATCGACTAATGACCTGAGATTTTTACTTTGAATGGCTGTCTGTGCTGTGAAATAGATGCAAATAAACAAATGCCGGTTCCCATTGTCTCTGCAGCAGCTGCGCATAATACTCCATTAAATATATGAATATCAATATTCTTTTCTTCTTGTATTTCCTCTCCTTCGGCAAATTCCACTCCTTCAATTCTAAATCAACAACACTAGTCTTCGTTTTATTCTACTGCCCTCATTCCCTTCCCATTTTTCTCCCTCTTCGCTCCCTTCCATTCTTCTTTTCTCCTAAACATTTTCATTCCATATTTCCGTACCTGCTAATTTCTATCCCGGCCCGCTAGCCTCGCGAGCGAGTTTTCGCTACAAAAGCGCCTTTCCTCGCCGCTGCACTTTCTCCAATTTCCTGAGTATGGAGAGCCGGCTGGATGGATGGAGAGCTGGCTGAATGGCTCGGAGCCTGGATGACTGTTTGGCTGAAGGTCTAAATGGCAGTGAGCCTGGATGACTAAGTGACCGTTTGCTTGTGTTGGAATCCCTGGATGACTGGTTCAAGTGTTAGAGAGCTTGGATGAATTAACTGACTGTCTAGGTGAATGTCACAGGGCTTTAGTGACTGGATGAGTGTATGTCTGAATGGCTGTGTATGAGTGTATGGCTGTATATATTCACGGTTGAATGTCCGAGATGAATAACTAAGTGACTGCGTGAATGTCAGAGGGCTTGGATGACAGGTTGTCTGAATGGTTCGGAGGATGAATGGCTGAATGTAAACTGAATTTCAGAGGTCGCGGATGACTCTAGAACGGACAGTTGACTTTTATAGATACTAGATAACTGAAAATGGATGATTGTACAGTTAGAGAACGGTTCGTTGACCGTTTTGGTTAACCAAGAGAGAATGCCTGCAAACTGAAAATGGATGATTGTACAGCTGAACAGTCACTATCTTGACCACTTACAAGCATATAATCCTAATATTCGAACCCTGGGAAACCGTAATGTCCAAAGATGTTTTACACGCTGTCTGGCTCACCGATTCCTAGCAATTAGATAATGCAAAGGGTCGTTGTTAGCGCAAACTCGCTCACTGTGAGTAAAACTGACCTCACAGGGATTAAACCCCTCAAGTGGAAGCTGAAAGAATAAGGCTACAATTAGCCTGAGTTGACTTAACTCGGTGCGCTTAAGAAAACTGCTGCATTTTTTTTTCTTTTTTCTGATGGAAGTCGAGTGTGAAAACGCATAATTTGCTGCACATTTTCCCCTTTCAAAAACGTCGAGAAACTCACTCTCACATTTTTTATTTACACAGCACATTTCAAAAGGCGTAATTGAACTAGAAATGGCGTTGACATGGTTATTTTTGTTTGCGTTTTTACTAAGCAAACGGAGAGAGAGAGAGAAAAAGACAAGACGCTGACGCTCTCGTTTTGATGGGCGTAAACTATCAAAATATTCCAAGTTCAAAGACGCGGTATTTTGGCAGCTCAAATTCTGATAATTCTCTTGCACACTAATGGCCGATCTTGCTATCACTATCACTATTATTTTGAAACATCGTCGAAACAGTAATGGAGTAATCTCGATATCTCGATATAACAGCATTTTCTTTCAAATAACTTTAAGATTCACGCACGCTTACACTCGCGTTGAGAAATATATATTTTTTTTCTTTGTCTACCTGTACGTTTGTCTCTCGCTATATATGTCCACATACATATATGCATAGATCTCACAGTAGACATAGAAATACTTTAGACATAGACATAAAGCCTTAAACAGACCGACAGACAGACAAATAGTCAAACACAATCTAGCATACATACACAAATTGACACACAAGATCGCACGAAAACAAACAAGCAAATACAAACACACACATCTAACCCAGACTATTTTTAGCTGCTCTACCCTCTCTCCCTCCCCTTCGCTGCCCTTCCCCCGCCTCCCCTCGCCCCAGCATCTCACAGGACGACAGCCTAACCAGCAATGATGTCGTGTCGATAATAGATGTCCAAGGGGCTTTTCCCTCTCTTTTTGGCAAAGGATGTCAGTTATATGACGTGAATAAAAAAAAAAAAACACACGAAAAAAAAGAAAAGAAAAGAAAAAATTACGAAGCACATTATTTTCGCTCTTCGTCTCGAACCGTCGACGACTCCCGAAATGAAACAAATAATTCGTTTGCTTATGTTTCGTGTCGGGAGAAATCGCACCGGAGTGGCCTTTCGGGAGTGTTCGGTATCCGGCCAACGAGCGTGGTTCGTTATGTTCGGTTTAAGCTCGTTCACATGTCGCTTTGGAGTCGGGAGAATGTTCGTCTTGACAGGTTTGTTTAACTGAGTTCCACTTTTCGAATTTACAGCTTTCCTTAATTGGTTTTCAGTGTGAGATTGGAACTTTTTAGGAGGGTTTGTGTGTGTGTATGTGTGTGTGTGTGTGTGTGTGTGTGTGTGTGTGTGTGTGTGTGTGTGTGTGTGTGTGTGTGTGTGTGTGTGTGTGTGTGTGTGTGTGTGTGTGGGTGTGTGTGGAGAGAGAGAGAGAGAGAGGAGAAGAGAAGAGAAGAAGAGAGAGAAGAGAAAGAGAAGAAGAGAAGAAGAAGAGAAGAAGAAGAAGAAGAAGAAGAAGAAGAAGAAGAGAGAGAGAGAGAGAGAGAGAGAGAAGAGAAGAGAGAGAGAGAGAGAGAGAGAGAGAGAGAGAGAGAGAGAGAGAGAGAGAGAGAGAGAGAGAGAGAGAGAGAGAGAGAGCGAAGGCGAGAGAGAGAGAGCGAGAGAGAGAGAGCGAGAGAAGAGAGAGCGAGAGAAGAGCGAGAGAGAGAGAGCGAGAGAGAGAGAGCGAGCGGAAACGAGAGAGAGAGAGAGAGAGAGAGAGAGAGAGAGAGAGAGAGAGAGAAGAGCAAGAGAGAGAGAGAGAGAGAGAGAGAGCAGAGAGAGAGAAATGAGAGAGAAAAAAAGCAGAGAGAGATAGAGGAAAGAGAGAGAAGAGAGAGAGAGAGAGAGAGAGAGAGAGAGAGAGAGAGAGAGAGAGAGAGAGAGAGAGAGAGAGAGAGAGAGAGAGAGAGAGAGAGAGAGAGAGAGGTAAATAGAGCTACATCGAATTCCTTTCCCTTAAAAAAAAAAAAAAAAAAAAACGCGGGCTCGGTATCCAGCACATCTTTACTTAGAGTTAATCAACTTGGCAGCCTACAGATGACAAGCCCAGGCTGAAGCGACGGGGGATTCGCTACGCCTTACCTATAAGATCATTAGTCTTGCTTAGTCTTCGATCATTTATCATCAGACGGGATCAGAATCTTTGAGAAAAAATGTGACCAGATAATGGTCCTCGAACTAAAATATCTATTCATAAATCTATAGGCCACAAATAAACAGAAAAATGAACCTACACACACATATACATATACATATATATGCATATACATATGTATGTATGTATGTATGTATATTTATAAATATGTATGTATGTATGTACGTATAAACATACACAAATTTATGTGTGCGCGTAGTAGGCTAAATGAGCAGATGGAGACAGGCAGATAAACAAATAGATATATGTTAGAAAAGGGATAGAGATAGACAGATGGATGGATAAACGGCAAACCCAAGTAAAGAATCCCTGTTATCATTCTAAACATACCAGACTGTATAGCAGCAAAACACACTGTATATATAACCCAAGAGCCAACTTTCTCGCTACACCAAAGACATTCTTGGCGTTTCAGGTTTTCGTCCTTTTTGCCCCGTGAGCGAGAGAGAGAGAAAAGAAATATGACAAAGTTTATAGTTGTTGAATCTGAGGGTAACTGATGAATCTCCTCGCTCCTGGTGACACCCTGGTCGCCGTTCGATGACTTGGCACCAACCGCTGCCTCCCTCAGCTCGACCTCAGCATCGACCTCGATCTCGTCCTTCTCAATATTCATACTCAGGCTTGACCTCAACCTTCACTTCCATCTCCACCTCCACTTCTATCTATACCTCCATTTCCACCTCCACTTCTATCTATACCTCCATTTCCACCTCCACTTCTATCTATACCTCCATTTCCACCTCCACTTCTATCTATACCTCCATTTCCACCTCCACTTCTATCTATACCTCCATTTCCACCTCCACTTCTATCTATACCTCCATTTCCACCTCCACTTCTATCTATACCTCCATTTCCACCTCCACTTCTATCTATACCTCCACTTCTATCTATACCTCCATTTCCACCTCCACTTCTATCTATACCTCCATTTCCACCTCCACTTCTATCTATACCTCCATTTCCACCTCCACTTCTATCTATACCTCCACTTCTATCTATACCTCCATTTCCACCTCTCTCTCCACTTCCACCTCCACTGCC
>NC_091571.1:32690728-32743228 GCF_042767895.1 Penaeus vannamei | reverse complement strand
AGGGGGGCGGGTTGTTGGGGTGGGGGTAGGGGGGCGGGTTGTTGGGGTGGGGGTAGGGGGGCGGGTTGTTGGGGTGGGGATAGGGGGTGGGTTGTTGGGGTGGGGGGTAGGGGGGCGGGTTGTTGGGGTGGGGGTAGGGGGGCGGGTTGTTGGGGTGGGGGTAGGGGGGCGGGTTGTTGGGGTGGGGGTAGGGGGGCGGGTTGTTGGGGTGGGGGTAGGGGGGCGGGTTGTTGGGGTGGGGATAGGGGGTGGGTTGTTGGGGTGGGGTGTAGGGGGGCGGGTTGTTGGGGTGGGGGTAGGGGGCGGGTTGTTGGGGTGGGGGTAGGGGGGCGGGTTGTTGGGGTGGGGGTAGGGGGGCGGGTTGTTGGGGTGGGGGTAGGGGGGCGGGTTGTTGGGGTGGGTAGGGGGGTATGGGGAGGAAAGTGGTCGGGTGGGTGGGGTGATAGGGGAGGTGAGGAGGGGTGGGGAAAGGTTGAGAGTGTATGGGAGGGGAGGGAAGGGGAGGTAAACAAAGGGGTTGTTTCTATTAATTTTTACCCTTTTTTGTCCCTACGGCGGTCTGGTTGAATCATTGCCGTCTAAATTTCCGAGGCCTTTAGGCCCAACTTGTGTAAACCTTTCTGAGGTCTATTTGCTAGCTTGTTTATCCACTTTGATTAACTTGTATTGAAAGTAAAACATTCTTTATTGTCTATAGCTTCCCTTTTCCCTTAATACCGAAGTAAGCCAATATTGTCTTTTCTTGTTTATATGTTTCCTTTCTTCGTATTTATAAGAAAATAACCCCTTCCACTCTCCATCATGACCAACAATTCCCCTGAAAGGCAACGAAGAACTTTCTCCTCATCGCGCTCGCATTCCCGGAATTTGCTATCTCGCATTCGCTCTCGGCTCCCCATTTCCTGGACTCATTACGCAAAAAATAAACAAACAAAAGTATCATTAAATCCCCGAAAACGAATGCATGAATGAACAAATTAATGAGTAAATTAGTAAATATCTCTCCGTGGTAGACTGGATATAAAGTTTTTTTTTCCCTTCTTTTTTGACATTAGTGTTTACAAAAGCACTTGGAAGAGAGTGATCTGTACAAGACATGGACTCTGCCTGAAACAGCACTGTGGTCGCCCGGTTCACCTGTGACCTTTCCCTCTAAGCATTCACCCTTTAATAACGTCTCGTTTGTGTTCATGTTATGTTCAATGGAGCATCCTTTGCAAGCGCAATTTGTTCCGCGGCACAGTTTCTGTAGGGTCAAAAAAAAGACATGTGTAACCTGCGTTTGGTGAAATGGGGAGAAAAAACTCGACATAGCTCATGTTTTGTTGTTTGTTCTCCTTCTCTCCTTTATATGTACATGTGCACGTGTGTGGTTACTTACACGGACCATATACACAAATAAATGGGTACAAACTTACAGAAGAGAGAGAATCAGAGAAAGAGAGAGATAGAGAGAGAGAGAGAGAGAGAGAGAGAGAGAGAGAGAGAGAGAGAGAGAGAGAGAAAGAGAGAGAGAAACAAAGAGAGAGAGAGAGAGAGAGAATCAGAGAAAAAGAGACACAGAGAGAGAATCAGAGACAGAGAGAGAGAGAGAATCGAAAGAGAGAGAGAGAGAGAGAAAGAAAAGAGAGAAAGAAAGAAAAGAGAGAGAGAAAGAAAAGGAGAGAGAGAGAGAGAGAGAGAGAGAGAGAGAGAGAGAGAGAGAGAGATAAAGAAAGAAAGAAAGAGAGAGGGAGCAAAAGAGAGTGAGAAAAGGGAGCGAGAGCGAAAAATAGAAATGTATGTTTATACGCCCATCCACGCAAAGACCCGCGAGTGCGCGTGTGAATGCCTCGGACCCACAATCGGCCTCATCAAAGAATGAGACCCCCCCCACCCCCCCAGTCCAGCCTCGGGGGGAAAACGCGGCTAGGAGCAGCCGTAATTATGCACGGGGTCGGTGTCTCACAGAATAACAGGTTTGAGTAATTTTCAGACTTTTCTTGTCCCTTTCTCTCTCTCTCTCTCTCTCTACCTCCCCCTCTTTCCCCGTCTGTCTGTCTCTCTTTCTCTCTCTCTCTCTTTCTTTCTCTCTCTGTTTCTCTCTCTTTCTCGCCCTCCCCCCCCCTCCCCCCCCTCTCTCTCTTTCTCTCTCTCTCTCTCTCTCTCTCTCTCTCTCTCTCTCTCTCTCTCTCTCTCTTCTCTCTCTCTCTCTCTCTCTCTCTCTCTCTCTCTCCCTCTCTCTCTACCCCCCTCTTTCAAACTTCTTTTGCCTGTTCTTCCAGGACATCCGGACGCCTTTTGTTTATTCTGGGACAATTAAGAATTAAAGAGGAAAGTTCTTATTAGTTGAAAGTTGAGCAAAGCAAATGGCTCGGACCCTCAAAATACGACAAGCTACAAGCGTGGGAATGAAGTGTGTATGCGTTATGCGTTTGTGGTTCGTGTTTATGAAAAATGAAATATAATACAAACACCAAATTAATCAACGGATATTTACTCTCTCTCTTTCTCTCTCTCTCTCTCTCTCTCTCTCTCTCTCTCTCACACACACACACACACACACACACACACACACTCTGTATATATATCTACATTATATATATATACGTACATACATACATATATATATATATATATACATATATATATATATATATATATATATATATATATATATATATATATATATATATATATATATATATATATATATATCACATGAACACACACACACACACACACACACACACACACACACACACACACACACACACACACACACACACACACACACACACACACACACACCATTCTCATGAATACAAAATAAAATCACTTTGACGTTCTTTTAAACATTTAAAGTGCGTACTTATAGCGAAGCAAGAGAGTCCTCAAGGAAGAACTTTTGCTGGAAGTTCTTCTGTATAAAGGCCGTTAAAGGTCCTGGTGAGAGTGGAAGGCGAAAATCTGGCAGAGAGGAAAGGAAGGAAGGGAGGGCAGAGGGAAGGGGTGACAGAAAGGAGAAAGGGAAAAAAGGAAAGGGAAAAGGGGGAGGAGGGAAGGGGCAACAGAAAGGAGAATGAGGAAAAAGAAAAGGAAGGGAGGGCAGAGGGAAGGGGCGAGAGAAAGGAGAAAGGGAAAAAAGGAAAGGAAGGAAGGGAGGGCAGAGGGAAGGGGCGAGAGAAAGGAAAAAGGGAAAAAAAGGAAAGGGAAAAGGGGAGGAGGGAAGGGGCGACAGAAAGGAGAATGAGGAAAAAGAAAAGGAAGGAAGGGCAGAGGGAAGGGGCGAGAGAAAGGAGAAAGGGAAAAAAGGAAAGGGAAGAGGGGGAGGAGGGAAGGGGCGAGAGGAAGGAAAAAGGGAAAAAGGAAAGGGAAAAAGGGGGAGGAGGGAAGGGGTGGCAGAAAGGAGAATGAGGAAAAAGAAAAGGAAGGAAGGGCAGAGGGAAGGGAGAGAGAAAGGAGAAGGGGAAAAGGGAAAGGGAAAAGGGGAAGGAGGGAAGGGGCGAGAGAAAGGAGAAGGGGGAAAAAAGGAAAGGACAGGAAAGGGGGGAGGAGGGAAGGGACGACAGAAAGAAGGAGAAAGGGAAAGAGAGGAAAGGGAAAAGGGGGAGGAGGGAAGGGACGACAGAAAGGAGAAAGGGAAAAAAAGAAAGGGAAAAGGGGTAGGAGGGAAGGGGCGAGAGAAAGGAAAATGAGGGAAAATGAAAAAGAAAGGGAATAAGGGGAGGAGGGAAGGGGGAAGAGGAAAAGGGTGAAGAGAAAGGAGAAGTGGAAAAAAGAAAGAGGAAAAGAGGAAGGGGGAAGGAGGGGGGAAGAGGAAAGGGGGTGAGAGCTAAGGAACGGGGACAATAAAGCAAGGGGGGAAGGGGAGAAGGAAGAGAGAAAGGGGAGAAGTGTGGAGGGGCGAAAGGTAAGATAGAGGGAAAAGGGAAAAGGTGAGAGGACGGTTAAGAGAAGAAGGGAAGAGGGAAAGGAAGGGTAGGGAAGAAAGAAGAGAAAAAGAGAAGAGATAATGGTGGGCAGAAGAGAGGGAAAGGAAGAGAGGTAAAGGCAAAAGGAAAGAGCCAAAGGGTGGGGAGGAGAGAGAGAGGAAGTAAGAGGAGGAGTAAAAGGAGAAAGGAAGAGCAGAAGAGAGAGAATAAAGGGTCGTCCGAGAAGGAAAGGAAGCAAAGGAAAGGGAAGTAGAGAAAGGGAAGGGGAAGGCAGGAGGGGGCGCAGGTGAGGGAAGGGGATGGAATGAGCTGGGGGGATGAGGGGGGAAGGGGGGGGAGTGACATTCAAGCCAGTAATGACCCTTGTCGCTGCGCCCTCGCTGTCCCTCCCCTGACACTCACCTCCGCTGACTTCTCGGGCCGTCTGTCTGTGTTTCTGTCTGTCTGCCTGTCTGTGTCTCTCGATCTCTACTCCGACCTTTGTCTCAATTCCATACATTATCTCTGTCTATCTGCCTGTCTGTCTTGTCTGTCTGTCTGCCTGTCTCTGTCCGTCTATCTGCTTGTCTGTCTGTCTCTGTCTCTCTCTCTCTCTTTCTCTCCCCTATTCTCCTTATCGCCCCTCTTCTCCAAGATAATTATCCCTATTTCCTATTATCTCTTTATCCTCTCCCTACACCACTTTCCTCTCCCTCTCGCGGCCCCAAAGATCGTCCTTCAAAGTTTTGGTTATAATCAGAGCTTGTTTATGTGTGTCGTGAAAAAGTCTTGAAGGATAACTCACTATGCGTGCTCGTCCTGGAGATAAAGTAATTCATATCAAAAAGTTTATAAAACTTATTTACTTTTTTTTTCTTCTACTTTTTCAACCCCATGTATTTTTTTTTTTTTTCTTTCCTAAGCGGAGATGACCCAACTTACGTCGACAGTTTATCTGATAGGAATGTATATATTTTTCCTTTCCAGTAAGTATTTCAAAGTCAACTTTCGAATTCCCAAAACCAACAGGTTCTGGGCCTTTCGGCAAGTTTCCACGTCTTCGGGGTCGAAACTCGTCGAAATATTAATTTCCGAGTGAATATGTCTCTCCGAAATTGGGTATACTCCAGGCCAAATGCGGGCAGGGAGCTTTAGCGCAGGGTATGAGGAAAGGGAGAGGAAGAGGGGAAAGGAAGAGGGAAAGAGAGAAGGGAGAAGGGAAAGGGAGAGGGGAGAAGGGAGAGCGGAAAGAGAGAGCGAGAAGGAGAGCCAGAAAGAAAAGGAGAGAGGAGAGAGGAGAGAGGAGAGAGGAGAGAGGAGAGAGGAGAGAGGAGAGAGGAGAGAGGAGAGAGGAGAGAGAGAGAGAGAGAGGGAGAGAGAGAGAGAGAGAGAGAGAGAGAGAGAGAGAGAGAGAGAGAGAGAGAGAGAGAGAGAGAGAGAGAGAGAGAAGCAAACAGAGAGAGAGGGAAAGAGGGAGACAGAAGGGAGGGAGAGAAGGACAGAGAGAAAGTTACTTTAATAAATCAAGAGAAAGAAAAGGAAAATAGTATATATTCATGGGCGTGACGAACAGTGAAAGTCACGATGTCAACTCCCCTAGAAACCCTCTTCTTATCGGGGTATCCCTAACGAACTAAGAATCACAAGGAACTTTAAGAGAAGCTGTTCTATCACCTGAATCCACACACGGTCCGCTTCCCTCCCCTCCTTTCCCTCCCTTTCCCGTCCTTCCCTTCCCTTTCCGCTCCTTTCCCCTCATTTTCCTCCCTTCCCTTTCCCTCCCTTTCCCCTCCTTCCCTCCCTTTCTCCTCCTTCTCTTCCCTTTCCCCTCCTTTCCCTTCATTTTCCCCTCGCAAGATGCTGCCCGGAGGACCTAACACCCCAGACGGAGATCAGACGCAGATGACGTCACTCCGCTGCTGAATTTCGAGAGGAAGGGCATGCGCATCGGAGGCACAGATGGCATCGAGCAAAACCGTATGGTTGGTGGCACTTGGTGGTCACATAAAAGGCTCTGTGTCTTTGTTTTTCTGTCTGTCTGTCTGTCTCTGTCTCTGTCTCTGTCTCTCTCTGTCACTGTCTCTCTCTCCCCCTCTCTCTGTCTGTCTCTCTTTCCCTCTCTCTATCTGTCTCTCTTTCTCCCTCTCTCTCCAACTCCACCTCCCCCCCTTTCCCTCTCATACCAATGAAGAACTAAAACGAAAAAAAAGGAATGAGTGACCATCTCGGACAGTTAATGAGTAATGAAGCATGTAAAATGAATATTTTCACGCTAAGCCATCATAAAATATAACTTCAGCAAGATATTACATCCTGATGACTGAGGGATATCAAGTCTTTAAAAAATAGTCCTTATGACGTGACGCTACAAGGCTTAAGAAAACTAAAACAATTTTTTTAGCTAGTCGATCAGCCCTACTTTGGGACGAACAAGGAAAAAAAAAGAAAAAAAAATCATAAATGGTCAATCTAGTAGAACTAATGACCTGGGGATGAGAAATCTTGGGAGATATTTTCGAAAAGAACCGGCCCATCTATTTTTTTAGTCATCAAGTTTTCATTATCATTTAATAGGTCTCTCTCTCTCTCCCTCCCTCTCTCTCTCTCTTTCTCTCTTTCTCCCTCCCTCCCTCCCTCCCTCTCTGTCTGTCTCCCTCTCTCTCTCTCTCTCTCTCTCTCTCTCTCTCTCTCTCTCTCTCTCTCTCTGAATATTCGCACTAATATTCCTATCTCTTTGTACATGTACGCATTCCCTTACCGGTATAGGCCTATGTGTGTAATCAAGTAAGTATCATTACCTGTAAGAAGCATCGTGTGTTATGAAGTTTCGATAAATACTCCGAAATAATCCTTAGTGTTTGAACGTAATGCGTGCGCTTGACTTCTGACGTCACAAAGCCATTTCACGTCGTTTCCGCAACCCGACAGGATTCCGACGTGTCTGCAGTAATTACACGTTTGTCACTTACCTCTAAATGAAATAACGGTTTCCTCTTCTTTTCTGTTTATTTGTTACTGTCTGTTTTTTTTTTAATTGCAGGAATCTTTTTAAAAAACGAAACTTTAAAAAAATACAAAGGAAAAAGTGGAAAGTGGACCATCCTCCATTCACATTAGGTTTTATACGAAGACTTTTAAGATGTTCAAGTGTGATGGAGATTCAAGATTAATTAAACAAGTTGTATGAAACTGAAGGGAAATCAGCTTTCATGGTAACTTTGTTTCCGCAAAGCCTCTTAGGGCTTCTGTGGCAAGGAATTTGTAAGAAAGACAAGATAAAAAAGTAGAACAGAAAAGAAAATCAAAGTGTCTTTTGAAGGTACCTAGCAATATGGATGCCCCGTTGCCATCCATATAATAACAGTGACAATAATAATAACAAAAGCCTACAACAAAAATAATAAAGACAATAATAATAGTAATGATAATAAAATAGTAGTAGTAGTAACAATAACTTTAATAATAATTATAATAATAATAATAATAATAATAATAATAATAATAATATAGTAGTTGTAGTAACAATACCTTTGATAATAATAATAATAATAATAATAATAATAATAATAATAATAATAATAATAGTAATAATAGGACAGCAGAAATTCCAATCTGAGGAACAACCAATAATCCTTCTAGTTCGACCTCGTTATCTCGTTACCACAAGTTTATAAGGGTTTCCGTCACCTCATTCTGTCCAGGAGGAAGTCGAGGAGAACCTAAATGTGATAATTACCATATAACATGTTGGTTATTGCGTCACACTGCCCGTTTATTAATATGGAGGTTTGTGGAAATGTTAATATTATTACTATTATTATCATATTTGTGAGACTGTCAACACACACACACACACACACACACACACACACACACACACCCACACCCACACACACACTCACACGCACACACACACACACACACACACACACACACACACACACACACACACACACACACACCCACACCCACACACACACTCACACGCACACACACACACGCAAACAAACCCAGCCACCCAGACACATAATCTACGTGCGTGCAAACCACACGTACGTCCATAAGCGAGTACCACCCACACGCACACGATCTCCCATACCGCAAACATGCACGGACGCAAACAAAGCCTTAAAAAAAAAGAAAAAAAAAGAAAAAAAAAGACCTAATCACGGACGGTCTCGGCTTTCTAATCAGCGGGTCTTATCCAAATGCAGGAGACGTCGTGGACAACTAAAATTGGAACAGAACTTTCTTTTTTTTTCCTTTTCTCTCTCTCTACTTTTTTTTTTTTTTTTTTTTTGGGGGGGGGGGGAGGGAAGAGGGAGGTTTAATTCTAAAGCCACAATGAAGGGAGTGTCTTCGGGGAGCGTGGCACGAATGACTGACGAAGGCGATGTACGCGCGTGATCGGTGCAGGGAGGAGGGGGTAGGGAGGAGGGGTAGGGAGGAGGGGGTAGGGAGGAGGGGGTAGGGAGGAGGGGTGAGGAGGAGGGGTGGGGTGGAGTAGGGAGTGTGGGTGGGAAGATGAAGGGAGGAGGGCTGGGGTGCAGGGAGGAGGGGTAGGGAGGAGAGGTGAGGAGGGGTGGGGTGGGGTGGGGTGGGGGTGGAGTAGGGAGTGTAGGTGAGAAGATGAAGGGAGGAGGGGTGGGGTGGGGTGGGGGTGGAGTAGGGAGTGTGGGTGGGAAGATGAAGGGAAGAGGGGTGGGGTGCAGGGAGGAGGGGTGGGGAGGAGAGGTGAGGAGGAGGAGAGGTGAGGAGGAGGGGAGGGGTGGGGGTGGAGTAGGGAGTGTAGGTGGGAAGATGAAGAGGGAAGGTGAGGGCAAGGGGATGAGGGGGTGAGGGGGTGAGGGGGAAGGTGAGGGGGTTGGTGACGTGGGAGAAGTGAAGGTGAACAAGTTAAAGGAGGTCAGTTATGGGAAAGGGGAAGGTGAGGGCGAGGGAGGGGAGGGGTTTAGGTGAAGCTCAAAGGTCAAAGGTGAAAAATGGAGGAGGAAGGTGAGGGGTCAAAGGTGAAAAAGGGAGGAAGGTGAGGGGTCAAAGGTGAAAAATGGAGGAGGAAGGTGAGGGGTCAAAGGTAAAAAATAGAGGAGGAAGGTGAGGGGTCAAAGGTGAAAAATGGAGGAGGAAGGTGAGGGGTCAAAGGTGAAAAATGCAGGAGGAAGGTGAGGGGACAAAGGTGAAAAATAGAGGAGGAAGGTGAGGGGGCAAAGGTGAAAAATGGAGGAGGAAGGTGAGGGGTCAAAGGTGAAAAATAGAGGAGGAAGGTGAGGGGTCAAAGGTGAAAAATGGAGGAGGAAGGTGAGGGGTCAAAGGTGAAAAAGGGAGGAAGGTGAGGGGTCAAAGGTGAAAAATGGAGGAGGAAGGTGAGGGGTCAAAGGTGAAAAATGGAGGAGGAAGGTGAGGGGTCAAAGGTGAAAAATGGAGGAGGAAGGTGAGGGGTCAAAGGTGAAAAATAGAGGAGGAAGGTGAGGGGTCAAAGGTGAAAAATGGAGGAGGAAGGTGAGGGGTCAAAGGTGAAAAATAGAGGAGGAAGGTAAGGGGTCAAAGGTGAAAAATGGAGGAGGAAGGTAAGGGGTCAAAGGTGAAAAATGGAGGAGGAAGGTGAGGGGTCAAAGGTGAAAAATGGAAGAGGAAGGTGAGGGGTCAAAGGTGAAAAATGGAGGAGGAGGAAGGTAAGGGGTCAAAGGTGAAAAATGGAGGAGGAAGGTGAGGGGTCAAAGGTGAAAAATGGAAGAGGAAGGTGAGGGGTCAAAGGTGAAAAATGGAGGAGGAAGGTGAGGGGTCAAAGGTGAAAAATGGAGGAGGAAGGTGAGGGGTCAAAGGTGAAAAATAGAGGAGGAAGGTAAGGGGTCAAAGGTGAAAAATGGAGGAGGAAGGTAAGGGGTCAAAGGTGAAAAATGGAGGAGGAAGGTGAGGGGTCAAAGGTGAAAAATGGAAGAGGAAGGTGAGGGGTCAAAGGTGAAAAATGGAGGAGGAAGGTAAGGGGTCAAAGGTGAAAAATGGAGGAGGAAGGTGAGGGGTCAAAAGTGAAAAATGGAAGAGGAAGGTGAGGGGTCAAAGGTGAAAAATGAAGGAGGAAGGTGAGGGGTCAAAGGTGAAAAATGGAAGAGGAAGGTGAGGGGTCAAAGGTGAAAAATAGAGGAGGAAGGTGAGGGGTCAAAGGTGAAAAATAGAGGAGGAAGGTGAGGGGTCAAAGGTGAAAGATGGAAGACGAAGGTGAGGGTGAAGATGGGCGGGAAGGGTGAACATGAGCGAGAAGGAATAAAGTGAAAAAAAAACGAAAGAGAAGATAACGACGAGAGCGAAGACGAGAGTGAACAAGTGAGAGACTTAGGCAAGGATGAAAGAGACAAAGGTAAATAGCGTAGGAGAGAGAGTAAAGAAGGGAAGGGAATGAGGGAGGGAGGCGGAAGGCAAGGATGAAGGTGGAGATCCCCTAACGATGGCGCCAGGGGAATCACTTCTTTCGGGAAATTTTAGGCGAATGCGGTGCAGAGGAAGAATTCTATTTGGGAGAATCTATGAAAGGAATTCTCCGCGATGAATGGACGCGAGACATCTAGGGAAACAATGAATAAAAACGTCGAAAGCCGGGTACGAAAAATATGGTTGAAAATAAATAATACGACTAATATTTTGAGATATTTTTTGAGACAATGCGTGGATAATAATATGAATAGCGCACTTACGGACAAGCTGAGGGAAACACACACACACAAACACACACACACACGTACATTTCATCTATCTACAGGAGCTATCTATCTACTTACCTACCTTCGTTCATAACTGTGTGTACATGTTATACAATAACAAAAGGCTATAATGATATACACAGAGATAATCACGTTTTGGTGAAGATGCCCGCACATGATAAAACAGGAGGATATAAAGGATGTGGAGAATAAAAGGAAGAGGGAAATAGCAAAGAATTGAAAATAGATAAATTCAGGAAGTGTATTTTAACATCAAACAATTTCTGTCGTAAACAATTTCTGTGGATACACAGTCATGTGTGGAATGATTAAATTACAGCTTTAAAAAGAGACACACAAACATATATACAGAATATATATCTATATATACATTCCCTCCGCCTGTGCTCCAAATTCCAGAATATAACATGCGAGAAAAAACTGTTGACAGAGCTATTTATATGACAGATATATCTCCCCATCCACTCCCGTGACTTCCCTGAAAAGCCAGGACGAAAATCTATATAATTTCCTCTAATGTACTGTCAACACATTATGTGAAGCTCTCCCTAATTGATGCCAGAATATGTTGGCATTTTGTACATAAGCCTACTCTTGACGCAAATCGCGGCTTGTCTGTCCCTATTTCTGTCTGTCTGTCTGTCTGTCTGGATCTCGCTCTCTGCTTATCTGTCTTTCTTTGTTTCTACAAACCAACCTTTCACATTTCGTTCCTCAAAATAACCTTTATCAAAACGTAGCGCATAGAGAGATAGAGATAAAAAATATATACATTAAAGCCCCCATTAAACATTCATATTTTAGCGAGCTGGTTGGTTAGTCATCGCTCAGAATAATAATAAAACTCGTAGCTACCTAATGCACGCAGTTGCATAAATTAGCGAACTATGGCAGTTGGGCCAAAAAGGAGAGACTGCCCTGCCACGTAAGCAGTGATAGTCCAACTCTCGCCCTTAGTGATTACCGTCACTGCATTAAGCCTCTAACTTCTGCGATCACTGTTGGTCACACTGCAACTTTTGGCTGTTATCTTTCGCTGACCTGCTCCGCTCTAACGATGGCTGTAAATAACACCGCTGGTTTGGCCAACACAATCAGACTGTAGTCATTCACAACCACCTAATCCAGCTTTTATATTCATTCTGATTTTTCTCTTGTGTTATGTGAGTTCCAACACCGAATTATTTCTAGACCCTCTATAAACATCTCGTGCTCTATGTTTATTGATTTATAGTACGTTTGGAGGTGTGTGTGTGTGTGTGTGTGTGTTTCTGTGTGTGTGTTTCTGTGTGTGTGTGTTTCTGTGTGTGTGTGTGTGTGTGTGTGTCTGTGTGTGTGTGTGTGTGTGTGTTTCTGTGTGTGTGTGCACGCGTGTGTGTGTGTGTGTGTTTCTGTGTGTGTGTGTGTGTGTGTGTGTGTGTGTGTGTGTGTGTGTGTGTGTGTGTGTGTGTGTCTGTGTGTGTGTGTGTGTGTGTGTGTTTGTGTGTCTGTTTCTGTGTGTGTGTGCGTGTGCTTGTGTGTGTGTGCTTGTGTGTGTGTGTGTGTGTGTGTGTGTGTGTGTGTGTGTGTGTGTGTGTGTGTGTGTGTGTATGTGTGTGTGTGTGTGTGTGTGTGTGTGTGTGTGTGTGTGTGTGTGTGTGTACACGTATGTGTGTGTGTGTGTGTGTATGTGTAAGAGAGAGAGAGAGAGCGGGGGTAGGGAGTGAGAGAGAGAGAGAGAGAGAGAGAGAGAGAGAGAGAGAGAGAGAGAGAGAGAGAGAGAGAGAGAGAGAGAGAGAGAGAGAGAGAGAGAGAGAGAGAGAGTACACTTATCATCATTACACGAGAAAAAAAAACCCACGGCTATCACAAACAACCCCAGACCCCAAGCCAACTCAACCAATCCACTCCCCGTGATAGAAAATAGAACACCACAATAACAGATTACCACTCCCTCTCTTCTCCTCTTTCCCGGGCGCTTAACAACCACGCTGACACATAACAACACTCATCCTACAGCTATACATTACCTTCCCCCATATAAATACCTACTAATGTCACAGATGCCATCCCTTACAGAGAAACAACAACAAAAAACGTATCATAACTTGGCCGTTGGTTGTCTGGGAGGCTTGTCCGTGTGTTGTGAAAGGGAAAGGAGAGGAAGACAGAAAGGCAGATAATGAGGGAATGGAAGAGAGAGAAGGGGAGAAATGTAGGCAGAGGATAAAGGAGTTAGAGAGATAGCAGGGACGAAGTGTAAGAAGAAAATGAGGGAGTGAGAGTAAGAGAGACAGAGGGAAAACAATGTAAGGAGAGAATGAGGGAATGGGAGAGACAGGAGAAGAAATGTACAGAGAAAATGAGAGAGTGGGAGAGACAGAGGGAAAGAAATGTACAAAGAGAATGAGGGAATGGGAGAGAAAGAGAGGAAGAAATGTACAAAGAAAATAAGGGAGTGGGAGAGACAGAGGGGAAACAATGTGGGAGTGAGAGAGAATGAGGGAGTGGGAGAGAGAGTGGGAAAGAGACGTAGGAAGAGAATGAGTGGGTGGCGACGAAGGAGGGAGAGAAAAACATGGAAATGAAAGGTGATGTATAAGGGTGAATGTATGGGAGAAATACATAAGAATGAACGTAGTAAAAGCGGATAAACGGTCGAAAGAGGATGGGAACTAGAGATAAGGGAGAAACAAATGAGAGAATGACAGAGAGACAGAGAGGGAGAAAGGTAAGGAAAGAATGGGCAAATGAGAGAAATATCCGGTAGGAAAAGACAAGAAAAAAAGGAGACGGGGGGGAATTAAGGAGGGAAGAAGGACAAAAGAGAAAGAAGGGAGACCGATAAAGACAGGATAAAGGAGTGGAAATAAAAAAAAAGCAGGACAAAGGAGGGACGAAGGATACAAGAGAAGCAAAGAGAGGAAAGAAAACAACAGAGACAACAAAGGGCGAGGAGGAAACAGAGGAAGCAAGAGGAAAACAGTGGAATAGTGTTAAGTACTTAAAGGGGTGAGCGGTACAGAGGAGAGACAAGGGAAGCTGCATGATTAGGAAAACACGGTGAACGATACAAAGAATAATGAAAATATTGTAAAAAAAAGGACAAGAATGATATTAATACTGATGATAATAATAATAATAATGATAATGATTATAGTTGTAATAATAATAATAATGATAAAAATAATGGTAATAATAATAACACCAAAAATAGCAATTACTATAATAACAGCAACATAATAATAACAATGATAATATCAATAATAATGATAACAACAATGATTCTGACGATAACAATTACAAAAATGATGATAAAAAATAATAATGCTAATAATAATAATAATGATACTAAGAATAATGACAATAAAATAAAAGTAAGAATAACAATATACCAACAACAACAATAATAATGAAAACTAATAACAATCATAACAACAGAAACAAATATAAAGATGATGATAATGATGATAATGAGCAAAGATGTATCGCGAAGGAAGGTAAAAAGAACAAAGAAAAAGATAAACACGAACAAACAAACAAAAAACACAACAGACTCAAATGAAAGAAGATAAACAAGAAAAAGGTTAGCAAAGCGCAATAAAAGAAGGAAAAATAAATAACGAAAGCGGGAACAGAAGAGCGAAGACGAGGGGGAAGAAACAGAAGTCGAAAATAAAATATCAACAGCTCAAGGTATAAAACACTTAACGAAGGGTGATAGACGATAAAAGGTGAAACAAATTAAGAGAGAGGGAGGGAGAAAGAAAGAAAAAAAAGACAAAATCAATCTTGCCAATAAAACGAAATGTAATCAAAAGACCAGTGCATATCACACACTCCCTGAACAGGAACAACGACGAGTGTGAACAAAGCGTGAACATTTAAATACCCGAATAATCGTGGAGGATTTTGAAGTTGGGCGAGAAAGAGAAACAGAAAGGAAGACAGAAAGAGGGAGGGAGATAGAGAGGGAGAGAGAGGGAGGAAGGAGGGAGGAAGAGAGAGGGAGAGAGAAGGAGGGAGAGGGGGAGGGGGAGAGGGAGAGGAGGGAGAGAGGGAGGAGGAGAGAGAGAGAAGAGAGAGAGAAAGAGAGAGAGAGAGAGAGAGAGAGAGAGAGGGGGAGGGTGGGAGGGGGGTGTGTGTGTGTGTGTGTGTGGGAGGGTGAGGGAGGGAAGGAAGGAGGAAGGAGGAGAGAGAGAGCGAGAGAGAAAGAGAGCGAGAGAGAAAGAGAGAGAGAGAGTGTGTGTGTGTGTATGTGCGCGTGTGTGTATGTGTGTGTGTGTGTGTGTGTGTGTGTGTGTGTGTGTGTGTGTGTGTGTGTGTTGTGTGTGTGTGTGTGTGTGTGTGTGTGTGAGAGAGAGAGAGAGAGAGCGAGAGAGAGAGAGAGAGAGAGAGAGAGAGAGAGAGAGAGAGAGAGAGAGAGAGAGAGAGAGAGAGAGAGAGAGAGAGAGAGAGAGAGAGAGAGAGTATGTGTGTGTGTGTGTGTGTGTGTGTGTGTGTGTGTGTGTGTGTGTGTGTGTGTGTGTGTGTGTGTGTGTGTGTGTGTGTGTGTGTGTGTGTGACAGATAGATAGATAGAAGGGTAGATAGATAGATAGATAGAGAGAGAGAGAGAGAAAGAGAGAGAGAGAGAGAGAGAGAGAGAGAGAGAGAGAGAGAGAGAGAGAGAGAGAGAGAGAGAGAGTTAGAGAGAGAAGGGAAAAAAGAAAGAGAGGGAGGTGATAAAATGGTTAGATAAAAACAAGAGAGAGTAAGAGAAATGGGGAGAGATAAATGGACAGATAAAGACAAGAGAGTGGTAAAAATAAAAGAGGAGTGAGGGGGAATGAGGAGGAGGAGGAGGGGGAGGTCGAAGAGGGAAAAAAAGATTAACACTTGAGGATTTAGTGGAGGGTGGAGCCATCAGAGAAAGAGGAGGAGAAGAGAAGGAGAATGATAAAAAGGATGGACGGAAAGAAGGGGGAATGGAAAGAGAAGAAGAAAGAGAAGAAAGAGGAGAAAGAGGAGGAGAAGAGGATGATAAAAGGGAGGGAAGAAGAGGAGAAAGGTAAGTAGAAAAAGAAGAAGAAGAAGAAAAAAGTAGGAGCTGCTGGAGAAGGAGAAGGTGGAAGAAGAAGAGAAGGAAGAAGAGAAGGAAGGAGGAAGAAGAGGAAAAAGAAGAGGAAGAAGAGGAATGGGAGAGTAACAGTCAGGAAGGACGACGAAGAGGGGATGGGGGCGTGGGGACGATGAGGGGGGGGGCGTGGGGACGGGGAGGGTATAGGGTGATAAAAGAAGGGAAGATTGCTATAATGAGAACAGGAGGGGAAATAACACATTAAAGTCGAGGACAGAGCGGCAGAGAGCGAGCGAAAGAACGATATTACCTCATGGAAAGACGCCTTAAAATACCAATACCCACGTTAAAGAATTAATAAAACACCCAAGAATCTCAAACACATTCTCCCTATTTTTCCGAGAAAATAAACACATACCCACCAACAAATAAAACACAAAACAACAATGAAAATGGAATTTAAACCGAAAAAAGGTGGAGAAAAGCAAACAAAACCTAATTGGAAAATAGAAATGAAAATGAAATTTAGATTGGTGGGGGAAAGGTAGAGGGCAAAATAAACACCAGGAAACGAGTCTTCTGTGCGGGGAAAAAGAGGAAAAGAGATGGGGAGGGAGGGACGGGGAGGAAAAGGAGTCGGCATTAGTAGTAGTAGTGGGGGGGCGGGGAGTAGTAATAGTAGGAGTAGTGGTGGTAGTAGTAGTAGTAGTAGTAATAATAGTCGTAGTAGTAGTCGTAGTAGTAGTCGTAGTTGTCGTAGTAGTAGTAGTTGTAGTAGTAGTCGTAGCAGTAGTAGTAGTAGTAGTAGTAGTAGTAGTAGTAGTAGTAGTAGTTGTAGTAGTAGTAGTAGTAGTAGTAGTAGTAGTAGTAGTCGTAATCGTAGTAGAAGTAGTAGGAGTAGTAGTAGTCGTTGTAGTAAAAGTAGTAGTAGTAGTCGTAGTAGTCATAGTAGTAGAAGTAGTAGTAGTAGTAGTCGTAGTAGTAGAAGTAGTAGTAGTAGTCGTAGTAGTGGTAGTAGTCGTAATAGTTACAGTAGTAGTAATAGTAGTAGTAGTAGTCGTAGAAGTAGTAGTAATCATAGCAGTAGTAATAGTAGTAACAATAGTAGTAGTAGTAGGAGGAGGAGGAAGAGGATGAGGAGGGGAAGTAGTAGTGGTAACTGTGGAGGGAGTAGCAACAATAGAGGTAGCAGCAGTAGCATTAGTAATAACAATAGTATTAGTACAAGTATTGGCTTCAGTAACATCAGTAGTAGCAGTAGTAGTTGTAGTAATAGAAATAGTAATATCAATAGCAAGAGTGATAGTAACAGTGATGGCAATAGTAATAATAGTAGTAAATAATAATAATAACAATAGTAATAGTAAAGGTAACAGTAACGTCAGCAACAAGAAAGACAGTAATAGTAACGTAATGTAGTGATTGTTGTAATAGTAGGGCCGAGAATCTGACAACTACAATGATAATGATGAAATGATAATCAAGATAATGATTGATGATGACTATAATAAAAATAATAATGAAAAACAAATTATGATAAAAATAACGATAATAATAATAATGATAAAAACAACAAGAACAAAAACAGCTAGAATAGCAATAAACAACAACAGTAAACACGAAGACGACGACAATTCTTACACTAAGAAGCGCGAAGAAGAAGAGGAGGAAGGGAAAAAAAGGAAGAAGAGGAGGGGAAAAAAAAGGAAGAAGAGAAGGGGAAAAAGGAAGAAGAAGAGGAGAAAAAGGAAGAGGAGGAGAAAAAAGGAAGAAGAGGAGAAAAAAGGAAGAAGGGAAGGGGATAAAGGAAGAAGAGGAGAAAGGAAAAAAGGAAGAAGGAAGGGAAAAAGGAAGAAGAGAAGGGGAAAAAGGAAGAAGAGAAGGGGAAAAAGGAAGAGGAGGAGGAGGGGAAAAAGGAAGAAGAAGAGAAAAAGGAAGAAGAGGAAGAGGGGAAAAAAAGGAAAGAGAAAAAAAAAGGGGAAAAATGAAAAAGAGAAGGGGAAAAAAGGAAGAAGAAGAGAAAAAGGAATAAGAAGAGAAGGGGGGAAAAGGAAAAAGAAGAGGGGAAAAAAGGAAGAAGAAGAAGAGGAGGAGAAAAAAGGCGAGGAAAAGGCCACGATGACGCGCCGGCCGTGAGCTACAGGGCAGGGGAGGCGACCGGAGAGTGAGAGCCATTCTTGTCCGAGAATTTGGTATTTTCCCGCGCGCCACATGACGGACATCGTCATTTAACTTTTGATAAAACACCTTCGCTGTAAGGGTTGGTGGGGGGAGGGGAGGGGTTGGAGGGGGGAGGGAGGGAGAGGGGATGGTGGGGAAGGGTTGGATGGGGGAGAGGGGATGGTGGGGAGGAGTTGGAGGGGGAGAGGGGATGGGAGAGGGTGGAAGGGGGATTGGAGGAGGGAGAGGTGATGGGTGGGGAGAGGGGATGGTGGAAGGGAGGGAGAGGTGGTGGGAGGGTGGTGAAAGGATGGGGGTAAGGGAAGGGATAGGGATGGGGGTGGGTTAGGGGAAGGGGAAGGGGGGTGGTGAAAGGATGGGGAGAAGGGAAGGGTAGGAATGCGGGTGGGGGAAGGGAAGGGTAGGGATGAGGGTGGGGACGGGGAAGGGTAGGGACGAGGATGGGTTCGGTATGGTAGGGTGTTCGGGTTGGGGAGGGAGGGCTTGAGGGGAAGGGAGGGGAGGAGGGTAAGAGGACGTGGGGAGGGCAAGTGGGAAGGAGAGCGGGTGCATGATACCGCTGCAGGGGGTAACTTAGCCAGATTCTTGTGTCCGGACTGAGAGAAAGGAAAAATCTATATTCATTTACTGACAATATACAAAGGAGGCATTGTTGGAGGCATTGTGGCTGCTTCTCGTAATTACGATAATGATCAGATAGAATGTCTCGGGAAATGAAAGGAAAGTGATAAACGTATTTGCATACAAGGTATCTAGAGAAGCATATACAAAAATTACCATCAGTATATATACTTATCTTGAGAGGTATATATATATAAAACAACAACATAAGTATACACACATATCTAGCTTCGTTTGCCATATTTCAAAAGAATGAACCCCTTATCCTATCTATTTACCTCAAACAAACGCAAACCAAACAGCAACCCTAATCTAACTAACACACGCCCCAAAAACGAAACCAAGCCAACGGCCCAAGCCACCAGGAGGAGAAAACAAAAGGAGAAAATAACGTTCATCCCGGCTTCCTCTCCCCTATCTTTGCTTAACGATGTATGACAGACCATTTCCCGATCTCAGCCTCGTTCCCCTGGACAAATAGCTGGATCCTTTGATAAAACAGCAATTAAAACCAACAGGCAAACCGAGGCAATCCGAACCATCAACTCGGCGCACGGTCTGTCGGCTATTGAATGACGATGGCACTCCTATTTCTGCGAATGGTAGGCGTGTTTTCGCATTAAAACTCTTTCTCTTTCGGATACACACGCGGACGCTCTGTCTCTGTGTTTATTAGGCGGTCTTTCTGTCTCTGTCTGTCTGCCTCTCTCTCTCTCTCTCTCTCTCTCCCTTTCCCTCCCTCCCATCCCCCTCTCTCTCTCTCTTTATCTCTCTCCATTTCCCTCCCTCCGCCCCTTTCTCTTCTCTCTCTTCTCTCTTCTCTCTCTCTCTCTCTCTCTCTCTTTCTCTCTCTCTCTCTCTCTCTCTCTCTCTCTCTCTCTCTCTTCTCTCTCTCTCTCTCTCTCTCTCTCTCTCTCTCTCTCTCTCTCTCTCTCTCTCTCGCTTCCTCTCTCTCTCTTTCACTTCCTCCCCGAATAACATCATCCAATGATCCAATAATCTTAAAAATCTCCATGCAAATTCTCCGTTAAATATCAGAACAACTAAAAAAAAACATCTCGCGGTTTACCCTCCTCAGTGACAATTTTGTCCTCACTCTTTTGTGATATAAAAACTCCACTCCTGCACTCCAGAGTCCTTCATGCCTCTTGTCTGACAACCCTGGACGGGAGGGAGAGAGTGTGACAACAGCGCTGGTATCCTCTGCCTTTGAATGTGTGTGTATTTGTGCGTATGTGTGTGCGTGTGCGTTCCATGTAGGCTATACGAGTGTTTCTATGGGTTTGGGAGCTGACCACAAGAACGCACCACAGACACGGCTTTGACCACGGGAGCTGACCTGTTCGCAGTGCCAACGAAAGAGACAAGAGCGGGGGAGAATGGAGAGTGCCAGAGAGTCATGGAGGTGGCACGAATGGCGCCGCTCTCGAAGGGTGCGAGGGGGAGAGCTGGTGAGAGAGAGAGAGAGAGAGAGAGAGAGAGAGAGAGAGAGAGAGAGAGAGAGAGAGAGAGAGAGAGAGAGAGAGAGAGAGAGAGAGAGAGAGAGAAAATAAGCGAGCGAGCAAGAGAAAGGGAATAAGCGAGAGAGCGAGCGAGCAAGAGAGAGAGAGAGAGTAAGCGAACAAGCGAGCGAGCGAGAGCGAGAGAGAGAGGAATCACAGCCTCACGAAGTCGAACCCGACGCAAGGAAGAGGATTCCGACATGCTGAACCATCGGATTTTCATTCCCGGGGATATCTTTTCCGCGGGCGTTGACGGCGGCCAGGGACATCGTCGGACACCGCCGGACACGTCCTCCGCTGTGTCCGTGCTGGGACATCGCGCGCCGTTCTGACACAAGGATATTCTATCGTTCCGGATTTTATTTGGGCCGGTTATTGTCCGTTCAGGTGCGGGGAATAGGAGAGGGCGAAAAGGCGAGAGGACGAGGGAAATGGATGAGAGAGAGAGAGAGAGAGAGAGAGAGAGAGAGAGAGAGAGAGAGAGAGAGAGAGAGAGAGAGAGAGAGAGAGAGAGAGAGAGAGAGAGAGAGAATGATAGATATATGGACAGATAGATAGATAAACAGATAAAGAGATAAAGAGATAAACAGATAGATAGATAGATACAAACAGATAGATAGATACATACAAAGAGAAATAGATAGATGGAGAGAGAGAGAGAGAGAGAGAGAGAGAGAGAGAGAGAGAGAGAGAGAGAGAGAGAGAGAGAGAGAGAGAGAGAGAGAGAAGAAAGCCGAAGGGAAAGAGAGAACATTATAAAAGAGAAAAAAATAGAGCCAGTGGAAAAGAGTAAAAAAAACATAGAAAGGAGAAAGAAAGAAAGCAAAAAGAAAAATAAATCCCTTCGCAAAAATCACCAATTCCGGCAAAAGCAGATTCAAAGATAAGAAAAAAAAGTCACGATACAAGAATAAAAAACATAGCACATAACAGCAACAACAACAACCACAACAACAACAGAACAGACAATACGCAATACACCAAAACTCAATGTCGACCCGGAATGACCTGACCCAACGTGACCCAGGGCATTACACCCTCCATTATGTAAGCAGAGTGGAAGCATAAGGTCCGCCTCTACAAATATTTGCAAGGCATGAAATTGAATGGCTTCCACCAAGATAGGCTTGACCTAGAAAGCTGATAAGGTCTTACGAAAAAAAGATCAAAAGCTATATTCAAAAAAACAGGAGGAAAAGATTCCAAAAAGGAGGAAGAAGCAGAAGCCGGATGATTAGGGTAAGAAGGGGGATGGAAAGAAGACGAAGAGGTGAATAGACGAAGAGACGGCGGATAGAGTCATCTCGCGGAGTTAAACATCAATCATGATAGACGGATATGAAGAGAAAGAAAAAGATAGATAGATAGATAGAGAGAGAGAAAGATAATTATATATATATATATATATATATATATATATATTATATATATTATATATATAGATATTATATATATATATATATCATATATATATATATATATATATATATATATATATATGTATGTATGTATATCTACATATACATATATATACGTACACACACACACACACACACACACACACACACACATATATATATATATATATATATATATATATATATATATATATATATATATCTATATATATATATATAAATGTCTATGTATATATATATATATATATATATATATATATATATATATATATATACATGAGAGAGAGAGAGAGATAGGTAGACAGATAGAGAGATAAAGAGAGAGAGAGAAAAAAAATAAGTAGACACATAGCCAGACAGCCTGACAGACAGACAATTAGAAAAAATAGATAAATAGAGGGAGATAGAGAGATAACGAGAGGCGCAGAAAGGACCCCGAAGGAAGAAAGGAACTCTCCCATCCCCTTCGCCCCCCCAAAAGGACCCCCAGAGTTATCTCGACGTGTCAGCCAGAGCAACACACCAACCCCGCGAAAGGCCCCGCGCACAGCTGTCAAGCCACGAAGCTCTCCGGGGAAATAACAGAAAAAGGTTCGAAATAAATATTTCCATTATTCTGCTGATCACACATCTCTATGGCCTGACCCGGTTCCTCGCACGCCCGCGAAATTGCCACCGGAATAACGCGGGGAGGAAGACGGCGCGGGCGAGCTTCCGCCGAAGCTATTTGAGGGAACAGAAAAAGGAAAGCCAAACAGGTCGGAGTCAAAATGAATATATATAAGGTAGAAGGGGATAAAAATATGAATATAAAATGTATAAGGTAGAAGGGGATAAAAATATGAATATAAAATGTATAAGGTAGAAGGGGATAAAAAAGTGAATATAAAATGTATAAGGTGGAAGGATACAAAAAAGTGAATGCAAATGTATAAGGCAGAGCGGAATAAAAAAATATAAATGTATATGGAAGAGCGGAATAAAAAAAAAATGTATAAGGAATAACGGAATTTAAAAAATGAATATAAATGCATAAGGAATAACGGAAATAAAAATGAATATAAATGTATAAGATAGAAGGGAATAAAAAATTAATATATATGTATAAAGCAGAACGGAATAAAAAAAAAATGAATATGGATGCATAAAACACAATGGAACAAAGATATATATGAATGTATAAAAATATTGTCCTATTCTTTTGTATTCTGAATCCCAGCGCACAACCGAACGCCATTCCTCTTGCTATATCACGTACCTACGCGGCAGACTCCCACGCAGAAAAGGGGAGAGGGGGAGGGAGAAGGGGAAATAGAGGGGAGGAGAGGAGACAGATAGATAGATAGAGAGGGAAGATAAGGGAGATGGAGAGGGAGAAAAGGGCAAACACAGATAAACAAACAAAGTAATAAACGCAAACAAATTTAAAAGTTATATTTAAGAAGAGAAATATCCCCCAACGAACAAAAAGAGGCGACAGACGACGACAAAACACGGGCCAGGGAGCTTCGGGGCGACCAAGAGCCTTCTCGGGAGCCATTCCTGCGCTGCATGACTTCACAGCGCTGACGCCGCGCCGCCCGAGTCCCTCCGCCCGAGTCCCTCCGCCCGAACAAGAGCGTCGTCGACACGCCCTCCGCCGCCCACTAACCGCATCCACCCAACGCAAATCAATAAACCTGCCATCAGCGTCACCGTAAAAATAACAAATGAGTTTCGCGTCAAATTGTCAAAAAAAAGAAGAAGAAAAAATAAATAATTCCCTAGCTCCCTTTATCCCCCTAGGATGGACCCTCAGCTCCCCAATCCTAGCGCTGGCTCGACACCCCGTGATTGAGCGCGGAAACACATCGTCTTTTGATTGCCTAATTCTTTGTTTTATCATTGCCCTGTTTATCTACGTTGTTATTGCACATTGGCGTATTCTTGATTTTCGTTTAGGCTAATTATTTAATTTCATAATGTTTGTCTCTATCATATTGTCTTATATCCGTATCTAATATGATCATCCATCATTAATGAGTTCATAAGGGCATTCACTCTGCCACCAGCCGATTCAAGACTTCAATTTTGTCGTAGCTAGCACTTTCAGAGTACTTCATAACAGCTTCCCCCGTCATACTACAAATTCTACATTCTGTGCACAAAGCCCATTAACCCCTGATATTCAAACTACATTAATCCCTTATTACAAGCGGCTTAACCAGAGAACTTTCTCTTTTATTTCGCTGCATTTCGTTACAATCCGTCCTTTCTGTTTTTCGTCCTCTCTCTCTCTCTCTCTCTCTCTCTCTCTCTCTCTCTTTCTCTCTCTCTCTCTCTCTCTCTCTCTCTCTCTCTCTCTCTCTCTCTCCCCTCGTTCGTACCATGACTTCTTGGCTCACGGGCCACGCCCTTTCCTAGATTTTATCACTCTTATCATGCTTATCGCACAACACCCTACAAGGACACGTGTAACGCACAGGAATCACGACTTAACACGCTAGACAGCTGTTCGAAACACAATTTCGATTTGACGGCGGAGAAATATCAGAAATATTTTTAAATCTGGCAAAAAATATAACAAAAAGACTAATAACAAAAGCTGATAAACTAATTCCTGTTGCGTCCAAATCCTGCATCATAAACATAATGCATTTTTAGGGGAAAATTATAACAAAATAAAAGAGAAATTTGCAAGCGGATCTAATATGTTACGTCCATTTAACGCTGTATCTAATTTCTCACGGTATGATTTATATCACTGCAGTAACCTTAAAGATGATATATGAAACGCGGCAGGATATATCCGTAGAATGTTTGACAGTGAATCGCTAACTGCAATTATCAGAGAACGCGTGGAATACCGATATAACATTTGGACATATCATTATTAGTGCGCTACTCTTAATTAAAAAAATGTTAATGATGATAAAGATATCGATGATCCTAAAGATAATAACAGTAATAAAAGATCAATAATTGTAACGGCAGCCGCTATGATAGCAGCAATTATAAGAAATGATATCAGAAATAATATTAACAGCAGCAACAATAACATCAATAATTTTAAAATAGATAATAATAAAAATGAAAATCATAATGACAATAATAATGATAATAATAATAATCATCATCATAACAACAAAAATTATTACAACAATATTCAAATGATAACATCAACAGCAAGTACATACAAGTAAAAGATAGAAAAACATAACGAACAGAAACAATTATGACATTTACAACAACAATGACCTGAAGCCTCCCACCTTCCACTCCTACACGAGAACGACCATAAAGCAAACTGAAGGACAAAACACAAATCAATTGCGATAAAACGCCCGCGTCTACGCCCACGCCCACAAGCCTCAACGTATGTAGGCCGACGACAGAACGTGGGAGAAGAGAGAGACAATAGATAGGGGAAGGGGGAAGGGGGAAGGGATGGAAGGGGGTGGAGAGAGGGGGTAGGGGGAAGGGATGGAAGGGGGTGGAGAAAGGGGTAGGGGGAAGGGATGGAAGGGGGTGGAGAGAGGGGGTTGGGGGAAGGGAGGATATGGGGTTGGGAAATACTTAGAGGGAAAGGAGGGGTGGAATGGAGTAGGTGGGGAAAAGGGGTAATGGGAAAAGAGGGAAAGGGGTTGAAAGGAGGGGAGAGGCGATAGGAAGAGAGAATGGAATCAGTTGGGGGATAGATGGAATAAAGGGAGAAGGGATAGGCAAAGGGGATGGAATGGGGGAACAGGAGAGAGGGAACAAGGGGAAGGGAGAAAGAGTAGGCGATAGACAAGGACGGGAGGGAGGGGGCGGGGCGGGGGGGGGGGGGGAGGTGTCGTGGGCGTCGGGGCTGTCACAACAAGGCGGCCTCAGGTGCTTAAGCTTAACCGTACTTTAATTAACGCGAGTCTGATGCACTCCGCTCGCCCGAATCTAATTCTCCCCGGCGTGATGTATTAATAGATTATCGCGTGCTCTCTGCTGTGTCTTCATTATCTCCTTCGAGGGGAGGCTGTTTTCTTTTTCTTTAGGTTTAGCTCTGTGGGTGGAGGCATCTCTTGTATTTTCATCTGTATCTTATCTGGACTTACTCTGTTTTATTCTGTGTGTGCGTGTGTGTGTGTGTGTGTGTGTGTGTGTGTGTGTGTGTGTGTGTGTGTGTGTGTGTGTGTGTGTGTGTGTGTGTGTGTGTGTGTGTATGTGTGTGTGTGTGTGTGTGTGTGTGTATGTGTGTGTGTCTTATGCATTCATAAAAGTCTGCACATCTGTTGGAGGCACTAATATAAATGCGAATATGTGCATATGACTCCTTACGCCCATCTCCATGCGTCCGATTCTGTGCACACCTCATACACAGCGAACACTTTAAGCTCTCGTGGGTGAAAACCTCTCACGGCGGCACCTGCTCCCGCTGCCCCGTCCTGCCTTTGCCCTTCTGCTTGTTTCTCCCCTGACCTATTGATTGCCTGCCCTTTCCCCTTGAACTCCACTTTCAATCAGCCTCCCACTCCGCCTCGCCTTCTCGCCAGCACATCCTCCAGCACAAGCGACACTAAACGGCGCTTCGAATCAACTCTAATAGCAATGATACAACTGTATTATCACGAAAAAAATTGTAGTTTGATGGGAACGACTTTGATATAATTACAAACTGTGTGGAAGCAAATAACTCAAGAAAAAGGAAGAAAAGTTTCCGTGGAGTGTACCTTAACAAGTACCAAGAAAAGTAACAGCATCTATGAAAAGACGCAAGCAGCACCAACGTCTTTTGAATAGCAACAAAAGCATACCGTGGGAGAGAGAGAGAGAGAGAGAGAGAGAGAGAGAGAGAGAGAGAGAGAGAGAGAGAGAGAGAGAGAGAGAGAGAGAGAGAGAGAGAGAGAGAGAGAGAGAGAGAGAGAGAGAGAGAGAGAGAGAGAGAGAGAGAGAGAGAGAGAGAGAGAGAGAGAGAGAGAGAGAGAGAGAGAGAGAGAGAGAGAGAGAGCGAGGGCGAAAGGGAGAGAGAGAGAACGGGAAGAACACACAGTACTATATACTTGAGGGAAGATAAAGAGAAACACACAAGGGCTGCACAAACAAAACAAACACAACAAACACCCAGAGAGCCAAACAAACAAATACCCAACTGAATAACCAAGAGCATCACGCACGGCGCATCCAGCCACCTTCTCCTGCTCTACCACCTTCTCTCCTGTAATTTGTTCGTCTTCAAGCAAGAGTGCACTAAGTGACTTCGTTTACAAAGATGGCGTTCTGGGACTCTGCGTTCATTAGCAACCATACGTGCAAAGTAGGGGAAATGTGGACAGAAATGGGCCTTATGCTCATTCTTGGGAGGAATGAACTTCAGGATGAAATTTCACGTTGTATGAAAAGGACAAATGATAATAATTATGAATATGAATACGAATAAATAATGAAAAAAGTTATGATGCATAATGAACAATCGAGGTGTATTCTAAACTACAAGTGGAATATATTTGTATATATATATATATATATATATATATATATATATATATATATATATATATATATATATATATATATATATATATTCGCAAACGAATGAAATAAAATTCCTTGAAAAGTAAATATATATGAAATAACAAATTAATGGATGCGTCACAAAATATATAAACAAAATTATGCACAAGACAGTGAATAAAGAGATGAATAAGTACACAGACACTTAGAGTTAAAAATGATATGACCCCAAATATGAAAAGTTATTTTTAGAAGCACAAGGAAAACGAGGAAACTTTCAGCAAAGTTATTTTATTTCCATTTTCCAATTACCGACGCAAGAGGGGGGGGGGAGAAATAGGGGGACGTGGTGGGGAAAGAGGGTGGGGGGTAGAGGAGGAGGGGAAGAAGAGGAGGATGCGAAGAAGGGAGGAGAGAGAGGATGGGGAATGGAGCTAGTGGGAAGGAAGGGGACTGGGGAGAAGGGGGGAGGACGAAAGCAAAGAAGACGGGGAAATGGGGAAGGCGAAGGGGAAGAAGATGGGGAAGTGGAAAAGGAAAATAGCAGAAACAGTGTAGGAATGGTATGGAAAAGGGATTGGCAAAGATAATAAGAAATACGTACGGGGCATGAAGAGGAAGGCGAGTGAAATACAGACAAGAGAGGAGAGTGGAAGGACTGAGTAGAAGAGAAGAGAGGCAAAGAGGCGAAAGAAAAGAAAACAAGAGAGGGAACCAAGTGAGAGAACAAATATAAATAACAAAAGGGGGAAAAAATGAAAAGACGAGCGAAGGGACGAGCAAACAGAATCTGAGAAAGACAAAGAAGAAGAAAAGGAAAAAAATAAAGAAAAGTTGGATGGATAAAGAAGTACCTCGCGGGGCGTGATGATGAAGACTCTCAAAGAGGCAGGTATAAATAGCCTCGAGACCAATCAACTTCTCTCACCCCCCCCCCAGCCCACCCCTGTCTCCACCCCCCCCCCAGCCCACCCCTGTCTCCAACCCCCCCAGCCCACCCCTGTCTCCAACCCCCCCCCCCCCCCCACCTAGCCCCTCCGACTCCTCCGACCCCTCCAACTCTCCACCGTCTTTCTCCCTTTCCCCGAAAGCCTCTCACGCACTTCTCCCCCAACCCCCAATTCCTCCAACCTCTCCCCCACCTTCCACTCAGGCCCTACCTATCCCACCCCTATCTCCATCCCTTCTACCTAGCCCTTATGAACCCCTCTCCGTTTCCTCTAACCCTTCTCCGCCTTCCTCCCTTCCCCTCACGCACTCTCCTTCCCCAACCCCCCAACCTACCTATCCCACCCCCTTCTTCCCCCACCCCAACCCTCCCTCTTCTTCCCCCACCCCCAACCCACCCTCTCCTTCCCCACCCCCAACCCACCCTCTCCTTCCCCCACCCCCCAACCCACCCTCTCCCTTCACTCACCCCCAACCCACGCTCTTCATCCCCCACCCCCAACCCACCCTCTCCTTCCCCCACCCCCAACCCACCCTCTTCCTCCCCCGCCCCCAACCCACCCTCTCCTTCCCCCACCCCCAACCCACCCTCTCCTTCCCCCACCCCCAACCCACCCTCTTCCTCCCCCGCCCCCAACCCACCCTCTCCTTCCCCACCCCCAACCCACCCTCTCCTTCACCCACTCCCAACCCACCCTCTCCTTCCCCCACCCTCTTCCTCCCCGCCCCCAACCTACCTATCCCATCCCCTTCTTCCCCACCCCCAACCCTCCCTCTTCATCCCCCATCCCCAACCCACCCTCTTCCATCTCCCATCCCCAACCCACCCTCTTCCTCCCCCACCCCTAACCCACCCTCTTCATCCCCACCCCAACCCACGCTCTTCATCCCCCACCCCCATCCCACCCTCTCCCTCCCCACCCCCTAACCCACCCTCTTCCTCCCCCACCCCCAACCCACCCTCTCCTTCCCCCACCCCAACCCACCCTCTCCTTCCCCCACCCCCAACCCACCCTCTCCTTCCCCCACCCCAACCCACCCTCTTCATCCCCCATCCCCTAACCCACCCTCTCCTTCCCCCACCCCCAACCCACCCTCTCCTTCCCCCGCCACCGAATACGTACACGCAAAACGCCCAAGTGCTAAAACGAGACCCGAAAAAAAACTGCACACTGATCATTCATTCCCTCCCTGGATTCGCTGAGCCAATCGCCAACGGGAGTAAAAACAAGTCCATTCATAATACGGCTCGAGGCGGTTGCACTTCCGAAGCATTCAAATTTATTCCGAGGTGCTGCTCGTCGCGCTGTTAGCCTAGGATGTTGGGGGAAGGGGAAGGGGGGTGGTGGAAGCATGGGGGAAAAGGGGGTGGGGGGCATGGGCGAGGATAAGGGGGGAGGGGGAGGAGGAGGAGGGAGCAGGGCTAATTATATTGTATTTTTTTCTTTTTTTTTCGGGAAGACTCCCAGATGCTCCGGCAGACTTTTGTAATGGCGGTCTGTGCATCGCAAAAGGTATATACTCATTGCACGCACGCACACACACACACATAATAAACATGTTTTCTGGAATCAACAACATACACACTGTACACACACACACGCACACACACACACACACACACACACACACAAACACACACACACACAAAATATACATGTTTTCTGGAATCAACAACATGCATGCAATTTCTGCCAACCCACTTTAGCAACATATCACTTACTTCACCGGGGAGTGTAAACAGTAAACAGATAAAATCACAACATTTCCCAGATGACTTAGAGCGTTCGCCTATTCTTATCGTTCGTCTTGCTGTTGCAGTTTATGTAAATGGGATAATTGGATAACTAAAAAAGAGACAAAAGGGGAAAAAAGATAGAGAGCGAGAACGAGAGCGAGAAAGCGAGAGAGAGAGAGAGAGAGAGAGAGAGAGAGAGAGAGAGAGAGAGAGAGAGAGAGAGAGAGAGAGAGAGAGAGAGAGAGAGAGAGAGAGAGAGAGAGAGAGAATATTAAAAAGAAAAAGAGTGAGAAACAAAAATAGAAATGAGGAAAGAACGAGAGAGAGAGAGAGAGAGAGAGAGAGAGAGAGAGAGAGAGAGAGAGAGAGAGAGAGAGAGAGAGAGAGAGAGAGAGAGAGAGAGAGAGAGAGGAAGGGAGGGAGGGAGAGAGAAAGAGACCACGGAGAATATTCCTTCCTTCCTATTTTTTCTAGACTGAATGAATTAATTATCCTAAAAAAAGATGTAGAATAAGGGGAAAGGAGGAAGACCGATTAGGAAAACGCATCCTAATTGCAAATGAAACAACCTAAAAAAAATATATAAATCGTCAAACAAATGTGAACACTCCATCCTTCTATCTTACCTAAAACGAATTACAAAAAAAGAAAGAAAAAAGAGAGAGAGAGAGAAAGAAAAAAGAAAGGGGAGAGTAAAAATGGGAGAGACCGATGTGAACGCACTCTCCCCCCCCCTGCCCTCCCCTCCCCTCCCGCCCCCTCGTCCCACCTGGCGCCACCGCTCACCTGGTGATCTATTGCTAGGGCAATTAGCATTACGGAGCTCGCCAGATTAATTCATTCCGAGCGTGTCATGATTCTCTCGCAAGTTAATGGTTCTTATCCCTCCTCTCTTCCCTCCTCCCCTCCTCTCTCTCTCTCACCCCGCTCTTGCATTCTATGTCTCCCTTTCACTTTTTCTTCCGTTATCATCATTACCGTCATCACTATTACCATTATTATTATCAATATTATCATTATTGTCAATGTTATGATCATTATTACCAATGTTATCATCATCATTATTATCATCAACATTATCCTTAACATAATTATAATTATTACTATCATTATTATCCTTTATGTTCCTTCTCCTCCTCGTCGTCTCTGCTTCCTCCTCCTCCTCCTTCTCTTCTATTTTTCACCTCCTCCTCTTCCTCTTGTTTCATCTACTCCTCCTCCTCCTCTTCCAGCTGCCGTTCCTTCTCCTCCCCTCCTCCTTCTTCTTCCTCCTTCTCCTTCCTCCCTTTCCTCCTTATCCTCCTCTTCCTCCTTCTCCTCCCTCCTTACCAGCTCGCCCGCCTCCCGAGATCCCTTGGCGACGCCCCACGATTAAGGAAACGGCAATTAACACAGAGAGAAAAATCCTAACATTCCCACATCAGCGTCTACCCAAGGGTGTTATCTCGTCTTCACAAAGATCAAACAAACATACAGACGTATACACACGAATATACACAGATATTCACACTCTCTCACTCACTCACTTACTCACTCACTCACTCACTCACACACACGCACACTCACTCACACACACACACACACACACACACGCACACACACACTCTCTGTCTAACGAAAAGAGAATTAAAAGTTAAAATAATAAAGTGATAAAAAGCGCGAAAGAATAATAAAAAAGAAAAGAAAATAGATCCTCGAAAATGTGAATAGCGAAAAAAATATAAAAAGTAAAAGAGAAAATATAAAACAGATAAAAGAACAGGAAGACAAAGGCAGAACATGATTAATAATCCAATAAAACGAAGTTCCTCTCCAACAGACAATAAGCCTATGGGATGAAGACAGAACAAGTGAAAGTTGATAGTTGACCGAAATCAGGATAAATCTATCTCCATTTATCTTCCGGGCCTCCCTCCCCATTATCCCAGCCTACCCCTACCTTCCCTACCCATCCCCCATTACCCATTCCCCAGCCCGAGAGACCCAGGAGAGGCCGCAATGGGCGTGTTGTAACACATTGTTATTACCTGAACCCATTAGCCTGAGATGGTGTAATGGGGACGGGCGGATCTTCTGTTAACAGGAAGGCCCGCAAACGGCACTTCGGCACCTTCGGAAAGACGCTTTTATTTGGTCGCATCTTACGCCGTCTTTCGTTGGGGGGCGTGGGGGTGGGGGGTAGGAGAACGAGGGAGGGGGTACAGGGAGAGGGAGGGGGTATAAGGAGATGGAGAGGGTATAAGGAGCGGAAGGGGGTACAGGGAGAGGGAGGGGGTATAGGGAGAGGGAGGGAGTATAAGGAGATGGAGGGGGTATAAGGAGCGGGAGGGGGTATAAGGAGAGGGAGGGGGTATAAGGAGCGGGAGGGGGTATAAGGAGAGGGAGGGGGTATAGGGAGAGGGAGGGTGTATAGGGAGAGCGAGGGGGTATAAGGAGAGGGAGGGGGTATAAGGAGAGGGAGGGGGTATAAGGAGATGGAGGGGGTATAAGGAGATGGAGGGGGTACAGGGAGAAGGAGGAGAAGGAGGGGGTATAAGGAGAGGGTATAAGGAGAGGGAGGGGGTATAAGGGGAAGGAGGGGGTATAAGGAGATGGAGGGGGTATAAGGAGAGGGAGGGGGTACAGGGAGAGGGAGGGGGAGAGTAGAAAGGTCTTTTTTAGGCATGGAGGGCGGTGGAGAATTCGGGGAGGGGGGAAAGAAGGTTTATTTCTTTCTTTTCTTTTCTTTAGGGGGGGGGGGAGAGGGAGAGAACTAGCGGGATATGACAGGGAGGAGAGGGGAGAGAAATGGGTGAGGGGAGAGAGGGAAGGCATTAAAAGAAGGTATATTGGGATGGGATGAAGTGCAAAGGAGTGGGTGAGAAAAAATAAGAAATATGGAGATTGAAGGAAGATAGGCAACGTGTTTCAGCACAGGGAATATGGGCAAGGGGTGAGCGAGGGGGGGTGGGGGGAAGAAGAGATGGGAGAAGGGGAAAGAATAGAGAGAGAAGAGAAAAAAATCTTGGATGGAGGAATGGAGGACAGAGGGTAAAGATCACACCAGAGACTAGGGAATGAGCCGCTAAATTCAGGGTTGGAGAGAGGGAGGGAGGGAGGGAGGGAGGGAGGGAGGGAGGGAGGGAGAGAGAGAGAGAGAGAGAGAGAGAGAGAGGAGGGAGGGAGGGAGGGAGGGAGAGAAGGAGAGAGAGAGAGAGAGAGAGAGAGAGAGAGAGAGAGAGAGAGAGAGAGAGAGAGAGAGAGAGAGAGAGAGAGAGAGAGAGAGAGAGAGAGAGAGAGAGCTCTGAAAGTGCGAGGCGAGAGAGAGAGAGAGAGAGAGAGAGAGAGAGAGAGAGAGAGAGAGAGAGAGAGAGAGAGAGAGAGAGAGAGAGAGAGAGAGAGAGAGAGAGAGAGAGAGAGAGAGAGAGAGAGAGCTCTGAAAGTGCGAGAGTGCGAGAGAGAGAGAGAGAGAGAGAGAGAGAGAGAGAGAGAGAGAGAGAGAGAGAGAGAGAGAGAGAGAGAGAGAGAGAGAGAGAGAGAGAGAGAGAGAGAGTGAGAAAGAGAGAGAAGGAGAGAGAGAGAAAAAAAGAGAGAAAGAGAGAGAGAGGGAGAGAGAGAGAGAGAGAGAGAGAGAGAGAGAGAGAGAGTGAGTGAGTGAGTGAGTGAGTGAGTGAGTGAGAGAGAGAGAGAGAGAGAGAGAGAGAGAGAGAGAGAGAGAGAGAGAGAGAGAGAGAGAGAGAGCGCAAGAGACGGGGTCGAGTGTCTCCCCATTACTGGCTCCTCGCTCTTCCACAGCTCAGCCTTTTTAGCAGCTTGGGTCATAGTGCAAAATATATATACTTTTTTTTCTCCCTTGTTATATAATACTGATATCTGAGAGAGATAAAAGGATGACAAAAAATAAAAATAAATAAATAAATAAATAACAGATATGAACACGATAAATATGAAAAGACCTGCAAGAAAAACGCACACACAGAGAATATGGAAAATATATGCAACAAACAAACACGGCGCAGAGTTAATCTTTTCAGTCAACTTTTCGCCCAAGCAATGTTGCCTGCGAAGAAGCATCCGCCGTCTGCTTGAGGGATTAAATCGCTTTACATCTTCCTTCATCCCCATTTTCTTTGCCTTAATCTGTGCAAAAAAAGGGAAAAGAAAAAGCAGGCTGAATATTTTCCTAATTTCATTACATACCCATCTTCTCTTGCTCATTATCTCTCAATCTTCATTATCGCCCTTCATCATCTTCCACGCACTGCATTTTCTCCTCTTCTCTCGATATTCCTCCCTTTCCGTCGCTCCTCCATCGCCCAATCTTCCCCCACTCTAATAGTAAAAACGTCTCCCCTCACCCTACCCTCCCCTCTTCCCCCTTCGCCTCCCTATTGTTCCCCTCTCCTCCCTCCTTCCCCACTTCTACCCTCTCCTTCCCCATCCTGCACTTCTCCCCTCTCCTCCTCCTTCCCCGCCTTCCTTTTATCCTCCCGTCCTCCTCTATTCACCCTCCTCCTCCTCCTTTCCTCTCGCACTCTCCCTCCTCCCCTCCCCACTTCCCCCTTTGCCCCCACTCAGGAAGTTTTTTGACCCCCGCCAGACCTTATCAACCGCCGAGGTCAAACTTGTCTTGGTGGAAATCATTCAATTTCATGTGTTGTAAATATTTGTTGAGAAGGAGCTGGCGGTGGCTTCCGTGGGGCGGCTGATGGGATGGAGTGAAGGCGGTTGGGGGCGCGTCGGCTGCGATTATGCACACCCGTACACATACGTGCACATGCAAGCGTATACGCACACACACACACATATAAAGGAGTGACGTTAAGAAGTAATTTCAGGTACATTACTTCCCCTTCCGGTCGCTGAATCTGACGCAAAAATCATTACAGTAAATTTTAGTTCTATCTCCTGTTTCTCTTCTCGCATTTTCTTACATTCGTTTTATCCTCTTTTCCTCTTCTTTCTGTTATTCTTATTATCTCGGTAATGTCATCTCTCCCACTCTCTCTCTCTCTCGCTCTCTCTCCCTCCCTCTTCATCCCTAATCTAACGACTCCTTCATTTGCTTATCTGCCTGACCTTTCCTCCTTCCATCCTATCTATCTCCTTTTATTTCCTTATGCACACAACCTTATCACGGAGGTCAGAGCTCTCTCTTTCGTAAGGAGAAAATACTCAGACTTCTTGCGCAGCATTCGGTCGGAATTATCTCTTTTTCTCTCTCTTTCTTTCTCTTTATTTTCAAAGAAATCTTCGCTCAAACTTTTGCCAATTATTCTCGGATAGAGAAGTCACAGCGGCAGTCTTCTTTGCCGCTTATTATCTTCATTCTTTATTTTGTGGGCAGGAGGAAGAGGAAGGATATATATATATATATATATATATATATATATATATATATATATATATATATACATTTTTATATATTTATTTGTTTATATCTGCACACACACACACAATCCCACACACGCGCACACGCACACACACACGCACACGCACGCACACACACACACATACAGAGAGAGAGAGAGAGAGAGAGAGAGAGAGAGAGAGAGAGAGAGAGAGAGAGAGAGAGAGAGAGAGAGAGAGAGAGAGAGAGAGAGAGAGATCGCAATAACGAGACTTATCCTCAAGAAACCATTCGAGCGATATACGCATACAAATAAAGCACAAAACCAAAATGAAACATCCAAACAGTTATAAAAACAATAATGATGATGATACGATAACAGTAATAACAAGAATCATAACAATAATAGTGAAAAAGATAACGAAAATGATGATGATAACAACAAAACAAATAATAACATAATAATAATAATAACAGCAGCAAGAACTTAAATAATAATAAAAAAAACTCCTTCCAGAGCGCCCTCTCCTACTCCTCCGACCCTCAAAAGGCCTCAACGTCACGCTTAAAGAAGAAGGACCTCAGTCTTCGACCCTGCGAGCCCCCGATGTCTCTGCCTCAGTGTTCTTCGCGTCCATTCCCGTCACCTGGAGGACGCCCCGTGATGACTGATAACACACGGTGGGCCGGAAGGAGCAAGGGATGGTGGGTGGGGTTGGGGGGGTGGGGGGAAGAGGATTGGGAATGGGGGGAGCGGTAGGGGGGAAGAGGAGTGGGGGGGCAGGGGGGAGGACTGGGAATTGGGGGCAGGTGGAGAGGACTGGGAATGGGGGGAGGGGGAAGAGGTGTGGGAATGGGGGCGGGGAGAGAGAAGAGGACTGCGAATGGGAGGCGAGGAGGGGGGTATGAAAGCTGGGAATGGGGGCCGGGGGAAGAGTATCGGGAATGGGAGGAGGGGGAAGAGGATCGGGAATGAGGGGCGGAGGGGGAAGAGGACTGGGAATGAGGAGCGGTGGGGGAAAGAGGAGTGGGAATGGGGGCGGAGGGGGAAAGAGGATTGGGAATGGGGGGAATGGGAATAGGAATGGGCTTATCTGATGGACTTGTGACATTTAAGCGTCGACATGATAACCCACTTCAATTACTCTCCACCTCCTGATGGGCGGCCGGCAGGGATGGCATGAGAGGGGGGAGGAGGGGAGGAGGGAGGGATGGAGGGGAGAGGAGGGAAGGAAGGAGGGGAGAGGAGGGAGTCGGAGGGAACTGGAGGGAAGGAAGGAGGGGAGAGGAGGGGAGGGAAGAGGGGAGAGGAGGGAGGGATGGAGGGGAAAGGAGGGAAGGAAGGAGGGGAGAGGAGGGAAGGTAGGAGGGGAGGGGAGAGGAGGGAGGGAAGGAAGGAGGGGAGAGGAGAGAGGGACAATGGGGAGAGGAGGGAGGGAAGGAAGGGAGAGGAGGGAAGGAAGGAGGGGAGAGGAGAGAGGGAAGATGGGAGAGGAGGGAGTGAAGGAGGGAGAGAAGGGAAGGAAGGAGGGGAGGGGAGAGGAGTGAGAGGGTGATGTAGATAGATGGAGGAGGGAGAATACAATCATGAATTTAACATACCACAATATAAAAATAAGTAAACAGAAAAAAAATAAAACCAGAAAAAATAGAAACAGAGGCGGAAAGGAATAACCAGAACAAAACCAATAAAGGGAAATGGAAAGAGAGAGGGCGGAATGGAAAGCGAGAAGGGTCGACTGATTCAATAGTCAAAAAGAAAGGTAGGAAGTTACTCCATCAGCTTCATAAAAAAATACCAACTTCATTTTATGGCTCTTGAGTTCGAGAAACGCGGAATCAGAAATACGAGGATCCTAATTAGGGAAAATGAGAACAAGAGAATAACACAACACCCAAGGAAGGAGATACAAAAAGGAAAGACAGGAAACGAAGAAAGAAAGCCAAGGAACGAAAATAACACAACACCTAAGAAAGGAGATACGAAGAGGAAGACAGAAAAGAAGAAAGAAAGCCAAGAAACAGGAAAATAACACAACTAAGAAAAGAGATACGAAGAGGAAGACAGAAAATGAGAAAGGCAGGAAACGAAGAAAGAAAGCCATTAAATACGAAATTAGAAAAGTCGAGAGAGAAAGAGAGAGCAAGAGAGAGAGAGAGAGAAAAAATACTTAGCAGCGCCTTAGGAGGTATCAAAGCCAGCATCCTTCTCGGCTTAAATGCTCGTAGGTAAATCCGCGAGAGACGACGGAAAAGAAGGAGAAAAACCTCTACAGGGGATTGATCCTGTGGAAGAAAATCCCAGTAACGAACTAATTACAAAGCTCGTTTCTAATCCTCTTTCTTCAGCGCGATAGTCCTAGCCCTGGTTTGAGAATGTGACGGCAAGGAAAGATAGAGAGAGAGAACTGAAGACGAAGGCGAAGATAAACATGAAGATTAAGACGATGCCGAAGAGGAAATTGGGTAGAATACACGCTCTCAAGGTACGAAACGATCACACGTAAATAATCAAAGAATCCTCACAAATTTCGGAGAAACCCTAAAACAGACTAAACATAAAAAGAAAGAAAAAAGAGAAAGGCAAGTTATAGGCAAGTTGGGCAGCAAAGAAAAGAGAACAAGGGTAAAAGGGGTACGCACGTGCCACCTGCGTTCGAACGACAGCGACGGCGACGGAATCAAAAGGAGATCCCAACAAGCTGCCCAACAAGATAGGAGACTCGAGACGTAATTCTTCTCGCCGGGTTAAAATCCTACCGATGTGCTACTTGGCTCGCGTCAAATAAATGTCCGTTAAAGAGGTCGTAAACCATTGAACTGGTGCTAAGGACACAGTTAAGTGCATTTATTGGCAGTTTCCTTAACGCATTGGAAGCAAAATCAGTTATTATGACTCTTGCCTGCTCGGGTTTTAAGCCTGTCCGGTTATCTTCGTGTCTTTCTCCGCATTCATCTCCTCTCTGTCTCTCCTTCACTTCTTCGTTTATCTTTCTTTCACTATTCATTTCACTGTAAATAACTCATTGTTTCCGGTTCCCTGCGTTTCTCTTTTCTTTTAAAAGTGCACAACTTTTCTCATTCCTTTTCGCCTTCTATTATTTCTGTTTTCCATTACTCTCATATTCTTCTCTTTTAGTGTTCCTTTGCCTTTACGTTTCCCTTGACATAGTAATTACTTCTGTCCCACCTTGCTCTCATTTTCATTCTTTCTTTTTCTTTCACTTCCTTTTCCTTTCCTCCCTTCCTCCCTCGCTGTTGCCCTCCCTTCCTCCTCCCTTTCCCTTTGCCTTTCTCTTCTTCCCTTTTCCTTTTTCTTTATCCCTCCCTCCTTCCCCTATTCCATCTTTCCCACAGTTACTTAACATAATGGCCAGGAAGAGACCAGGAAAAAAGAAATTAGAAAATCTTCAAATCACAGAGAAGATCCAGCCGACGGTGCAACTCCCGCTCCTTCCATAAAAAAGGACTCCCCATTATCCTGTGAATGGGTCCTGTGGATCGATGCACATTACACATACACACACATATACGTACATACACACAGATACAAGCATCTCTCTCTCTTTCTCTTTCTTTCTTTCTTTCTTTCTCTCTCTCGTACACACACGCGCGCGCGGATACAGTAAACCTAACTCTTGATCTATCTATTCACAGTGCAGTATATACAATATATTTTTTTTACCAATCTATTCACACAATGTAAGTCTATCTAAGAAACATCTCAAATATTTTCCATTAAACATGAAAACGAAAATAGAGCCTCAACAGTGCAAAGCTAACAAGGAGACATATAATATAACAATTTTATGACAAAATATTTGTGAAGCAACCACTTATAGATAAACATGAAAAAATAAACGGAAAAACAGGACGACAAAATTATAATAATATCATCATAATCCTTCTCCACGGGGCGTACAAGGGCTAAAATAGCTTAATTTGATTCCTACTGGTCGAACACACTAACAACCCAACATCTCTTGGTGGATAGTTATCGGAAAACAAAACATTTCTTATTGGACCCCCGGAAATGGCCATAATGGTCCTAAATTAGGCCTCTCTGGGTGGTAATCTGACATATGTGGCTGCCTCTTCGCTTCCCTCCCGTCGTTCTGTTTAGTTTTAGTTGCAATGTGATATGAAAATATTTTGATCTGGTATGTGTGATGAGGATTTTAAAATGCGGTTGTTGGGTTGTAGGGATCGAAGATTATGTAATACTGATAGTTGTTAAAGGTCATTTGAAGAGGACAGTGTTATCTTGTTATGGAAAGGGAGAGTAAGAGAGAAAAATATTAGAGCAAAAATCGCGAATGCTGTAATATAATGCTAAAATGTTTGGGGGGAAGAATTATCGAAAAAAGATTCCGGGTCGAGGCTGGAATTTGCATATTGAATGACCAACCTTTATAACTGCACACGCCCACATATACACACGCAGACACATACACACTCACATTAACATACACATATTCATAAACCACATATATAGCATATCTTCATAAACACGATCAATATACACTACCTCTGTCTACACGAACGAAATGATCATTCCTCTAACGACTCTTTTCATTTCCCTCAACCGACGAAATCACGAAAAGAGGGGAAATTTTACGTTCAAACCAGCAACAGAAAAAGAACAATCTGGTTTCAACAGATAACCCACTGTTGCGATTCAAGGCAAAGTTGCTCCCACTAATGACAAAGTACGATCATTAAACCCTCAATGATCGACGTTAATGTTGAAATCCGAGCTATTTTATACCACAAATGACAAACTTCTTTCCCCCCCCCCTTTTTTTTTTTTACAAATGATACGGGAATAGCTATCGACTGGTTCTCCGAAATCACTTCAATTACTCCCGGTCGAGTCGATAGCATCTCCTCTATAAACGCAACGAACGGTCTGGCATTCCGATATGAATAACGCTCATTTATTCTTTTTACTCAGGATTTCTATTTGTTTCGCTAATATTTAATTCAGAACAAACATCATAAAGCAGAGTACATACCCCGAGTTACGAAAACTGAGCAACTTTATTCAAACAGCCGAACAAGTGAGTTTCGCTGTTGGTTATTATGGCGGATGTGGAAATTAAAATGCTGACCCTATGATAAATCCTTTCCATTGAGCTCCGGAACACCTGTATGTTCTCATCGCTTATAATGATATACTTTACCCTAATATTTTTCATAACGATGTATGGTTATTTGGTTCGTTGTTGGCGTATCTGGCTCAATGAACCTCTTCTCGTATTCATTTTTAAAAAATATAATCACTCTCTCTCTCTCTCTCTCCCTCCCTCTTGCATTCTGTCCGGCTCTCTCTCTCTCTCTCTCTCTCTCTCTCTCTCTCTCTCTCTCTCTCTCTCTCTCTCTCTCTCTCTCTCTCTCTCTCTCTCTCTCTCTCTCCTCTCACACACACACACAGACGCACATACAAATACTGATCAAACAGCAGGACTCGTAACTGCATGATTAGAATAATGATCAGAACAACAAGAACCAATACCAATTCTGATAATGATACAGTTATAAGAAGATAAACTTCGATAAAGTTAACATTATCTATTAACATACATAGAGCTAAGATTCCCCACATATAACCTACAGAGAGCTAAAATTTTCCACACATAACTTACATAGAGCTAAAATTCCCTAATAATAACCGGGCATAACGCTAAAAAAAATCCCTAAAAAAAATCCCTTGTAATAACCGGGCATAAAGCTAAAAAAAAAAATCCCTAGTAATAACCGGATATAAAACTAAAATTTCCCTAGTAATAACTGGATATAAAAGTGAAAAAAATCCATGGTAATAACCGAGCATACAACGAAAATTTCCTAGTAATAATTGGGCATAAAGCTAAAAAAAATCCCTAGTACTAACCGGGCATAAATCTAAAATTCCCTATCAATAACCGGACATAAAACTACAAAAAATCCCTAATAATAACCGGACATAAAGGCCAAATTCCCTGCTAATAACATATAAGTACAACTGCCTTCCGCTCTCCCGAGGAAAGTATATAATCGGTCCTCCTCTTCCGATAACAGGAAGCGGCCGAAAGAAAAGCAATCTAACTCAATCATCTTTGAATCAACAATTATCCTCCTTGGGGTGAAATTGGGCAGATAAAACAAAATGGCAGTATTTTTCTGTCCTCTCTGTTTCTTGGATTGTATCTTTGCTTTGCTTTTTTCCCTCTCTTTCTTATGATCCTTCTTTATTTTTTTTTATTTTTTTCTCTTCCTATTCTATTTCATTCTCTCTCTCTCTCTCTCTCTCTCTCTCTCTATATATATATATATATATATATATATATATATATATATATATATATATATACATATATATATATATCTTTCTCTCTCTCTCTCTCTCTCCCTTTCCCTTTTCTTACTCCCTTTCTTTCTCCCGCCCTCTCTCCTTCTTTTTCACCTTTTCTTCTCCTCTCTTTCCCTTATCATATCCCTTATCCTCTCCACAAACTTTCTCTCTATTCCTCTTCTTCTCTTTCAATCTATCTATCTTTATCTTTCAGCTTCTCTCGTACCAACTCTCTTGAGGGAGGGAGAGAGAATTAGAAATACATGCATTACAATATATTTTGGATAAAAGGCCCGCATATTGGACCACGTGAAAAGATATTGTATCTCGGATGAAATATATTGCATAATGAGCGAATCTCTCTCTCTATCTCTCTCACTCACTCACTCACTTTCTCTCTCTCTCTCCCCCTCCCTCTCTCTCTCCTTCTCTCCTTCTCTCTCTCTCTCTCTCTCTCTCTCTCTCTCTCTCTCTCTCTCTCTCTCTCTTCCAACTCTATCAACTAACCCTCCTAACTGTATGTCCCCAAGTATTTATTGATATAAACTCTTGATTATTGATAGGGAAGAGGATCTATCTAACAGCTGTGCAATGCAACTGTTCAAATACAGGATTGAAAAGGATATAATATCAAAAGTAATAAACGAGTCAGTGCAGGCTGCAATCTCTAAACGCGATTGAATCCCGTGATTGACTGGTATCTGGCATCCATTTCTCCTATCTCTCGTTTTTTTTCTGTGTGATTTATGCTTTCTGGCATTTATTAACGTTTTCAATTAATATCTTATAATTTCCGACTTTTATTCTATCTAATGTACGTTCTCGGCACATTTCTGTTACTTTGCTTATAAATCTGTTTTTTCCCTCTCCCTTCTCCCTCCAATTTCTCTCTCTTTCTCCATCTATTTACCTTTCTCTCAAAGTCACACACGCACACGCACACGCAAACACACGCTCACGCCCACGGAACATTGCCTTCCCTCTGACTATTTGAAGTTTCCTATTCGACCTTGACCTTTGTGTGAGTTCCCTGATAGCTAGCCCTCGCCCGTGTCCCTTTCCTGTTGACCTTTTCTCGGCCGAATCAGGGTTCATTTCTGTTTGAGAGCGTGCGTGCGAAAGTGCGCGCGTGCGTGAGCGTTGCTGTTTGTTTTTTTTTACTTGTGATTCGTTCGTTTCATGACACTCCCCGGCGACGGAATGTTTTTTTTCTATTTGCAGTTGAACGATTAGAAAAAATGTTGGATGGATATATGTAAATCAGCTGCAGTACAGAATTTATGTACACAGCACCACCGAGGGCATATATCCAGACACATCTAAAATTCCTACAACATATATATAGATATATATACAAGGATACATCCATATACACACCCACGTGTGTTTGTGTGTGTGTGTATGTGTGTGTGTATGTATGTGTGTGTGTATGTATGTGTGTGTGTGTGTGTGTGTGTGTGTGTGTGTGTGTGTGTGTGTGTGTGTGTATGTGTGTGTGTGTATATATGTGTGTGTATATGTGTGTGTGTGTGTGTGTGTGTGTGTGTGTGTGTGTGTGTGTGTGTGTGTGTGTGTGTGTGTGTGTGTGTGTGTGTGTGTGTGTATGTGTGTGTGTGTATATATGTGTGTGTATATGTGTGTGTGTGTGTGTGTATGTATGTGTGTGTGTATGTATGTGTGTGTGTGTGTGTGTGTGTGTGTGTGTGTGTGTGTGTGTGTGTGTGTGTGTGTGTGTGTGTGTGTGTATGTGTTTGTGTGTGTGTATGTGTGTGTGTGTGTGTGTGTGTGTGTGTGTGTGTGTGTGTGTGTGTGTGTGTGTGTGTGTGTGTGTGTGTGTGTGTGTGTGTGTGTGTGTGTGTGTGCGCGTGCGTGCGTGCACGCGTGTGTGTATATGCATTCATATGCATAAATTTATTTCAAATCGCGACTAAAGATAACCGCCCAGCCGCATATCCTTTCCTCGAATTGTCGCCGACTGGTCCTCTCGGACTCCATGAATAAACATAACGGTGCGAAGTTGGACAAACAAGTTAATCCCGACACAGGTGCGGTCGCAATAACCAGCGGCCGAGTTCGCGGAGCTCAAGCTTTCTTCGCCCGCCCGCGGCGAGGCGAGCAGCATCAACAACAAGCATTCGGTATTTGTCTATTTTCTCCTCAGAATGACACAATTCATTGCTAAAAGCTGGACAGTATTCTATAAAACATCAAATTATAGGTATGATGATTATTTACATTTTTTGCTATCTATATTTGTCCATTTATTGAAATTTGAAACATTAGCTATTTAATTAACTATAGTATCTTGAGATTGCGCGCACCTCACAAAAAAGAAGTTAAATGCGGGTTGCCATTCCGTAGACTTTTATAACCGGAATTAATGCTAAGTATATCGGCTTCTTGTTATCTGGTTTATCCTTGTCATTCCAATCATCTATTACTTTCCCTTAAATGTTTTATTTTATCGAAAATAATATCCATTAACACACAAGAGATAAAAGCTTACCTGTATCCCCCCCCCTCAAAAAAAAAAAAAAAAAAAAAAAAAAATTGTCGTAGCCGATTCGAACTTGAATATTTTCAGATCCTAATTAGCGTAATCTGCATAATAACTAGGCGCTCTCTATTCATCAAAAGTCGATTCATATTAGAAAAAAAAATTGCTCAACAATAATACGCCTATATTCCCTTTTCCCAGTCCATGATCACCGGAAAAAGAATTTGCAATATCCAATGCAACGTAATGAAGTGAAATCCCGTAACAATAACCTTTTATTTCAGCGGATGAGATCCTTCCTTCTTCCTCTCGTACCCGGAATACCCCCCCCCCCCTCCCATCCCTGTTTCCCTCTGCTTACCCCTCCCTGCTTTTCCCCTTTGCCTGCTTTCCTCATCAGATTCCCCTTTGCCTGCTTTTCTCATTAAATCCCCCTTACCTGATTTCTCTCCCTATATTACCCCTTATTTAACCCTTCCCTCCCCCCTAAAAAAAAGAAAATACGAATGAAAAATACTTAATCTTAAGACGGCATCATAAGACTCTCCTCATCAGATTCCCCTTTGCCTGCTTTTCTCTTTAAATCCCCCCTTCCCTGATTTCTCCCCTATATTACCCCTTATTTAACCCTCCCCTCCCCCCTAAAAAAAAAAAAAAGAAAAAAAAAATACAAATGAAAAATACTTTTAATTTTAAAACGGCATCTTAAGACTCGCACTTACCTTGATGCACATGCATAGTGAGAACGGGAAAGTAGCGATGATGAGAAGGTAGGAGATGATAGTAAGAACGATTGCGCAGCATCCAGGGCCCTCGGGGTTAGCTGTAGAGAGAGTGAGTCAGTCAGCTGGTTCGAATGGCTTCCGCGGTCATAGTCAGTCTATAAAGGTCTAATTCCTATTCCATTTACGTGAATGTAGAGCAAATATGAAAGTGCTATGCTGAACATTGAAATTAAATTGAAATTCTCTGTCTTATCTAGCCCTAGAGTAAAAGTAGCCCTTTCCTTTATTGTTATCTTTATTCTATATCACACTGTTTTTTCTGAAATTACGTAAACGCTTTTAATTCAACTAGAACCTTCAAATTTAGAATCATATTGAATAACAGATAACATATAGATATCTATACAAACTGCAGCTGTATAACTAAATAATGCATTGTGAATGTGTGCATATACATACATAGATGCATATATACATACATGCATATATATATATATATATATATATATATATATATATATATATACATACATGCATATATATATATATGCTTATATATACAAATATACATATATATATATATATATATATATATATATATATATATATATATATATATATATATATATATATATATGCTTATATATACAAATATACATATACGCATATAAAACACATCCACTAGTTTTCACGAAAGAATCCTCGGGCGATTTACACGAAACCCGCGCGTGTCAAGTCATGTCGTTTACATCCGGGTATTCTCCGCAGATAAGGTCACCCGGTGATGAATCTGCTAACATTTGCACCAGCGTTAGAGAACTAAAGCAGTAAAAGACAAACAAATAGAGAGTGTAAAATTGCTCAAAGTAATCTTCCAAATTACTTCCAACTCTCCAAGGCCCAATAAATGTGTATCAAGGGTACAAGGAACTCGAACTATTGTTTTCTTTCTTTCTTTCGTTCTCTTTTCTTGCATTTTCGTCTTCTGTTTAACCCCGGGATTCTTTCGCTTTAGAGGAAGTAGACAGCGAGGTTTGGCGCTGTTTATTTCTTCTTAAGGGTAGTGAATAACTTAAAAATATATAATCAAATCGCTTAATCTAAAGGATCGAAATAACTGTGTTACATCTATAGCAATAAGAGGTGATAATAATAATATTGTACACTTATAAATTTAACAGAAACATGATAATACAACTTTATCTTACTAATCCTAGTATAGCCAATTCTAGTTTCGAAATCAACTCTAATCCATGCATATATATTCATAAGTACAGCCAAATATACCATGTACTTACCCTTTAAATACAACACAAACATTTAAACTTAAACAGTATGCTAAAAGGCATGCTCTTGTACAAAATCTCAAAGAGGAAACATGCATATATACAAATGTACACTGTACTGAAAGAGTGCAGCGCCTGAAATAAAATACGGACCAAAAACACGAACACCCACATTCACGCACACTGCAGTAGATCAAACTGGCGCACAAAGAGACACGGACGAAAATAGTAATTCAAAGAATGAGGCCAAAAGAGATCTGTGTGTTATCTGCGGCACTAACGGAAAACAATACTATTGACCGTACCAATACCATTGTGTACTGCTTCATATAAACGCGTAAATATAAGAGGGAATGGGAGAGAGTGAGAGAGAGAGAGAGTGAGAGAGGTTTCGTTTTTGCAAACTATTTTCGCGAATATGGTTACGCCTGAGATAAAACATGACTTATCACACCCTTGAAGAGAAACGAAACTTTGATTACTTACAGTTTTCATTACAAACTTTTTTTCTTTCCCTTTCTTTTTTTTTTGGGGGGGGGGGTCATAACTTTTCTGACAGATTGTTCGTTATCTCATGGTTCTCTTCTCCCCCTCTTTTTGGTCTCATCTTCTTCCCCTCTTCATACTATTTTCATCATGTTTACCTCTCTCCTCATTTGTATATCACATCCTCAGCCTCATACTTTCCCGGCTTACAAACCACACACAAAAAAAGAAAAACAAAGAGAGAGAGAAAAAAATCAGTAACTCTCCCAGCATCTGAAGCCTGACATCATGTACGTATGCCTCGAGTCCACGCCCTGAATAACACTCCTCCTCAGAGCATACTCCTCCTGCACTCTCCTTCACAATCTGAAAAGGTTTCGTTAAAATACCAGCTTTTTCCTACTTGACTACAATACCTTATACTCCTGCGCCGCTCTCGTAGGAGGACACCAGCGACTTTTACCACAGTTCAAGAAATGGTAATCTCTGTCTGGTTCTCTCATCTCTCTCTTTCCCACTTTCTTTGACTTTCTCCTCTCGTTCGTTTTGTTCTCTCTCTTTCTCCCTCTTACTCTTTTTTCCCAATCTCTATCTTTGTTGATACTTCTTTAATATGTACAAAGTAGATTTTTCATATTATTGTCACCAATATCAAATAAATATTGTTGCTATTATCATTGCTTTTATAATCATCATTATCATTATTGCTATTATCATTATTATAATCGCCATTATTATTGTTGTTATTATTACTATTATCATCATGATATTATTATTACTACTGTTATTACATTTATCATTATTATAATTATCTATTGTTAGTTATTATCACTATTATCATTATCATTACTGTTATCTTATTGTTATTATCCTCATTGCTATTATTATTATCACAATTATGATCTTGATTAATATCATAATTATTTTCATTGTTTCTATCATTATCATCCTTATCATTGTCATTATCAGTCATCGTCATTATCATTGTTATTATTGTTGTTGTTGTTATTTTCATGGTCATTTTAATTATCCTTATTATTATCATGATAATCATTAATATTATTAATGATGATAATAATAATAATAATAATAATAATAATAATAATAATAATAATCATTACTATTGTAATTATTATCATTATTATTAGTATTATCATCATCATTATTATCAGGACTATTTTTGTTATTATTTATCATCATCATTATCATTATTACTTTTGTCATTATTTATAATCATTATTGTCATTAACATTATTATCATAATCATATATAAATCTTACCACTTATAACATAATCACCTCAATTTTATCATTCTTCATAATCATCTTTATAATGATACCTATACCCTTTCATTCGTAACAAATACCATTATTACCTGCAAAACCATTTCCGTTTCGACCAAGTGCTCCGGTGCATGTGTACCTCAGCCCATATTTGCAGCCGTGCTAAGGTGCAACAAACGCTTGCAACGCCGCTTACCTCACCCTCGCAGCGCAGCCAAAGCTAGCGTGTCGAATCCCCTTCGCTCAGCTTAAGCGCAGAGGATCCGGATAAATAAAATGAAATGCGGGTCTTCGCCTTAGAGTCTATGATATCGCGGCTCTCACCTCGAGCCCTTAGATCAGACGCGCGAGGAGCCTAATCGTCTCATTCATAAGCAGACTCGGATAGACGACTGATCCCGCGCCAGAGCCCTTGGAATCCCCTCCGAGAAGCTCCTGGATCCTGATTAAGAAACTGTGCAGGATCACAACCCTGATTTAGCACGGGGTCTCTATCTGATTGCAATGCACGGCGGCCGAAGAGTGGGCGCGGTGGCCGAATGGGCGCGGAGGAGGCGCAGGTTGATATGAGGTGTATTTGGGTGATTAATATAGGGGCGGGGGAGAGAGACAGGTAGATACGTGGAGAAAATGATAAATGGAGGGATAACTTGGGAAAATTAAAGGAGAGGTGGTAAAAAATGCTAACATAATATATATATATATATATATATATATATATATATATATATATATATATATATATATATATATATATATGTAGAGAGAGAGAGAGAGAGAGAGGGAGAGGGAGAGGGAGAAGGAGAGGGAGAGGGAGAGGGAGAGAGAGGAGGGAGAGAGAGGGAGAGAGAGAGAGAGAGAGGAAGAGGGAGAGGGAGAGGGAGAGGGAGAGGGAGAGGGAGAGAGAGAGAGAGAGAGAGAGAGAGAGAGAGAGAGAGAGAGAGAGAGAGAGAGAGAGAGAGAGAGAGAGAGAGAGAGAGAGAGAGAGAGAGAGAGAGAGAGAACATATTTAGAAAAAGACGAAGATCAAGGAGGATTTAAAGGAAGAAAAAGGAACCGGAAGAGCACAAGAAAAAGAAAAACAAAAAAACAAGAAGGAAAAACCGCGCTGAATAATAGTTAACTTCACGGAGGTTGACTGCACAAGCGCAAGGCTAATGTTCCATTAGGCTGATTGTGGTTGCCTCTCTTCCCTTCATTCAAACACGGCCGGCATATCATCGAAGTCTGATGAGGCAGGTAAAAGGAGATTGTGCCTCGGGTCTTTTGGACTAGAAAAGAAAAGAAAACCTGCCAAATCATTCTTTTCAGAGGCTTCGTCCCCGCCGGCCCCTCCCCCTGGCCTGCCTCCGTCCATCCTTCGCCTCCTCCTTCGGCCTCTCTTCGTCCCGCAGTCATTTTTCAACTCCTGTCTAATCTACTAGTCTACAGTAGCTCTAGTGGCTGGCTACTTTGATTGACTGAACTTTCTTTCGTAGGCTTATGGTCCTTGGGTCTACGTACTTATGGGGTCCTTTCTTGTGGAACATTATTTTTGTTTTCCTCCTTTTCATAATATATATATTTTTTGATGAATTAATTGCCCTTTTTCATTGTTCCGGTATGCTTTATATGAAAGATAGACATGTATTAAAACATAAAACACATTCACACATACAACCTTACATCATATTATTTTTACGGTCAGACATGCATATTAAAATGACAGCTTACACTCTACTACTTAATTCTTATTTTCTATTTCATTATCCTCCTCCTCTTCATCATCATCAATACCATCATTGTTATCATCATCATCACCAATAACAAACAAACTCACACAATATATGGCTCTGCATAAACCACAACAAAGTGTTCAACCTTAACATCACAACATTTTCAGTATTAAGAAAAGTCAATAATCAAAACATGCACAATCACTACTAATTTCTAATATGATCTAAAGACTAATAAGAATAGGAAAGACATAGGAAACATATAATCTTTTCCCTAATGCATGAGTACGTGCGAAATCCTCATGTCTTCACATTCACATAGACCATATAAAATCTGGGAAGATTTGGGTAATTAAAGATATGCAAATAAATGTTCATTCCCAAATGCAGTCGAGGGTTGCTACTAAGAAAGAGAGGAAGAAAATAAAACACCAAGAAAACATCGATAAAACGTCAGGAAAAAGAAAGAACATCAACATCTACCAATCGGTTTTCAACGCCTTATCATGGAAAGAAAAGGATAGAAAGGAAAAAAGAGAAATAATCACATCAACACACAATACACAACGAACAACACCAAAAGGGGAAATAACACACGAAACAACAACAAACAAGGACACACGAATACACAGAAAGAATGGAAGGGGAGAATAAAACGGAAATCGGGGGAAAAAGAAAGAAAGAGAAAAGTAGAGAGATAGAGAGAGAGAGAGACTGAAGATATCACGTCCAGAGAAGAAGTGGAAGAAATACTTACGAAACATCACGTGCAGTTCGTAGCAGGATGACGATTTCCTGGTCGTGTGGTACTCCATGCAAGGGGCCCTAAGATGGAATACGACGCATACCTTTTTCATATAGCCTGATTTGGTATGTCACTTGCACTACAAAATACTCAGGGAGGTTACTGAGCCAGGTTTAAGGGGGCGGGGAAGGGAGAGGTTGTTGTTTGCTGTTTGTTGCTGTTGTTTGTTGCCGTTGCGTGTGTATCGTCTGGGAGGAGGGAGGGGGGAGACCTAGGAGGGGAAGGGATGTTGTTTACTTTTTTTGAGGGGGAGGGGGGAGGGAGGGGGGGAGGGGGTAGAGAGGCTGTGTTGGCTGTTGCTGTGGCAGTCGCTGTGACAGTGATGGTTTGATGGTGCGTTAGGGAACCGATCCTTGACGGGTGTAATGGTGGTGTTGGGGTGTGTTATGATGAGGATTTCCTCGTGCTAGCATAATGCTCTCGTGGTGGAAAGGACAAGCAAGCAATGATACAGACACTGGAGAAACATGTTGCTTTTTTTATCTCTTGGTCAAGTAGCAGCAAATGTACCAAGGGCAATGTGTCAGTGCTTACGTCATTCCAAGAGATTTGAATTAAAAAAGAGGAAGCAAATAGTTAAAAGGTTAGGGGAAATTTCACTCATATGCTTTAGTATGAATTTGGTTATTCAGGATGAGCAAGAGAAATGTCGGTAGACGCTAAACCTGCACCAAAATAAGAATTAAATAAAAAATTCTCTGTAGCGATTTTTTTTTTTTACTGAATTTTACATTACAACAAATTTTGTTCGAGATTCTTAAAATCTCACAAAAAAGTAGTCTCCAAAGAGTTAACTTCGATGATCTCAAACTCCAAATAAAGGCAACGTTAGGAGTTATTTACAGGAGCTTTATGTGACCAGAAAAATGGCTAATATATAGGGGAACGGGCACGGCGAAGTTGTGAGACCGCCAGTGTGCGTGGAGACGTGTGTGGGAGGAGAGTGAAGTTTGGGTCTGTGAGTGTGCGTGGATGTGAGCGTGAATGTGAGCCGACCAGAGCTTTGTTTTCTTCTCTGTAGTGTCTCCGGAGCTCCTTTTGGGGGGGAAGTCTACTTGGAGTATCTTATTATTGGTTGTATTTTTTTTTTTTTTTTTTTTACCTTTTAATGACTTTTACTTGCGAATCAAGTTTCACGTTATCTGTCACTGTCAGTCATCAGAAACTAGAGATTGCTGTCACGTTCAGTAAATGACTTTTCTAGCTGTTAACTCTTCCTTCCTGGGGCACTCCATGACACTCGTTACTCTTTCCGTTCACTAAGCGGCTCATGCGTTTATATCTATCAAAAGCGAGTGTTTTTTTTTTTGTTTTTATTTGACTTTTTTTTTTACAAAAGGTTTCTGATCAGTCGTCTGTCATTTGATCTGGTAACTCACTCTCATCTTTCTGCCTTGACTTAACGGTATAGCGAAGGGGGGGGGGGGTGTTTATATGTCCCGCAGTATCACCGACAAGTTCCAAGAAACACGTGGTCAATGGTGATGTGTCATAAACGATCCATTAGTATTGGCTTCTTTTATCTGAAAAGAGAAATCATTCACTGGATCTGTTTTTTTTTAAAGAAGTATTTATTTTTATTTTTTTTTTTTTGGTAACTCATTTCTAGTCTATGCGTGCAAATAAACAACAATGGCAGGAAATTTGTCTAAACATTTTGGTAAAAGGGGGCGGTTCTATAGTTCAAAAGGGGATATGACAAGATGACATCCTTCTTCAACGCCTGAACTCGCGCTCTGACAGCAAAAGCCCTCCGAAAAAAAACAAAAACAATTAAGACGTTTATCCTTCCTCGAAGAAACGTATTCGGTAAAGGGAAATGTACAATTCAAGAAAAAAGCCAAATATCATAATTCCATGCGTGATTCGCGATATACGACACGCAAATAGGGATTTTAAGCACGATGCCACACCAGCGTTGGGCAATATTGCTTCAACACACTGCAGCATCTGGAGGAGCTCCCTCCCCTACCCCCTTCTCCCTCCCTGGCCCCTCCTCCCACCGCAGCACTCGGGGTGGAGGGGGGAGGGGGGGAGAGGGGCTAGGGGTTGCTCCGGAGTGGATAAGACGGCGTTTATTGCTCGATTTACGGGTAAGATAATGTGGAGACAGCATGAGCAACCTGAATGTGTGCAGCATCTCTTATCTCACGGCCTTTCGTGGTGGTGGACGCGATCTCGAATACAGGGACGGACGTTCTCTTACACCTTTGTATCGTTACGTAATAAAAGCGGAACATAAGGTAATTAATTTGCAGTTAAGGGATTCGGATGGACTGCTTTCCTTTCTAAGGTGGAGAGTTAATAGCATCGCGCTGTGTTTGTTTCCTCTTACGTTCTCATAGGGAGAAAAAACGGCAGATAAAGTCATGTTAAAGTTCCCAAGGTAGTCAAGATGGTCTAAAACGCCCGCTGGCGTGAGACCTCAAGACACTTTATAAATATGTTAATGTACAATATATTATCAGGTCTTCAACACATGCGAGATACCTTCCCGCCCTAACACATGCACATAACATT
>NC_091571.1:32670728-32685728 GCF_042767895.1 Penaeus vannamei | reverse complement strand
GTGAGTGGGTAGGTTGGCGGGCGACCCCTCCTCCACCTCACTCGCGACTGGGTTTATATCTGGATCCACTCACACCTTTTCTCCTTTGCCCACGAACTCAAGGCGCTCATGAGTGTATCGTTTCCAGCTGCCGAATGTCAAGGTTCTCTAAGTCGGGCATTTTAGTTTCGACTTTCTCTCTCTTTCTTTCTCTGCATTGTTACCTACAAAGAAGAGATGAGGTTAATGCTTTCACTTCTTTCTTTCTCTCATCTTCTCTTTCCTCTATTCTTTTCGATTTTCGGTGCTTCGTCCGCGATTAAGGGAATACCATTTAAATAAAGAAAGATACCACGATTCGGCAGAAAGTGGCATCCGCGTTCGATAAATCACTGTCAATGCCGAGACTTCAGGCTACAGTGCGGTAAAAGAGAGCGAATCACGAGGAAAATATAATGTAAAAATAACACTAAAACCAAAGAAATCTGATGAAGACGGAGACACAGACACGAGACACTGAATCCACTTGCTTTAATTTATCAAGAGAGGAAAAGAGCGACGACCTAGTGAGTGTTGCCCGCTCTTCCTCATCACTGATGCCAGGCGCTCACACACACACGCACGCCTCTGGTTCTCACACGGGGTTTTATGGGTGTGGAACGAGGTGGAGGTGGAGATGTCGGGGCTCGAAACCCCTCCCATTCTAGTCCCTCTCCCCTATATCCCCGTCCCCTTCCGTCCCCTCTCCCTACCTCCCTCCCCCTCCCAGTCCTCACTCCCCTCCCCCAACCTCGACCCACCCTCACTAGTGCCAGGTCGGTGCCAAGAGGTGACACAAGGGCAGGAGCTACATTAGAGATGAAGCCAAAGTTAGATAGAGTTTAGTGACGGGACTTAACTCACGGGTTAATACAAAGGGGCGTTACTGTCCTGGCCGTTTATAAATGACTTTGGAATGACACAGTGATCAGGTTTCTGTCATTTATTTTGCGTTACACATATAACCTGTGTGTCTCGCTTTACATTTCCCAAAGGAATTCTGACACTGGGACGTTGCCACACTCCATAAGGCCGAAAGTCGCTTGCGTTCAATCAACACTGCTTGGAATGCTAAACTAATCAAATCTGTGCCATATTGACACTATAACAACGTGCATTTTAAAGCAGCTTGATTTCTCTATTCAAGGGCGGTCAAAAGCGAACAAATTTAAATTAACGGTATTTTTTTTTAAGGTGAGGAGAACTAGCAATCATGCAAACTGACTGGGAAACGTATCAAAGAAAAAATAAAGTCTTGTAATTCTAAAATTCTGTTGAGTTGGGGGGGGGGGGGTGGAGAGTGTCACACGTGTGGGAGCAAGAATGGCGCCTTCTGTCATGATCTGCCAAGCCGAATACACACGCTTGACAGACATCAAGGATGAACGACAGAAATGGTATGGTGTTTACAGAAATCCCGCCACAAAATAATTAAAGAAATGTACATGAAACAAATGATAAAAACAAGGAATGAAAATATCTGTCTGAATGTTAAAAATTTATTTGATATCTACATGACACATGTACTTTAAATGATTAGCACCTCAAGTACTCATGACAGACTGACAGACTGACAAGCACATTATATGACAGGATGAAGGGGGGGTGGACGGTGGGGCACTAATCCTTCTTGTCACTTTAAATACCTTTCATTTCTTACCATACTTACAAATCATGTGTAACTAATTACCTTGAGGACACTAAGTGGTGCCCGATTAGTGTAAATGAGTGAGTGAGTGAGTGAGTGTGTGTGTGTGTGTGTGTGTGTGTGTGTGTGTGTGTGTGTGTGTGTGTGTGTGTGTGTGTGTGTGTGTGTGTGTGTGTGTGTGTGTGTGTGTGTGTGTGTGTGTGTGTGTGTGTGTGTGTGTGTGTGCAAATCTGCAAGCACCCAATACACTTTATCGTGTATTGCACCTTTGTCAGATTCCCTTTTCTGTGCCGTCATACCAAATGTGTACATGTGTGTTCGCATTACGTAGTACTGAATCGTATAAACAACTACTCTTCCTTTTGACTTACCATAACACAAACAAACATCCCAACGCAATTTTGTAGCAAGAATTCATAAATACACATGAAAACTACCGACGTAAAACATCCGACGTAAAACATCCCACACAGAGCTGGCCCAGGCAACATAGGGGCGCACAGACATCCATCATAATCTGTTTACAACCGTTGGTGAGTCAGCGACCTGAGAACACCTGACTCCGAGTGTGATTAATGACTCAATGCTCGGCGTGTCAGAGTCATTTAGGCCTACACGGGGGATGGCATAGGCCTCCATGCATTTGACAAGCGTTCGGACAAATGACCTCATTTCTGACAGTCTATCGTGAGAGGACTGCAATCGATCAGTCATTTCTACCTGCGTTTGTTTTTTCTAAATTTGAGAAAAGGAGTAATATTAAGAAGAAGAAATAAAAATTGCGTGTTAATCTACCTATCTATTGGTCTGTCTAGTATATACACAAAAAACTATACACACGCACACACACACAAACACACATGCACAGACACACACACGCACACACACACACACATGTATATATATCCAGAGAATTCAATGATATTCCAACGCCGGACACGCTCACCCACACAAAACGAATCCAAACGAACGGAAAAACGAAGACAATAAAAGGGTACAAGATGGCCGCTTAACAATCATCCATGCTAAGGACAAGGCCAGGTAGAAGAAGTCGACCCATGATGACTACGGGAGGGATATGGGGATGGGGGGGGATGGGTGTGGGTGTGGGGGAGATGGGTAGGGGGAGAGGGAGATGGGTGTGGAGGAGGGAGATGGGGGAAGGGAGGGAGAGATGGGCAGGGGGAGAGGGAGATGGGTGTGGGGGAGGGAGAAATCGGCAGGCCGGTGAGGGAGATGGGCAGGGGGAGAGGAAGATGGCCGGGGGGTGGGGGAGATGGCCGGGGGTGGGGAGATGAGAGAGGGGGAAGGGGGTAATGGGTAGGGGGAGAGGGTGGCACTGCAGCCAAGATCAGACCGCAGTGCCGTTAAGTCCTCTCGCTCAGGTGCTTAATATTCACTTTGGCGGTGTGTCTCCTCCTCGGTTCGCTGGAGAGGGAGGGGGGGGAGGGATGAAAAAGGCGTGGAGGGAGTGGTAGTAAGGTGTAGAAGGGGAGACAGGAAAAGAGGAAGATGAGGGGGAGTGGAAAGGATGGGTGAAAAGAGGAGGAACAAAGAGAGAGAAAGAGGAGTAAGAGGAGCAGGAAATGATGGGGCAGCTGGGGTGGGATGGTAGAAGGAGAGAACACGAGGGCGGAAAAGACGGGGTAGGGAGGCAAGGGTAGAGAAAAAGGAGGCAGAGTAAAGAAAGAAGGAAGAGAAAGAGGAAGAGGAACAGGAAGAAGGATGAGGAAAAGGAGGAGGGGTGGTGGTGGAGGAGGAGGAGGAGAATGAAAAGGAGAAGGGGGTGGTGGAGGAGGAAATGAAGAGGAGGTAGAGCTGGAGGAGGAAGAGGAGGAGGTAGAGCTGGAGGAGGAGGAGGAGGGAGAGCAGGATGAGATGGAGGAGGATCTGGAGGAGGATCTGGAGGAGGAGATAGAGCTGGAGGAGGAGGAAGAGGAGGTAGAGCTGGAGGAGGATGAGGATGAGGATGAGGATGAGGTAGAGCTGGAGGAGGAGGAGGAGACAGAGCTGGAGGAGGAGGATGAGGAGTACAAGATTCCAAAGAAGGAGAGGATCGGAACAGGAGCGGCACAAGAAGCGGCGCAGCAGCAGAAGACTCGTATGAAAGGTACGCGAGTGTGATACTGGAAAATTTAAAGGAGTGCCGACCCTTTGTCAGCGAGAGCCATCAAAAGGTCGTCTCACTGTAGACATTTGGAAAGGCTTCTCGAGGGTGAAATAGAGGCTCTTTAGCGAGTCTCCTACATCAGCCCAAAGACTAAAAGGCTAAAAAGCCCGGGTGAATTTTTCCTCTTAGTAATCATCATATGTAAATCAAGAAAGCGAGTGGGAGTGCGACTTATAACGTAACTTTCACCGAAGACTAAAATCTCACGTTCGTTACATCTTCCTAATCCCTGAGGAAATGAAAAAAATCAGCCTCACCCCCCACCCCACACATACGCACAAAAAGTCCATAATGTTCATCAGCCAAAAAGGGGAGAAGGGATAGCAATGGATATGCATACAAATAAATAATCAGTAAGAAACACACACACATACACAAAAAATACATACATACATAAATACATATTCCTATCTATCTATCTATCCATACACATACACACACACACACACACACACACACACACACACACACACACACACACACGCACACACACACACACACACACACATATATATATATATATATATATATATTATATATATATATATACATATTCATATCTATCTATCCATCTATCTACACACACACACACACACCCACAGATGTATGTATATATATATATATATATATATATATATATATATATATATATATATATATATATATATATATATATATATATATATATATACAAACAAAATAAAACAAAGGGAAATCCGAATAAAGAGAAAAGATAACCCTACCCCCCCAAAAAAAAAAAAAAAAAAATCAAGACCATAAATCACGTAAGCCATTTAATCTCTGGAGATCCTCTGCTTAAGGCTCCTATCGGCCGGCCTCCAGAGCCCACTCAGACTGTTTTCCTTCCACTTTAAACGAAGCATCACTCATGTCTTTGCCAGTCATCTCTCTCTGTCGTGCTATTTGCGAGTCATGTCTTTGCCAGTCATCTCTCTCTGTCATGCTATTTGCGAGTCATGTCTTCGCTTTGTGAGTCATGTCTTTGCCAGTCATCTTTTTCTCTGTCATGTCATTCTTGAGTCATGTCTTTGCTTTGAGTCGTGTCTTTGCCAGTCATCTCCCTCTATCATGCCTTTCCCTGTCCTCTCAGTCATGTCTTTGCTGATCATCTCTCTCAGCCACGCTCCTGCCATTCACCTCTTTCAGTCATGTCTTTGCAGGTCATCTCAACCTTGCAGTAACGTTACTTCGTGCACATTCTTTCCCTATCATATGTGTCTTTAGTCGTTAAGAAAGAGAAAAATAACACCATAAGGGGATATGTTCTTCAAACTACAAACGGGGTGTAGAAACTGCTACACAAAAATCTAGGATAAATGGTAGAACAGGAAGAGAAAGAAGATGGTGGTGAGGAAAGAAGGAAAACAGAGAGAGCGAGCGAGAGAGAGAGAGAGAGAGAGAGAGAGAGAGAGAGAGAGAGAGAGAGAGAGAGAGAGAGAGAGAGAGAGAGAGAGAGAGAGAAAGAAAGAAAGAAAGAAAGAAAGAAAGAAAGAAAGAAAGAAAGAAAGAAAGAAAGAAAGAAAGAAAGAAAGAAAGAAAGAAAGAAAGAAAGAAAGAAAGAAAGAAAGAAAGAAAGGGAGATAGAGAGAGAAAGAAAGAGAGAGAGAGAGAATGAGCGACAGAAGGTGGGCAGGGGGCTGGGGTAGGGTAGGGGTAAATAGGTCTTCTAGGTGATTCATCTTTGTTATGGCCAACAGTTAGCCTCAGCAACATCATTATTCACTGCCATAACCACAAGGGACGAACAACACGGTGGGGGCCAAGGATTAAAATGGATAATCTAAGACACAAATCCTGTATAAAGCCAAGGTGTTGATCCTTTAAACTATGAGCGGAATAATGGGAGATTATTTCAAGCCTTCGATTGATAAAAAAGCAACACACAATAAAACAGATACATAGATAAATTATATAGGAAATATCAAGAATAAGAAAAAATCTAAGTATTCAAGATTCTTCTATAATTCTAAACTACATTCGCGCTTCTTGACCATAATTATACCAACTATACTGAAGCACATAATTACCAAATTAGTGTATATCCATTCTGCGGACGTTTGAACACTCGACTTACCCAGCTAATAAGTTCTCCTACGTTGTACATAAAGTTTGTACCCTTAATTTTTTTTCCCTAGAAATTCGCTAACCATGACGTCTCTCCTCATCTGTGTATCATAAAACATCATCTAGGGGAAAAAAATGTTCCCCTACTGCCCTACGTCCTTCTGTCTCTTTCTCCTGACCTACTTTCCCGTCACTCGATCTTTCTCTCGCGTTCTCTTTCCCTCTCCTTCTTCATTTTTGTGAATGCATCTTTCTTATCATCTTCTTTCCATCTCTTCTTCTCCTAGAGTTATCCCTTGATCAATGATCTCTCTCTCTCTCTCCCTCTTTCTCTCTCTTTCTCTCTCTCTCTCTCTCTCTCTCTCTCTCTCTCTCTCTCTCTCTCTCTCTCTCTCTCTCTCTCTCTCTCTCTCTCTCTCTCTCTCTCTCTCTCTCTCTCTCTCTCCCTCCCTCCCTCCCTCCCTCCCTCTCCCTCCCCCCTCTCTCTCTCACTCTCACTCTACCTATTCATCCATCTATCTTATCCTTCCTTTTCTTCTCCTTTTTCCTCCTCTAAAACAAAGACCTCCAAACAGCAATGTTTACAATGATCCCCGTAAACACCCTCGTGCCATCTGCTCTTCTCGCTAGGTCTTCAGTTTGCATTACGAAAGGCAGTGTTATTGTAACAAAAACTGCAAGATGAAAAAGGTGGAGAAGTGGGAGGAGGAGGTAGATAAATATAGAGACAGGCTGATAGACAGACATGTAGATAAGTAGATAGGCAAAGGAACAGCTAGAGAGATGATTTGCTAGAGAGAAAAGTGTACATCTAAAAGATTCGTACTCACAGCAGGTCCTGTTATAGGAAAACAAGGGACAAGGGACACACACGCAACCAAACACACAACCAACCAAACAAGGGTGCAATGCATCTGCTTCACCGACAAACAAACAAACAAACACAAAAAAATCTGCTCCACCACCAATATAAAAACGAAAAACGAAGAACGAAAAAGACGAGCAAATCGACCCAAAAACGAACCAGGTCTCTCATGCAAAATCGTTTCTTTGTAAACCCTTCGCGATGTAAGGATAACAAAGATGATCTTTTTCGTCCCTTCCGTTTTCTTTCCTTTTATTTTCTCTTTCTTTTCTTTGGGTTATTTGTTCTACGGTCATCTGGTGGGGCTTTGTGGGGGGTAAGGGAGGAAGGAGAATGAGGAGATAAGGATAAGAGATGGCAGTAAGGGTGTAAACACTTAGATAAACGGTTGATAAAGGACAAGCTGATGAAAAAAGAAATAAGAGGAGTAGGATGGTAAATTCGGGAGGAAGGACAGACTAACAAGAAAACGGATATAAAAACGAGAATCAATCACACTCACACACACACATACGAAGAAAGAGAGAGAGAGAGAGAGAGAGAGAGAGAGAGAGAGAGAGAGAGAGAGAGAGAGAGAGAGAGAGAGAGAGAGAGAGAGAGAGAGAGAGAGAGAGAGAGAGAGAGAAGAGAGAGAGAGAGAGAGAGAGAGAGAGAGAGAGAGAGAGAGAGAGAGAGAGAGAGAGAGAGAGAGAGAGAGAGAGAGAGAGAGAGAGAGAGAGAGAGAGAGAGAGAGAGAGAGAGAGAGAGAGAGAGAGAGAGAGAGAGAGAGAGAGAGAGAGAGAGAGAGAGAGAGAGAGAGAGAGAGAGAGAGAGAGAGAGAGAGAGAGAGAGAGAGAGAGAGAGAGAGAGAGAGAGAGAGAGAGAGAGAGAGGCAGACAGAGAGAGGAGTCTCTCCCCCCCCCCCAACTCGACTAATAATAGCACGTTCATATTCTGTCAAAGTGATTTTGCGGAGACTTTGCATCATATCACAAAAACAGTAATTACTTTTTGGGAAAATGATTTTATCGTCCCATCATCGAACTCGCCAATTGATTAATCAGGAATTTTTGTTTTTTTCCTTGACTGCGAATTATACTTTTAATGCCGCCATTTTGCCATCATATTTTGACGTGGGCACTTTTAGCGTCCCATCATTTTTAACCTTTTTGGGTGAAACTCTCATTTAATGCCATGAATAGTCGTTTACGGCTTCGGATGTCGCATAAATCACGGAATTTGGCGAATTGCTTCCCCAGCGCCAAACAACGCTTCGACGAGAACGAGGAAATATATTAATTCCGCTTGGCCGTAGCCCCCTCCCCCGCCCCCCTTTTGGCCGGCCTCGTGTCTCGTTCTCAAAATGTAATTGAGAATTCACGCTACGGCTGTTTCTGTCCCTATTGACTTGAGGAATATTGTTTAATATTCAAGTAGCGACGAAGACATATTCAGGTCCGTCTGGTAGACTTGCAACATGGCAATATCACGTGTGCAACGGATTTAGCTGTCTCGGGGAACGTCGTTTGTCAAAGGCAAGGGCTTGCAATATTGCTGGATTACTATGCAAAGCCGTGTGTCATTTTTGCGAGCGTCGTCGTGTGTTGAGGGAATCGCACTTGACACTTGGTCAGCCGAGACCGCATCGCATAATAGCACTGCAAAAACGACACATGATTAAGGGCTAAAGTCACAATTAAGATCATTTGGGACATAAAAGTATCATTTCTTGAACTCGGCGTATGTGTGTTGCACAGTGTGGCCGCATCTTCGTTTGCGTCCCTTTGTTCTGCAGTCTATCTTCCTTCATGGCCTTTATTTGGTGCGCTGTTCAATATACACATCAATTAAGGAGATAGTTAATGAGTGAAGTTATGCAATCAATTACACAGCTTTCGCCCTGCGTGGGTAGAGCTGGGCCCGCTGTACCACAACCGCCAAATATTCCCCAAAATGATGACGCAACCGCTCCCAACAAGACTCAAAAAGGCACATTGAAGACAGCTGACTATAGACACGCATAAAAAGGAGCTTCTGCTGGAGACAAGAACAATAGATGGTTTCCCGGACCTCGCTTACGTGAGGAAACACCAGATGATGGAATTAACATATATTTGCGATTCCACAACAACGCTCTCGACTCTACGTGCCTTGACAGCGTCTTTACACGGATATTGAATGTCTTCACGACCTCTTCTTCGTCTTGTATTTGTTTTTATATGCGGCTAAATCTGTGCCTTTAAGAGGCCTGAGGACGAGGCACCAGCGAGTTTGTCAGGTGAAGATGGGGCGAGATAACAACACGCTTCTCGTCGGGTATTTTATGTTTTTATATCAGACCCTGGAAACCTATTTTTCTCGGAAAAGGTGCTTGTTATGTGCTTGAAGATATGTGCTTTCATAAACATCGGTCTATATTTATACCAGGGTGTATGTGTGGTATTGTAAAAATGTTTGGTAATAAAACGCACGCTCTAAAACGTGAGGTTCTCTTATAGTGCAAATATCTACTAGTAAAACACATTTAAGAAAAAAAGAAAAAGAAAACATGATTAACATTTTACGATTCCAAAATAACAGCATCCCCAACTCCAACGTCTAATATTATACAATAATTCGACATTCCTCCCGAACAAGGGGTTGTAACCGCCGCCTCCTCCTAAGAATAATTAATCTCTTCATTTTCTCCTTGACTTCTTGTTTCTTGGACGTCGCATCTGAAGGGAATATCTCGAGAGGCAAAGCTCCTCAGGGAGAGCCAACGAGATCCTGTATCTTTGGAGTCTGTCCTTATTGTAAAAGGAAAAATAGTATTTTGTTGTGCCTTCATGTTATGTATATATGAAAGTATATACTGTATATATATGGAAATATACGCATATATATATATATATATATATATATATATATATATATATATATATATATATATATATATATATATACCAACATGCGCGTACACACAAAAGGACTGCTACCTATTACCACTAAGACGAAAACAAATCTGAAAAGTACAGTTACTTTTAAGTAAGTTGGGTCCTGCAGTGCTGTCTCTAAGCATGTGAACTTTCCACTGATGAGGTCAAGAGGTCAAGGGGTCAAGGGGTCAAGTCAAGGGTGTGGGTTTACCTTGGGGTCTATAGCTTTCTACTCTTCTATCGCTTGTACTTACACTCTGGGGCTGTAAAATCTCTCATTCTGCACCAACTGCCAGTGCTAGTCCAGTGCACCATACGGGGTACGATTGTTCACTGGCAAGCACAAGAGTTTTAGCGACTTTGCACGATATGTCAAACGCGCCGATACCGTTTACGCTGAGGTGCGACGCATCTACAGGGCGGAATAAATGATTATAACTAAAACAAAAAGCTCTCCGGGGCTCTGATTTTATTGTGTTTTTTGCACTCCGGGGGTTTTAAGAAACAACGATGACAGTATTTTCTCCAGTAGGTCCTGGTGCAAGTATGCTTTGCGAGGAACGGGAGAAATATAATCAAACAAATGAAAAAAAGACAAAGAAAACAGGAAATAATGTATGCACATGCACACATACACAATATAAATATATGTGTGTGTATGAATATATAAGATGTATGTATATATATACATATATGAATATATATATATATATATATATATATATATATATATATATATATATATATACACACACACACACACACACACACACACACACACACACACACACACACACACACACACACACACATATATCTATATATATATCTATATATATATCTATATATATATACATATATATATATATATATATATATATATATATATTTATATATAAACATACATATGTGTGCGTGTGTGCATGTGTGTGTGCGTGCGTGTTTGCCCGTCCGTGCGGAAATAATAACGAAGGGTGAAATAAGCCAAAAGGAATAAATAAGAACCACAAAATGGCGACAAAAATAGGCAAGAAAAGGGAAGAGATGGAAGATGAAAGAGTAATGGGCCGGCTTAGACCCGCTCTCTCTCCTCCTTAGACTGAGGTTGACCTTGATCGACGTGCTTGATAGACGCCTTCTAAAGTGTCATTGTGTTGGCCTGGAGTACGAGGGAGTGGGGGGAGAGAGAGAGAGAGAGAGAGAGAGAGAGAGAGAGAGAGAGAGAGAGAGAGAGAGAGAGAGAGAGAGAGAGAGAGAGAGAGAGAGAGAGAGAGAGAGAGAGAGAGAGAGAAAAGAGAAGAGAAAGAGAAAAGAGAAGAGAAAGAGAAAAGAGAAGAGAAAAAAAAGAGAGAGAGAGACAGATAGATAGAGAGAGATAGATAGATAGAGGGAGAGAGAGAGCAGAGAGAGAGACAGATAGATAGAGAGATAGATAGATAGATAGATAGATAGATAGATAGATAGAGGGAGAGCGAGAGCAGAGAGAGAGAGAGAACAACGAAAAAAGTCAACGAGAGAGAACATCCAACCGAAACACACACGCACAAAAAGGACGTGAAAAAGCGCGAGAGCACGAAAAGAATATGAAAGTCGAGAGGACAGTACGAGAGACTATAAGCGTCACATATTTCACTCCATCTTTAATAACCGTTGAAGCCATCATCATCATCTGGAAGACACTGGGGGCTCCTTATCGAGCGCGCCCCCGGGACACTGCAATTGCTCCCAGCCGCCCGGGATGAGCCTCTGGGGCGGTCCTCCGCGGCCCGGATTTGCGGTGTAATGCTAGGAGGCTCCAAGGGCGGTTGTGGGCATTACCTTTCGGGCATACGTACGTGTAGGTATATACGTATGTATGTATTTTGGCGGTACACACACATACAGACACGCAAACACACAAACACACACACACTCACACACACACACACACATACACACACACACACACACACACACACATACACAGACACACACCCACACACACACACAGGCACACACACACACACACAGAAAGGCACACATACACACATACGCACACACAACGTCATTTATGTTTTTTTTTAAATACCAAATGCGAATCATATGAATGTGACAACTACTTTAATTGTTTTATTTCAACAATAACACAAATAATGAAATATGGAGAGAATGCCCGCTGAACGTTAAAGATGACATTTAAAAAGAGTCGTTTCATTTTTCATTCACTTATCTATTTTTGGCGCGTGCTTTCGAGTTATTTCTTTGATGTCATCACTCACAAAGGCCGGTTAACATGCGATGACGATATTTAAGTTTCCAAACGAATGCTTTTTAACGAAAAAAATGAACCGGGTGGGGAGGTGGGATACACAGATAACTACCCTATTTTGACCAAAATAATGCTAATGATAACAATAACAATAATTACGGCAATGATGATGTGATAAAAAAATAACACCAACAATAATAAAAAGAATCATTACAATTTCCCCAAACATACCAAACCTTTTAACAATAATAATGACAGTAATGATGACTGGTAATGATGAATAATTCTAACGATGGTGATGACATAAAACGATAATTCATGTAAAGCGAAACTAAGGCTTTACTCTTCCTGCTCTTAACCCTAAACGACGAAGCCAAACGTTTACGAATCTAAAAATGTCTTGAACCGATTATTTGGCTTCTCCCGTAGCAAGCGGGGGGCTGACACATAGCCAAGTGCTGCCTGCTGTCACAACAGAGGATAATCTATAAAAATTATGGTCGGGATAATCAAGTTTACTGTTTTGTTAAACTATATATATTTTTCTGTATTTTTCTTTCTTTTATATGTGTTATGATAACGGATTGTTATACATTAAATACGAGGATTGGTTAGTGTTAATCATTTAAGAATGTAATGGTAATTTCGATAATGACAATGATATCATTATCAATATTCTCGTGAAAATTGAATCTTGGCAATTGACGCATCATTCAGAGCATCAAATTAATAATGTAACATAGATTCCTCTCCCATCTTTATCTTCGAATGTATTGATATTATTCAAACCCTTATATATCATATATTTAGTTTCTATTTCATGATCGTTGTCACCAATAACGCAAATTTCTAAACATTATTTCCAAGCACTAACAAACTATAAGAAAGATAGATGAAGAAGAATATTAAAGAAAAGAAAAAAATAAACATAGAAAAGAAAAAATCGAAGAAGAAAAGGGACATGAAGAAGACAAAAAGGGAGAAGAAAAATAATACACAAAAAAGAAAGACAAAAGAAGAAAGAGAGAGAAAAAAAAATACGAAGAAAAGGCAGAAAAAGAAAAATAAATATGAAGAATGTTGGTCACACAGAGCAACATCAAACCAACGATTCCACGTTATGTTGCCCATGAAAAAAGAGAGAAGGGGGGGGGTGACTCATGCAGGGAACACCTTTACACCCTCTCTAATGCTTTCCTTTGCCATGCACACGTACTGCTCGGAAATGCTTGTGCCTCAGGGTGGGGCTATAAAACAGAAAAAGAAGGAAAAGAAGACGGAGGAGAAGAAGAAAAGGACAGTTATGATGATCATGATCGTAAAATAATTGTTATGATAACTTTAACGATGAGGATATTAATATCATCAACAACAATGATAATAACAATATCATTAGTAGTTCTAGTAATTATAATATTAATATTAATGGTTATTACTATCATTATGACCATTACAATTCTCAAAATCATATTGATCATTGCCATTACTATATCATAAATATCATCATTATTATTACCATCACCATTACTATCATTATTACTATTATCATTATCTTTACCATTATCATCATTTATATCACGATCACCATTTTTATCACTAACATCAGATAATAATACTAAAAGCGGACCAAAACTAACAGACTAAAAATGAAAAGAAAATATAGAAAACAAATTTTCACTTATTTCCTTGAGTTTCGAGGAGTCATTTGCGTTTCAGTGTAACGACCCGCGCGTAATTGGTCGTCCTTTCCGGGAGCCTCTCTCTCTCTCTCTCTCTCTCTCTCTCTCTCTCTCTCTCTCTCTCTCTCTCTCTCTCTCTCTCTCTCTCTCTCTCTCTCTCGCTCTCGCTCTCTCTCTCTCTCTCGCTCTTGCTCTTGCTCTCTCGCTCTTTCTCTTTCTCTCTCTCTCGCTCTCTCGTTCTCTCTCTCTCTCTCAGTATTCTCCCTACTCTTTAATCATGATATCTTTTAACTATCTCTATCTCTTTCTTATCCTGTTCTCGTTTTTTTGTGTCTCGTATAGCCGGTCCCAACAGGAAGGTTTTAAAGATGGAATCTTAAGAGAATAGGGCCTCCCTCTATTACTGCTATCTCTCTCTCTCTCTCTCTCTCTCTCTCTCTCTCTCTCTCTCTCTCTCTCTCTCTCTCTCTCTCTCTCTCTCTCTCTCTCTCTCTCTCTCCCCTTGTTCGTCTTTGATTTTCTCTCTCTTGTCTCCTTTTCAACTAATAGATTTTGAAGGAAACGGAAAAAAATCTTCCGCTAATTACCAGACGTAGAAATCACAAATCGTGAGAATCACACATGATGCTAGGGGAGACACGAAATAGGGAAGAAGGGGGGAAAAGAGGAAAAAGAGGAGTGGAAATCAAATAAACTAAAAAGGGATACAAAAGATACATATAACCAAAAAAATAAAATAAAATAAAAGAATTCGGAGATAAAGCAAACTCGCCCCTTTTTTCCAGGGTGAAAAAACAACACTTTTTTCCGAACGCCTCAAACCCACTGGGAGACTTCGACACACGACACCGTAGCACAGAAAAAAAACCTTAAAACCGACAACCGGTACGGAACGGTTCGGAACGGCACGGAACGGAAAAAACCGCTTCCGAAGACGAGCGTTCCGATGGACACACACACCGAGCGAGGGGAAAAGAGGGCGCGAGGAGAGCTGTCGAAGCGATTAAGCGGCACTCAGCATAACGCCAACCTGATCCACGGCTCTCTGACAACCTACTAGAGGTCCGATCACCGTCAATGGCACTGCTGGCGAAGGGAGAGGGAGAAGAGGGAGGGGCAGAGGGGTCGAGGGGGATGGAGGGCAAGGGAGAAGAGGGAGGGGCAGAGGGGTCGAGGGGGATGGAGGGCAAGGGAGAAGAGGGAGGGCCAGAGGGGTCGAGGGGGATGGAGGGCGAGGGGTGAGGTTCCAGGGAGAGAAGAAGGTGCCGAAAGGTGAAGGAGAAGAAAGGGATGGGAGGGAGGTGAAGGTGGAGGAGGGGGGATGGAAGGAGGTGAAGAAGAACGAAGGGGTGAGGAGGGGAGGAGGGAAGAAAGAGAGGAGAGGAGGGGA
>NC_091571.1:32655728-32663228 GCF_042767895.1 Penaeus vannamei | reverse complement strand
GAAGGGAGGAGCAGGTGATCGTTAGTGAGGCTCCATGATAAATACTTTTTAAGTAAATTGTTCAGCTATAAAGATGATAATGATCGAGATGATGACGATGAGGATAACGACAATAATAATGATGAGAAAGAGAGAGAGAGAATGAGAGAAAGAGAGAGAGAGAGAGAGAGAGAGAGAGAGAGAGAGAGAGAGAGAGAGAGAGAGAGAGAGAGAGAGAGAGAGAGAGAGAGAGAGAGAGAGAGAGAGAGAGAGAGAGAGAGAGAGAGAGAGAGAGACAGAGAGAGAGAGAGAGAGAGAGAGAGAAAGACTTAGGATAAGAATAAGGATAAGGATAACGATGACGATGATTAGGACGGTACCAATAATAATAACAGTAGAGGCTATTCTAGGCATAAACCTTCGCAGACGATAACAGTTCCTTTCCGCTGTGACCGGATGTTCTAGTAATGGATGGTATTAGGCACTTATGTAGTAAGCAAGATGGCGGCAACGACCTGATGACTGAAACCATTACGACTCCCTATCAACGAGTACGGAATTAACGAGCTACCAATTAACGTGTTCCGCCAACTCGCTGCGTTGCCATGGTAACCGGTGAAAGCTCAGAGGGGGTGGGTGGGGGGAAGAGGGGGGAGGGGGGAAGTAATATTGCTTGTATATTTTTTTTCTCTCTTCACTCTTTGTCTTTATCCTGTTTTCATTTTTCCCTTTCTTTCTAAATTAAAATACGCTGAGGTTTTTGTTGGTTAAAATTATTCCCGTGTTGATTATACCGTCTTCCATGTCGAAATATACTAAAAGATAAATATACGAATAATTATCTCATTAGCTAATATTAGCGAAAATAATTGTTGCTTTGCTAGACGCTGCGCCGGTAAAAAACATCATTAGAGTCTTCTTTTCCCATAAAAGGGAAATGTAAACGAGCTACAAGAGCGGGCGTGTAAGTGCCTGTGTATGCTTCTGTGTGTGTACGCGTGTGTGTGTGTCTGAGTAACCATGTCTAAGTGGCAGTGTGTGTATGTAGTGTTCACATGTGTTCCTCCCTCCTAGTCCCTCCTCCCCCCTAGTCCCCTCCTCCCTCCTAGTCCCCTCCTCCCTCCAAGCCCCTCCTCCCCTCCTCCCTGCAAATCGGCAGGGGAGTCAGCGAAGCCGCCAGCAGCATCTCGTCCCGGCGACTGGATGCTGCTCGCGAGGGAGATAAGAGCGAGCGCCGTGACACTATCGCCACTTCCACCCGATGGCCATCGCGCCGAGACGCGGCCGGAGAGACACCTTCGCGACGCCGCCTCTCGTGCGGGGGCGGCCTCGGGGCGGCCTCTCCGCGCACGCAAACAATTCTTGTCTGTTGTGTATGTATGTATACAAATATATACATACATATATATTTATACATACACACACACACGCACATACATACATACATACATATATATATATACACACACACATATATATATATATATATATATATATATATATATATATATATATATATATACACGCATGGATATGTATGTACTGATGTATGTATGTGTGTGCATATATGTATGCATATATATACATACATACATACATACATACATACATACATACATACATACATACATATTATATATATATATATATATATAAACATACATATATCCATGAATATATATACAATGATGAATAAATAAATAGATAGATAAACATGTGTACACACACATATTTACATGTTGCGTATATATATATATATATATATATATACACACACACACACATAAATAAGCATACACATATGCATGAATATATATACAATAAAGGAATAAATAAATAGATAAACATATGTGTATACACACACACACACATATATTTATATGTTGTGTATATATATATGTGTGTAGGCATGTGCGCATAGATGGATGCTTCTGTGTGCATGTGTGTGTATAAAAGTATTTCTTATTCCCCCTTGGCATCCCACAGATCTTGTCCCCACCGAATATCTGATAACGCAAGGGAATTAAACCCCCTCGTTTAACGGCCATAATAATTCCATGGCTTCCCTTGGCCCTCCCACGACCGCCCCGCCGCCTTAAATCTTCCCTCCATCCCTTTATCGAAAATCCCTCACTTCGCAAGGGGTCAGGCCGGAGTGTGGATGGAGTGGGTCTTGTTCCCCAATACGATTAACGCCTGTGTTGGCGGTTCGTCGCTGATTTGGTTAATCCCACGGGGGCAGGGAAGGGGGGAGGGGGGTTCGGTGAGAGAGAGAGAGAGAGGGAGGGAGGAAGAGGGGAGAGGATAGGGGGGAAATAGGGAAGGAGAAGGGACGAAGAAGAAAGGGAGGAAGGAGGGAAATTGACAAGGAAGGATGGAGGGAGGAAGAAGGGGGTGTCCGAGAGGTCCCGGAGGCAGGGAGGGGGCCTGTGACCAGCGGAAGCCGTAACGAAGCAATCTAGCTAGACGGCCTCGCCAGATTTCGCCTCCTAATGAAGATACTCTGTGTGATCCAACTTCCCCTGAGACAGCGCCACAATTTCGGATTAGCGCGCCGCCTTTGCTGGGAAACGCCTTTTTCCGTATGCGTAATAGTGGAGACTGCTTATTTTGCATTTGAGATGACTGGGGTGTGTCTGTGAGTGTGTATACAGACACAGATAACGATGAACACATACATACGTACGCACACACACACACATATAAACAAACATAAACGGACATATCCGCAGGCACTGATCCATTTATGGAAGATTTCGTACAAATATACAGCATACACACCGATTTCCGTTCCTTCCTTTTTCGTTTGCGAGTTACATCAATAAATATATATATTTTCTCTTTGTAAATAACCGCGAACACAAAGACAAGCACACGCACATTCACATCAATGACGAACAGCATTTTATAACATCAAGAAACATCAAAGAGATGCTCTGAAGTTAAAAAACATCTTGAAAACTGGAGCTCACTTTGTACCAAGAATATGTCTTAGGATCAAGGATTTGTCCAAATTTGAGGACATACCAGTACAGCATTCTTCACAAATTCTTTTTTTCGGGTCAGTGAATAACTTAAAAGAGACAGACACTAATCCCTGAGCTCGGCGACTTAACTCAAGCGTTCAGGAAATGTAGTCCGAGCTAATGCAAGTTTTTTTTCTCCCCTTTTTTTCTTTTTCTTCCTTCTCCTCTTTCTTTTTTTGCCAAAGATCACGCCGAAGTTTAAATCCGTTTACTGGTGCACGGGAAAACAAGCTTTATTGCAGTCCGCGAAGTACTTAAAACGCCAAGATAGACAGAATTGTATCTTAGGTTCATCGAAAAGGGGTCGAGACACGAGTAACTCAGCTTAACAGGATCATTTAAAGCTCGGGAATCCGTGCTCACAGATGTGAAATTCCACCCTTAACCGCTTCTGTGATATAGCAATGTCATGCACCCGGCCGACCATAAACTTGATGGTTGGGGGTATTGCTATAAGGGTCATTTACCCATCAGTAGACTTTGGGATTCTCGACTTATTGAAACGGATAGCTTGCTTTACAGGCCCGGCGGCGGAAGTCATCGCTGTACATCCAAGACGGGCGGAGCAATTTAGGCAAAAATATGGTAATGTCACGAATTATGCTCGGAGGAGGAGCAGGGGAAGACGCAGCAGGCTTGAAGACTCTCGTCGACGTCTTGTATTTATTCCCAGGGTCATGAGACGGATCTGAACAAAGGCTGAAGGATGAGGCTGCGGGGAGCTTTGTGTGTTTTGATGGCTGTGTTAATGTATGCGTGGAGAGAGATAAAAGAAGAGGGGATAGATAGAGAGGAAGGGAGGGGGAGAAGGAGAGAGAGCGAGAGGGAGGGAAGAAATCGGAAAGGAAGAGGGAGAAGAGAGAGGGAGAGGATGAGAAAAGAAGGGAGGGGAGTGAATGAAAAGGGAGGAGAGGGTGTTAGAGAAATAGATAGACAAATAAAAAGAATAAAGCTAGATAAATAACATAAAAAACAGAAAGACAGAGAACACAAAGAAAACAATGAAGTAAAAATATTTTTTTTCGCATAATTCTGCCTACAAAAATACCAAAGCAAAAGGTCAATATACCAACATCAAACCCGTCGCGCTAAATGGCCTATAATATCATAGAGTACAGTAAACCAATAACTTATTATTAAGCAACTTCGTAATTTGTCAAGTGATTCCATAACTTGCAAACTGTCATTATAACTTGGGTATCAGTAAGGGCAGATGTAAGACACATTATGAATGGCATAACTTCAGCCCCCCTGAATGGAAGTTTTCATAATACAACTTTAGAAATGTGATTTGCAACATGTAAATACAGACCTATACAATAAAAAATATGTACACAAAATTAAAGTTATCAAGGTACCTACTTGACAAGTGGAAAATAAATAGTTACCCATAAAAAAAAAACTGACGATCAACAATAGGAACAACAACAACATGAACAGTGATCATGATAATGATAATGATAATGATAATAATAATAATAATAATAATAATAATAATAATAATAATAATAATAATAATAATAATAATAATAATAATAATAATAATAATAATAATAATAATAATAATAATAATAATAATAATAATAATAATAAAAATAATAATAATAATAATAATAATCTACGTCTTTAATGATGACACCTAATTCAGCCTAAGTTATTCAATGGCATGCACTTTTTTTTAACGTTGGGGAGAGGAGGCGGAGGAGGGGGGGGGGGCGAGGAGGAGGGAGAAGTGTAAAATCACTTTTCTTTGGAACTTCAAGAGATGCGAACCTCCAGACGAGCACTGTGCCGGGGCTTCAAAATGTGTATTGGCGATAAATTTTGAAATTACGATAAACTGGAAAGCCTTTGCTCGAATATACTCTGCTTTTATTACGCTTTTTTGTCCCTTAAGTGCCAGAGGGAGAGATTGATTTTTTGTGTATTTGTTACCCTTGTTTGTTTTCGTTTGTTTGTTTGTTTCGGTGATTGCGTGATTCTTTGCTAGCTTTGTGCGTGTTACCGTGAGTATAAAAGAGGAAATACAATCCAAACAAAAATAATTAAATAAACATTTACCCTCACGTACCGAAAAATACAACCAATCAACGCAAAACAACAACGAATTCCACCAACACCGAGAGAATAAAACAAAAACAAAAATAAAACTCGATAAAGACGAAGATCTAAGTCTCCCCCCGAAAAAAAACTAGAGAAAGAGAAAAAGGGAAAAAGGAGAGAAAGAAAACGGAGGGTCCCGGGCGGCGTGGCGAGAAGCACAGCGAATCACGACAATGGAGAATAACAAGAAGGCAGCCGTCACAGCCAGAGACAACAAATAATACAGCAGGACGCGAGCTGCATAAAGATGGCGAAGACGGCGATCCACCAAAGATACACACAAGACCCTCGAGGAAATCCACAGGGGAGGAGAGGCACGGACACAAGCACACAGACACGCACGCACGCTCGCAAGCAGGGACGGCAGTTTCTTCTTTTGCTTTCTCTCGTATCTCCGTCTCTATCTGTATATACGTATAATTTGTACATATACCTATACCTCCCTGTCTATATATCAATTTATCTGTCCGTCTGTATCTACCTGTAATCTTCAATGTGTCCTCGTTCTATCTAGCTGTCATTTATCATTTCCCTCTCCCTCTCGTCCCTCCCCCACTCACCGACACACGCAGACCAACAAACGCTGCCAAGCCCTGCCGATAAATAATACAAGGAGTCTAAGGCGATATATCCATCCCGCGCCAAGAGAAGCAGGGAAGCGCATCAAAGAGGAGACACACACACACACACACACACACACACACACACACACACACACACACACACACACACACACACACACACACACACACACAACACACACACACACACAAACACATATTCAATTCCCCTCAACACGCCCCCACCCACGTCGCACCCTCCACCCTCACCCACACACAGCCACCCCCTGACTCCTCCCCACACCTACACACTCTCCCCCACACAACGAAGGATAACGAAGGATAACGAAGGATAGTAAAGGATAGAGAAGGATAGCCAAGAAACGGAGGCTTGGACGCAGACACAGGACTCGGGGAAGGGAGGAGGTGGACGTAACGGTGTAGGTTAAAGCTGTCGGAGTGTGTGCGAGGGGAGGCGGTGGTGGTGGGGGGTTGGGGGGAGGGGAAGGGGAGGAGTGGGGTCGATGCAGTGAGGGTAGGGTTAGGGGGAGGATGTGTAGAAGCAGCGTGGGTGGGGAGGGAGGGGAAGAGTGTAGATACAGTGTGGGCGGGAAGGATGTGTAGAAGCAGCGTGGGTGGGGAGGGAGGGGAGGAGTAGATATAGCGTGGGCGGGGAGGATATGTAAAAGCAGCGTGGGCGTGGGATGTGTAGAAACGAGAAGCAGGGATGTGCGTAAAAAGTGTAGATACGGGAAGTTATGTAGAAACCTCTCCAACCTGGGCGAGGAGAGGTGTAGTAGCTACAACAGAAGCAGAAACAGACATATACACAGCAAAAGGGAAGAATACGACAGAATGAGACCGAAGAGATGAGTCAACACAAGAGTGGGGAGAGGGATCGAAACGACGAACGCGGGGAAGGAGGTCGACACATCGGGGAGGGGAGAGGGGAGAAGGGGAGGGGGGTTGAAATCAACATACCGAAGAAGGGGAGAGGGATCGACGCAAGAAGGAGGGGGAGAGGAATCGACAGAGTGTAGGCGAGGAGAGGGGTCTACACAGCCAAAGTAAGGAGACTACAGAGAGAAATCGACGGGGAGAGATACAGTTACAGCGGGGAGGAATCGACACAGAGGGCAGGGAGAAGAGTCGACATAGAGGGCGGGGAGGAGAATCGACACAGAGGGCGGGGAGGAGAGTCGACACAGAGGGCGGGAGGAGAGTCGACACAGAGGGCGGGGAGGAGAGTCGACACAGGGCGGGGAGGGGAGGGAGAGTCGACACAGAGGGCGGGAGGAGGGTGTACGGGGGAGGGAGGGTCGACACAGAGGGCGGGGAGGAGAGTCGACACAGAGGGCGGGGAGGAGAGTCGACACAGAGGGCGGGGAGGAGAGTCGACACAGAGGGCGGGGAGGAGAGTCGACACAGAGGGCGGGGAGGAGAGTCAACACAGAGGGCGGGGAGGAGAGTCGACACAGAGGGCGGGGAGGAGAGTCGACACAGAGAGCAGGAGAGTCGACACAGAGGGCAGGAGAGAGAGTCGACACAGAGGGCAGGGAGAAGAGTCGACACAGAGGGCGGGGAAGAGAGTCGACACAGAGGGCGGGGAGGAGAGTCGACACAGAGGGCGGGGAGGAGAGTCGACACAGAGGGCGGGGAGGAGAGTCGACACAGAGAGCGGGGAGGAGAGTCGACACAGAGAGCAGGGAGAAGAAAAGACACAGCGAAAAGCGAGGGCCTCCAACCCCTCTTCATGCACTCAGTGAACCTGCGTGTGTGTGGGAGGCGGTGCGTCGACTCATCTTGTTGCAGTTCCATGATCTTTTTATCGA
>NC_091571.1:32648228-32650728 GCF_042767895.1 Penaeus vannamei | reverse complement strand
AAAACTAAACTAAATTAAAACCAACAGAAAACAACTCATCCAATGTTATATATCTATTTGGGAACAGCGTGCAGGAGCGCAGGCCAATTGCACTTCTATTTCCCTTTGTGTTTACCCATCGTTAAAACCTCATCAATGCAACCAACCTGAACACTGGCGGTCGAGAATTAATTTGATCAGTAAATCATAGTTCTCGCTACATTAATATTACAATCCGTACGACCGCAGAACGGTAATAAATAAACACCGAACCGAAGCGGAGAATACACAAAACATAAAGACAATATTAATGATAAAAATGATGAAAGCGAATATGCATCGCTATGTCAATATAGACGTCTGTTAACTATCTGATCTATCTATCACAAGCCCATTCACGATCGAGGCAAGCGTTAATAAGCTTAATCATGGAACATAAACCTCGAGTTAATTAGTACAATAGAGCAAGGCGTAGCGCGGGGGTGTGTGATAGGCCTAAACACTTAATTACAGAACTCAGCGATCCAGATCTTAGGGAAAGGATGTGATGAGGGACCGTATGTCATCTTTTCTGAAACTTCCTTATCTCAGACTTTTAATCACCCAGTCATTAAAGATAAGTGACGATGAGAGGGAGAAACGGGGAGAAAGAAAAAATAAGGACAGAGAAAGAGAGAGAGAGAGAGAGAGAGAGAGAGAGAGAGAGAGAGAGAGAGAGAGAGAGAGAGAGAGAGAGAGAGAGAGAGAGAGAGAGAGTAGATAGATAGATAGAAATATATATAGAGAGGGAGATAGACAGATAGATAGATTGATAGAGAGAGAGAGAGAGATCCACCGATTATGAAGTCTTCAGTATTCATCTTGAATTTCTTGCATATCAGTAAGTAAATCACACCAAAAGAAAGTTTGTATATCTTCCTGTCTTTATATCCCACATACTTTTAAAATATTCATCCTATTCTCCCCCTCTCCCTCCTCCCCCCCCCCCCCTTCACACACGAATCGCCTCCCTTTAACGTGTAAATTCCCACACCAAAGGCTTATCACATCGAGCGTTATTCCCCGTGTAACAACTTATTAATGTCGCTTGAGATTACGGGCTTCATCGGCATTGTACCGAAAATTACCTCCCTCCGGCACTTCATCATAGGGAAGCTAAACACCTCTCAGTTTCTCATTATTTCCCTCACTCTGCTTACCCTCCTCCTTTCCCCCTCCCTCTTTCTATCTTCCACCCCTCATTTCAACGCTCTGTTTCTGCTTCCTCTTAAACCTTATCCTCTTCTCTTAATGTATCCCTTTTCCTTCGTCAACCCTATCCATCTCTCGTCTTTTTTTCTTCACTTCCCTTCTCCCTCCCTTTCTCCTCTCCCCTCTCCCTTCAACCCCCAAAACACAGAAACATCATCACCCCAAGATAACAGCGTAAACATTGGAGTGATCTTACGCTGTTCGTCGTTTCCCATAACACCGTTATTACATTAGAGTGATAAAGAGGCAGCATCCATTTTGTCAAAATCGACGATGCATTTTACAATCGGAGTTCTTTCGCGCAAGAAAAAAGGCCCCGGAATTTCGCGAAATGTCTGAACGCGCGGCCATAAATCCAAGACTCGCCCCCGTCAGAGTGCAGGCCGGTTGCAGTCGTTCTCCCCTTTCCCCGTTACACTCGGGCGTTTTGGCAATCATTAATCTAGCCTAATTCCGAACGCAACTTTAAACTCGTTCGGAAGGAGGGAGGGAGGTGGGGGGGGGGCGTCTAAGCGGCGTAGGAACCCTGGCTGAATTTGCTTTCGCGAGACCAAGGCCGGAAATTATTTTGAAATGGAATTATTAACGACTAATTCGTCTCAAGGGGCGACTAAAGTGAAGAAATAAATTTTAGGCGTTTAGATGTATGTATATAAACACATACACCTACACTTTATACATACAACCATAAACATAAATGAAATATATCCGTAAATACATACAACCACACACACACACACACAAACACACACACACACATATATACAAGACATCTAAACAGTAGCATGAATAATCGGTAAGGGAAATGCCTCAATTAGAGTACTGTGGGCTAGTGACGAGAGCGTATTAGGCAGGGTAGCGGACACGCTGAGGGGGGCGGGGTCCGGCTGGGGGGTCTTAGCTAGCAGGGATAACAGGGGAAGGGGAAATGGAGGGGGCGAGAGAACGGGAGGGGGGGAGGGAGGGGGCTGGTGGGAGAGGGGGGGGGAGGAACTAGACCCGTCGGCCGATCTGCTTCATTAGGGTTTATATTAATGTAACTACAAGCTACAACCCGACGAGCCAATGGCGGTTCAACCCAGCGAAGACGAGACCGGATGCCGAGAAGCGGTGGAAACGTGATAGACAGAAATGTAACAGAAGAAAAATGAATAACAGATGGATAGAAATATATACAAAGAGAGATAAACATACCGGCACAGATAGAAAAATAAATTGAGATCATATGGATCAATTGGCATAGAAATAAGAAGATAAGACTGAGATATAG
>NC_091571.1:32630728-32645728 GCF_042767895.1 Penaeus vannamei | reverse complement strand
AGCAAAGTCACAAGGGTTGCAAGAGGTAGCGCCACTTACACGAAATGACATTGCACTTCAGATATACTAGGATTTTTTTCGTTATATCTTACGATTGGGAGATTTCGTATGTATGAATACATATATACGTGCATGTATATTTACATGCATACATATACATAAACAGCAAGAAGATAATAGATAAATAAATGCACATACACATATATATACATATATAGAGACAATAAAGAAAACAGGCGGATATGTAGAAAGACGAATTAACAGATAGACAGATGGATAAACACATAAATGGATGATAAATAGATAGTTGGATTTAAATATATGTATGTATGTATGTATGTATGTATACAAACATACATACATACATTCTTATATATATATATATATATATATATATATATATATATGTGTGTGTGTGTGTGTGTGTGTGTGTGTGTGTGTGTGTGTGTGTGTGTGTGTGTGTGTGTGTGTGTGTGTGTGTACATTTCAACACACACACATACAAATGAATATTTATAATTTTTCATCAGAAAACTATTAGTGGCTACATGATATACAGGGCGATAATTAAAAAAAAAAAAGTCATCCGTATCTTGCTGTTACTGATAACTGAACAAATTGGAATTAGAGATATATCAGTATCCTACCATATAAATTTTTTGTTTGCAAGTTAATGTAGCGAGGATACACACCAAACATTATTTGTTACTATATTTACGTAAATGTGCGTAAATGCAAACGAAGACACGCACGCGCACACCCACACACTCACACACACACACTCATACGCACACACACACATACACACACACGCCTGCTCTTTGACATCCAAGCCTCTCTTTTATGCCGTGGATTTTTAGATATTACTAACGTCATTAGAGACGTGTCTTTCTGACATCAAAAGGGGGAGCAAATTCCTCTCCCTCGCTCCCTTCCTAAAAAATACGGGAGCTTTCACCCTACTCGGAATTTCGAAACAAATGGACGAATTTCTATTACATCATTAATAAGCACGTCAGGTGATTATATCGAAGGTGAACTTTGACCTTTAACCACAACCCGGGTCCCCACAGACTGTTGCCAACGAGTACATTCTGGCACATAACCCGCTGGAGAATTACGCTTTTGACACCTCCCATTTTTTCTCTCTCTCTCACAGATATATGTCTCTCACGCTGAACCTCCATATCCTTTTACGTCGTCTGCTACTAGGCACCTTAACCCTCGAGTTCTAAAGCTTTTGTCAATTCTACTATGGCGCTTGCCCGGTCATCCTCTGGGCTTCACGAGTAATGGGTCGTTCTGTCTGCTTGATAGTATTGATTCCACGAGATATGTGCTTTTAACTGTCACACTCGAGGTATATAAGCTTGTATCGGTTGGTGTTGAATATTCGTGACTGTAATAGGCGAAATGGCATTAAAACTACCCAAAACAGCTATTAGAAAGGGAGTAGATGGGGTATTTCTCAAATATCTTTAAAAGGAAAGGGGTTGTCGCCTGCCCGTATTATTCTAGCATGGGTGGATGCTTATACAAGCACTTCCTCCTTTGTCTTCTGTCGCAGCGCTGTCTGCCTGTACCGGTTCTGTGCGAGATGCATGCTTTTGATTATCTCAGTAATCACCTGCTTGTGAATGTTCTGGTGCAAATCTGCTTGTATTAGCGTTGTCGTCCCAAATCGCCTTTGTTATATCCCAAGCTTTGTTATCTAGAATAATGACAAACTACATTCACGTTGGGCATGCGTGGATCCTCAGCATATGTTATCTGTTTTAACACTGCCTGTCTTTACCTACCGGCCACGCACGCTGGACTGTTCCACTGGTAAATGAGGTCTCCTTTAACTGACATTTGTTGAGATCATGGCTTCTCTATCACGGTTTACCAACGGACACTAATCATGTAAAGGATAATAAATTCCAAAGACCTTTCCAGATTTAAGATCGTAAATAGCCTTAAAAATCCGGAATAGTAACGCATGCGAATGAAGATCGACTCCAGAAGAGCCAAAATAGCAAATAGAGCACAAGATCCCCATCAAAACGTTAGAAAAATCACAATAAAAGACAAAACGGCAAACTATCTCCCTCCATTGTTAGAACGAAACACGGCACCCCTGCCATTGGCCATTGGCACAATAACAATAGCACTATGCCCCATTTCCTCTTTCCCTCATCTTCATCACCCCCTCATCAGAGACAACAACATAATGACATATACGGCTAGATCTCCCCTCCCTAACACAACTACATGCACGCACGCACACACAACAAACAAGCTTGATTTCCCTCCCTCCTTCCTCTTCCTCTTCCTTTTATTTCTACTTTTGTTATTTCTTCTTTATTCCCTTCTTGCTCCTCCTGATTCCCATCGCCTGTCACCATTGTGGAGGGGAAGAAGGAAGGAGGAGGTGAGGGAGGGCGAGAGGGAGAGCAAACATATATGGTAATGAAACTAGCGGGATGGTGACCGTGTGTTGGTGTGCATTCGTGACGCGGGATGGATAACCCTTTGTGCGTCTAGAATTACCAAGAAGGACAGGGCGTGAGGGAGGACAGAGGAAGAGGGGAGAGAGGTAGAGAGAGAATGAAGGAAAGAGGCAAGGAAGAGGGAAGATGGTAAGTAGATCATGAAGGAAGGAGGGAAAAAGGAGAGAGGGGAAGCCAGAAAGAGAAATCACTTCGTTATATCGGATGATAATCAGGCATGTGACCGTGAAGGAGAAAATCTCAACAGGAGCCCTGTTCACAGCGGACAAAATTAAGAGAGAAAAAAGACAAGTTCATACATCGAGATTTCTTCAACCGCTTCATTTTAATTAAGCACGTTGTCGGTTCTAATTATGGTGTGTGCAACTGGAGGTGCATGTGTACACGCACACCTCCGCACACAAATATCCACGGATGTACTGTACGTATATAATAATTACTCAAAAGCTAGGCACACAGCGCGACAGGAATACATGACCAGGGACTTAATTGCTTCCGTAGTGGGTTGTATGTAACCCTCAACGAAGTCTAAAAACACGCCACATAAACGTACATGCTCATGCTAAGGGAATTCCATTTGAAACGACGCTTTACTCGTTGATCTCGGCGGAGCGGGGGGAAAAATACAGAGTTTGACAGTCGTAAATTCTTCCTCCTGTTGACACGACGACGTAAGAAAGCTTCTTACCGCCTTGCATCAACATTCTTCTTCCGTAGAAGGGCGACGAGGAATGAATCAACTTGTAAATGAATGTCGCTGTCGTTGTCGCTGGCGTTATCTTGCAGCTCCAAGATTTACACGTTTAGCTGTTTGTTCTCTCATCCCAACGCACAAACATAGAAATGGGAAGTAAAATAAGATACAGAGGGAGTTGAGAGATAAATATGATAATAGATAAACATTTGCATAAACAAAAAGGTGGCTACATATATCTATCTATCTCTCTATATAAGTGTATATATATATATATATATATATATATATATATATATATATATATATATATATATAGAGAGAGAGAGAGAGAGAGAGAGGGAGAGAGAGAGAGAGAAGGAGAGAGAGAGAGAGAGAGAGAAATAACAAAATAAAAATGGTAAGCAGAGAAGGGAAAAGAGGGGGAGAAGAGCTAAACACACATAGTAATATACATGTAAACTCATAATAACATGATCTTGAGGCGCGTTGACACTGGCTTATGTCAACAAAAGAATGCTCAGCAAACATAAAATGCCTCGTTTGTGGCTTACACGCCCCAGAAAACAGAGAAGAGAGAGGGGAGGATGGGGGATGGGGGTAGATGGGGGATGGGGGCTAGATATGTTCTGACTTTATAATCAAATCATTAAAAAAATACTCCCCCTGGGTACAGTACCTATATCTTTGAATTTACACAAGAGGGCGGAGTCTGTGAAACCTGAGGCTATGCGCGGGTATGATCAAAGTTAAGCTATAATTGGTTATTCATTACAGTTATAACAACCGCGTTATTGATTTGGAAATAGATATGAGGCGATATTACTGAGGAAGGGAGGGAGAGGGAGAGGGCTAGGAAGAGGAAGAGGAAGAGGGTGAGGGAGAAGGAGAAGGAGAGGAAGAGGTTAAGGGAGAGGAAGAGGAAGAAGGAAGAGGAAGAAGGAAGAGGAAGAGGAAGAGGAAGAAGGAAAGGGAGAGGGAGAGGGAGGAGAGGGGGAGAAGGAGAGGGGGAGGGAGGGAGGGAGAGAGAGAGAGAGAGAGAGAGATTGAGATAGATAGATAGATAGAGAGAGAGAGAGAGAGCAAAAAGACCAAGAAAGTAGCAAAAATGTAGAAAAAAAGAAGAATAAAAAGGGAAACAAGCACCATAGAATCAGCATCCACAGTAAAGCAGAGATAATCCTTATCGGTAAAGATCCTGAGCGGGGTAAATGAGAAACAAGGGAGAAGAGCGAATAAAGAAGAGGATAGGGAGACAACTGAAATAAATCAGGGGATGGAGAAGGAGGAGGGGAAGATGGAGGAGGAGAAAAACAAAAGAATTGAAGAAGGAGAAGGAGAATAAATATAATCATAATCACAATGAGAACAAGAATAAGAATAATAAAAAAACAAGAATAAGGAAGAGAAGGACAGAAGGAAGAGAAGGAGAAGAAGGGAGAGTGGAAATGGTTGAACATCCGAACAAACTTAAATCCTACGCGCTTCTCGAGACAGATGATTGTGGGAGCAAACGGGATTCGTGTGGTGGGAATTACGCACAAAAAGCACTAGATAAATAATGGTTAATTTTCTCTTTCCTTGTCCGGGTTCTTGGTTTCACCTTGCAATGTTATTTTTTTCTCCCTTCCAGCCCACTAAAACAACGACAATACAAAAACATAACGAAAAAAATAACACAGAACAAATACAAAACGACTAATCAAGACTCAACTTCAACTCCACCTCAAAAAAAAAAAAAAAGACAAAACCAAAACTCAAACACAAAACAAACACACAAGACCCTCCCCCCAAATCCCACCGAAGACCGAAACCAACTAAAACACACAAACAAGAGAGCGAGAGAGACTAAGAAAGGAAAGAACCTCCCCTCCCTCCCTCCCTCCTTCCACAATGTACACTCAGCACAACGACACACAAGACCCAGGCTAGATGTAGACTCCCAAGACCCCAACACAGTAACAATCTAGAAGCGTTGATCCCCCTATTTTCTCCTGATTCTTCGAAAGGCCAAAATCCCAGATAACTTGCCGAGTGAAGGCCTTTTATCTGGCTAGCAGGCAAGACCGGCTGCCGACGCAGGATGCTATTGATAATGGCGTTAGAGGGGAGGGGGGAGGGGGAGAGGGTAGGAGGGAAGGGAGAGTGAGGAGGAGGTAGGAGAGAGAGGGACGTGGGGTAAGCGGGAATGAGGAAGGGGGAGGAAGGGAATGAAGGGAGGCAAGGAGGGAAGGAGAGGAAAGGAGGAAAGTGGGAGTGAGGAGGAGGGGCGTGGGAAGGTGGGATGTGGGGGTAAGCGGGAATGAGGAAGGGGGAAGAGGAGGGGAAGAAGGAGGGAAGGAGGGAAAAATAGTGGAGGAAGAGGGAAGGGTGAGGAGAAAAAAGAAAGAAAACGAGGAAGAAGATTAAGAAGAAGAGAAAAAGGTAGAAGAGGAAAATAAGAGGGATGTAGAGTAGAAAAGGGGCTTATAGACGGAGAAGGGAGAGAAAAAAGAGGGAAGAAAGTGCAGACTACGGAAAGCGAAAGGGGGATTGGGAGAGACGGGGATGTATTAGCGACGAAAACAAAAGCAGGAGGGGGGGGGGAGAGGCAAGGGGTTTACGGATAGGTCCTAGCCCCTCCCCCCCTCCCTCCTTTCCCTCCTCCCTTTCCCCGTTTTATCAGCCGTTGAAAGAGGATGCTGGTGACGGCTGGTGTTCCTTCGGGTATTCAAGGATAAGCTGATAGGGCAGAGCGTCCAGCTGGTTTTGTCAGGTGGCGGAATAAGGCAATTGCAGTTGGAGGAAAGTTAATTGGCTGTATATCTACGCGCGTGGTTGTCTTTGTTTGAATGTGTGTGTGTGTGTGTGTGTGTGTGTGTGTGTGTGTGTGTGTGTGTGTGTGTGTGTGTGTGTGTGTGTGTGTGTGTGTATGCGTATGCGTATGCGTATGCGTATGTGTGTGTGTGTGTGTGTGTGTGTGTGTGTGTGTGTGTGTGTGTGTGTGTATGTGTGTGTGTGTGTATGTGTCTGCGTGTGCGAGCGTTTGTGCACATATATTCTCGTAGCAAAACTGGAAAATATGGCCATCTTTCACCTGCCATAAACTGTTACTATTTCGGAACTAAGCAGCAACAGACAAAACTCCTTCGTGTGTGAAAACATAAATCGAGAGGGGCACGAAAAGTCATGTGACACTTCTTGCTCGGCCCCAAAACAAATACAATTCGTGTCAACAGAGACACAGAAAGGGAAAAGCCAATAATGGCCAATTACTAAAAAAAAGGGAAAAAAGTCAATATTGAAGGGGGTGCAAAGGGGAGGGGGGGGAGGGTTCCAAACGAAAAAGAAAAGTGACAACGGATAAATTCTAACCCTCGCGCATCCCTACACTCCAGTGCACGTAAAAAGTTAGGCAAGGAATGGAAACGAGGTAGAAAACGACCATAACGCATAACCTTCCTCCAAGCTAACGTAAACAACTTTTCCGCTGGAAAGGTTGGCAAAATCAGCATTCCTCTATTCGCAAAATATGAATCAGCTTTTTGAATGATTTCTGACCTTCCGGTTCCTACTCTTCGTGAATATCACACAAAAAAAGAAAAATGAAAGCGGGGAAAACCGAAATGGCCAACATGGCTTTCCAAACGCAGGAACACGCCATTTTCCAACAACCCTAAATATCCAACTGACCTTGTCAAAGTTTATGGTTCCGATTTCTCAAGAGAGCTTTGCAAGCCGGGCAAACAGAGAGAATATCACGTGGCAGGAACACTTCACGCGAGTAGAGCAAATAACCAGCAGCTAATGGCTTCGGCGACGCTCAGCAAAGGCGCGCGGTCGCCATCTTGACACATAAAGAAAATGGACGTCATCAACTTGTAAAGCTTGTTACAGACGAGAAAGAAAACGCGAACTGCTGCCACTTTGTGTGCGTGTCTGCGATGATGGGTGCTGGGAAGGGAGGGGGGGGGGGGAGACCGGGATGTTGACGACGACTAATTTCATTCAGTGTTAACAGCAAGAGAACCACAAAAAATAGAACCCAAGATTAACGGACTAATACCCGGCCCCACAGCTAACAACTTAAAAAATCCCTCTAATAAACAGTGAATGAACAAATATCTATATCTACATCTATCTATCTATCTGTCTGTCTGTCTATCTATCTATTTATCTCTCTCTCTCTCTCTCTCTCTATCTGTCTGTCTGTCTGTCTGTCTCTCTCTTTTTCGCTCTCTCTCTCTCTCTCTCTCTCTCTCTCTCTATATATATATATATATATATATATATATATATATATAAAAGTGACAAGATAAAGTAACCAGTCCTCCAGTCCCTCGGAAGTTGTCGACCCTTATATGGGTGAAAACATGGCGATTGCACGAACTCCATTGTACCGCTGGGAGCAACGAAACTTACTTGCAACTGCTCCCCAGCTTGCCATATTAGATCTACGAAGTTGTAATTAATACAGGCTAGGAGTTAGGAACAAATTAGCGCGAGAAACACGTAGGAAAAGAAAGATGGAGAAGGAGGAGAAAAAATCATTAACAGTTGTGACGAAAAAAATCCATAAGCTGTTGCCTAAGACAAATCGATCAATTGCAAAAAAACAACAGATATTACTGAATGCTGAATTAAGCCAACGAGTGTACAAATTAAAAATAAAATAACCTAGACAGCACAAGAGTAGATGCTTTGATCTCGAAAATGCAGACCCAAAAAGGAAGAAAAATACAGTTAGACAAAACACTTTTAACTTGCTCGTCCTGTTTTGTATTGGTAATGACATAATGATTGTCAAAGTTTGAAAGGAAACGTAATAAGCATTTTCAAAGTCATTGGGATTACGACGGGTCTTATTCACAAAGGAATCAGATAGAGAAAAAAACGACATGTGTTTTTAACTGTTAACTTCTCTTTGAAAACAAAAAGAGTTGGTAAACTTCTGCGGTGATTGAAAATGGATAGATTAGAGAGAGAGAGAGAGAGAGAGAGAGAGAGAGAGAGAGAGAGAGAGAGAGAGAGAGAGAGAGAGAGAGAGAGAGAGAGAGAGAGAGAGAGAGAGAGAGAGTCAATGAGACAGAGAATGCGAGAGAGAAAATGCGAGAGAGAGAGAGAGAGAGAGAGATGTATAACAATAAAATAATCGTAAAACCGAGAGAAGACCATCCCACAACGAAACACTAACAGCAATACCATCAAATAACAACATCAGAACCGTAAGCAATGACTCAGGGTACAGAGCCGCGTCCACCTCTAACGAAGAAAACCTTCCCATCTCGGCCAATGAGCGTAGGCCTCTTCCAGCGCCGCTTTATGGTCTTCAACTAGGCTTTTCGGTTTTATTTTCTCGTGGAGCGCTCCCGTTTCTCTCTCTGTCTCTTGCGTTCTTGTTCTCTTCCTCAATCTTTCTCTCGCTCTCTCTTGCTCACTCAGTGTCTCTCTCTCTCTTTCTTACTCATTCAATCTCTCTCTCTCTCTCTTTATTGCTCACTGTATCTCTCTCACTCTCTTTCTTACTCATTCAATCTCTCTCTCTCTCTCTTTCTCTTGCTCACTGTATCTCTCTCACCTCACTACGTGTGTTTCTTTGGCGTGTGTTTATTTCCGCACACAAAACAATCACACACACACACGCACACCGGTGACATGGATTGACACAGACCCCACATTCTCAGCCATTATTGATGTTTCCGCCGAGGCAGGTTGGGCTGTATAGGTGCTTGTGCTCCCTATATTGGCGCTCTGAAGGGGTCCCGGATAAGACAACTTTTATCTTTCTTTGCCTTTTATCTCTGCGTCAATCGTATGTTGATGAAAAGCCGGTTGTGGATATTTTCGAGATTTTTTATCTATTTATTCATAAGATAGGAGAGAGTTAAACAAACAATTAAAGAAGTAAACAGACCGACAAAAAGAATTATAGCGTTTATATGTAATATCATTTATATACTTGCGCGTGCATAATGTGGCTCCTTGTTTTCCTTCCTGTCAAGATATATTTCTAACTGCTCTGTTTAATGATATTCTTCTCGTGATAAATAAATGAGAATGTGATACAACTTCAAGTAATAAGCACCTGTTTACAGCACTTCGTTAATTATGCACCTTCTTCTAATAACTTTATTATTAAGACCAAATTCTTAAAGAAAAAATGGAAATCCAAGAGCGACAAGTTTTCCAATTTATATCTCGTTGCGTGATGCAAGTTTTTCAACACATTTTCAACACATTACTTTAGCTTTCAACTTTATACTTCTGCCTCATAAACTTTTATTACTCATGTGTGAGTCAAAATTCCATCTCGCATTTTTTCCCCTCCTTCAAGACGCCAAGTGTATACATATTTTTGTTTATGTTTGTTTGTTATTAATTTCGCGATTATTTTATTTCGTGTTAATAAAGTCTGAAATCAGTCGTTTATAAGGGAATTTTATGTTGTCTTGACATGTGTGATGTGGGACGCATGGTGTAGTGAGCTTCGATTTTGATTTCCTACTCCTACTAATTAACTAAATTTTTTTGACATCAATTCTAGTATGATTAAGAAAAAAAGAAGGAAAAATATCTATCATATGTCTACATCTACCAGTCTACATATCTTTCCAACATTCTCCCTCACTACTCTCTGCTTTTCCTTTTCACTCTCCTCACTTCACTTTCCCAATTATATTATCGTCCTCTCCTTCACCTCCGCTTTCTCGTATCTCACAGCTCCCCCCTCCCTCCCTTCTCCCTCCACCTTTACATACCAACCCCCTACCCTTCCCCTACCCCTCCCCTACCAACACTCGGCTAATCAGTTTCTACTCGTGAATCATAAAAATGTTTTTGCAGCATCTCTGGATCCCAGCCGTTGGATGGGCGGCCCTGGGGAGGAGGAAGGAGGAGGAAGAGGAAAAGGAGGAGGAAGAAAAGGAGGACGAGGAGGAAAATGGAGGAGGAGCAAGAAGAAGGGGTAGTGGTAGGCAGGGGAAGGAGGAGGAGGAGGAGGAGGAGGTGGTAGTGGTGGTAGGATGAGGAAGGAGGAGAAGGTAATGAGTGGTAAGGTGAGGAAGGAAGAGGAGGAGCAGGAGGAGGAGGAGGAGGAGGGGAAGAGAGACGGGAGGAGGGGCAGGAGAGAAGGGGATGAGAGGAAGGAAGGAGGAGTCGTGGCCGCCATGATTTATTCGTTCCCTTCTAAATCACAACCTGAGATTTATTTGTGCGTGTGACATCGGCGCATTTCCACGCATCAACGTTTATTCCGGCGTGGAGAGGAAGGAAGGGGATTAAAAAGGGGGAAATGCCGTCCAGCAACCACTCCAGGCATCCAGGTAATGCTTCGAGATAAATCCCTATCAATATTGCAAAAAGGTAAGAGTAGAGGTAAACATATCTTGAGGCCAGATACGGCGTACCTGAACCACGTTTTTTTTTGTTTTTTTTTACCTGAGATGAGAAATATCCTTCTTCTAAATTCTTTATCAGGATGTTGTACCTGGAAGCATATACACATAGGCTCTCTCTCTCTCTCACGTACACACACACACACACACAAAACACAAACACAAACACACACACATGAACATAAAACCACACACACACACACACACATGAACATAAAACCACACACACATACACACATGAACATAAAACTACACACACACACACATGAACATAAAACCACACACACACACATGAACATAAAACCACACACACATCCACACAAATGAACATAAATCCACAAGCACACACACACACACATGAACATAAAACCACTCACACACACACAAATGAACATAAATCCACAAGCACACACACACAAATGAACAAAAAACCACACACACACACAGGCACGCACATACACGCACACATCCTCTGGTACGCATCCGATTCATTATACTCAACCGTACTTTCGAGTTGCGTTCGAGGAAAAAATACCTGCAACAACAGCAATGCGATGTACACTAATTAGCAAGCTAGATGGATGGTGATTAATATTCTACTTATTCAGAATATCCACAGGGGGAATCATAATTAATACGGATGATATCAACGGAAATTAATATTCAGAAATGGCGAAGTATGCTCTAATAACGTCCTGAGGGAAAAAGGCCGCGCAAGCAAATGAGCATGATTTATTGAGAATTTGCGACCCAATCAACGAACTATCTATACGGCCCAGCAAGACACCGGGGCTTTGATAAGCGTGCAACACGTGAGCATGATTACCTGACAAGCAGCATTAAAGAGAGGGAGAGAGAGAGAGAGAGAGAGAGAGAGAGAGAGAGAGAGAGAGAGAGAGAGAGAGAGAGAGAGAGAGAGATAAAAAGAGAGAGACAGAGAGATAGATAGGTAGATAGGGAGAGAAAGAGAGAGAGACAGATAGAGAGAGAAAGAAAGAAAGATAGAGAGAGAGAGAAAGAAAGACAGAGAGACAGACACACGGACACACGGACACACACACACAGAAACGGGACAATTTATGTCGAGAGCGTTATACCTAATGAATTGCAAAGTGAGACCGTGGCGTTTTGTTGCAAGCGCGACAGTAATTCCCTCCATATTCATGCCTTCGCTGCCAGTCATTCATTCATTCATTCAGCCTTTTATTCGTCGGGGTTGATAGCAAGGCGTGATTGGCAATCGCCGACCGGAATATACATGATGGTCTTGCACGATGGTCATATTGCACCGCCATGTGTCCGATTATAGAATGTCGTGGCTTGGACTTCGGATATGGAATGTAATAAGCCTCAGCGAATCCGGATGAGTGGCAGATAAACGACCGACGGAAAGTTTATTACAGTCCGCTTAATATGGCTTCGCCGCTCTTCCTACTCGGACGGGTTAAGGGGCAGGAGGGGGTGGGCTCACAGATTAAGGGGCAGGAGGGGGGGGGCGAAGAGGCTAAGGGGCAGGAGGGGGTGGGCTCACAGATTAAGGGGCAGGAGGGGGTGGGCGAAGAGGCTCAGGGGCAGGAGGGGGTGGGCTCACAGGCTAAGGGGCAGGAGGGGGTGGGCTCACAGGCTAAGGGGCAGGAGGGGGTGGGCTCACAGGCTAAGGGGCAGGAGGGGGTGGGCTCACAGGCTAAGGGGCAGGAGGGGGTGGGCTCACAGGCTAAGGGGCAGGAGGGGGTGGGCTCACAGGCTAAGGGGCAGGAGGGGGTGGGCTCACGGGCTAAGGGGCAGGAGGGGGGGGGCTCACAGGCTAAGGGGCAGGAGGGGGTGGGCTCACAGGCTAAGGGGCAGGAGGGGGTGGGCTCACAGCCTAAGGGGCAGGAGGGGGTGGGCTCACAGGCTAAGGGGCAGGAGGGGGTGGGCTCACAGGCTAAGGGGCAGGAGGGGGTGGGCTCACAGGCTAAGGAGCAGAAGGGGGTGAGCTCACAGGCTAAGGGGCAGGAAGGGAAGAAAAGAGAGAGGTCAGCTCGGTTAGGTCATGTCGGTCGGTCCAGTCACACGCATCTTAGGCAAGAAAAACAAATAACCGGATTTCTTTCCTCCCAAGCCAACGCATCAGACCCTCCCGGAAGCGGATTACACAAGATGAACAGAATTAAACTAAGTCACGGTCTTTCCTCTTGTTATCCGAAGTCCGTCCGCTCTACTGCGACGTCCTTATGACCGCTTATATGGTGATATAAAGAGTATCATTAAACGTTAGGAGGCCGGGAAGTTGTTAGGGTTGATTATCACCGACACTAACAAGGCAATATGACACCTACTGTTCGGAACTAAACCATGACTTGGATATAACTGCATGATATCATTACCGATATAAAACAGGACTTATGATGGCGGTCCTGTGGTGATAATGAGCCCAGCCTTATAACGCAAGATTGGAAGTCTGGAGCATTCTACTTATAACGAAATTATGTTCCGCTAATACGCATTGCAAGTTTTTTTTTCCTGTTTAGAGTATTATTATTATTTTTTCGGTAAAATTACAACTCATAGGTAAGGTCTCTAGAAAACAAATCGATGGCAAAACTAATATAGAGAGGAAGATAGTGGAAGGGAAGAAATAGTAGATAGAAAGAGGATAAAATAATAAAAAAATCAACTACACGAACGCACAAAAGGATAATAATATGATATCAATAATAATAACAATAATAATCCGAACACGAATCAATAAACGAACCACAAAACAAGCAAAGAACCCCTCAATACCCCTCCCCCCTCCTTTCCCCCATTCCCCCCTCCTCGTAAATCCCCCGACACGCCCCCCTTCCGAACCATCCTTAACTCACGCCGTTATTCACGTGACGAGTTATGCCCAAAGCCAGCGAACCGCCGTAATGAACAACCCTTAATGAACCCAAAGTCGAACCGGGCAGCCAGGTTCTCCCCGCCGGTTCTCCGTCTCGGATCACGCTCGGCGGGGTTCGAGGCGGAGGTATGTTTAGCTCGGTTCACATAATTCATTAAACGCTCGGCTTTTGGTAAGGGAAAATGTCTCTTATGTAAAGGGAAAGAAGGGTCTATTCTCTATCGCTGCTCTACCTACCCTCTCCGATTCGTTGCTTTCTCTCCTCTTCGTGTAAGAATACGAAGAGGAGAAAGAGGGGAAGGGAGAGATTGGGTGGACAGAGATAAAAGAAATGAAGAGGTTATGGAATAATGAAATGTAGATAGGAAAAGTTGTTATTTCATTTTATAGTAGCGTGTGTGTGTGCTTGCTTTCATGATGGTGCGAAAATTATTTTGTCTGCATTTATGATAATGACACTGCGCATCAATTATCAACGATGAATAATGAAAGAAAGCACACACACACACACACACACGAACACACATATACACATATGTACAATCCCCTCCCTCATAAAAGAAAAAAAAAAATGTCATTAGCGTTGTTGTCATCGACATCATTATCACCTGTAATATCATTTTCATTTTCATCATTGTCATTAACATTATTATCCTCATAATTATTAATATTACTAGTATTATTATCATTATTGTTATCATTATCATTGTTATCATTATCATTATTGTCATCGTTATCATTATTGTTATCATTATCATTATTGTTATCCTTACAATTATTAACATTACTATTATCATTATCATTGTTATCATTATCGTTATTATTATCATCATTACTATTATCATAACCATTATTACTAGTAGTTGTAGTAACGGTAGTAGTAATTCTTGTACAAGGAAACTCAGCACAACATGACAGGAAAACGGAAAAAAAAAACAAAAAAAAAAACGAGAAACCCACATCAAGAATTTCGTTCGAATTACCCCTTCACCGTCACCCCCTCCCCCTCCCCCTCCTTAATTAGGGTTCTACCGCGTCCGTGTCTCTCTCATAATGGCTAGAGGCGAGAGCAAGGAGGTCATAAGTGTCATTATGGCTCCGTCAGATGAAACGGGAACTTGGGATCGGAAATTGTTCATTATTTGCAATTTCCCAAACTCTGATGGCAACCAGGAGAGCACCCTTTCTTCCTCTTCCTCCTCGTACTTTCTTCCTACTATTTTACTTTTCTCTTTTTTTTCTTTTTTCCTTATTTATTCCGTCATTTATCTGTCTCTCTGTATCTTCCTCTTATGGTGTGTGTGTGTGAGAGAGAGAGAGAGTGAGAGTGAGAGTAAGAGCAAGAGTGAGTGTGAGTGAGTGAGAGTAAGAGCAAGAGTGAGTGTGAGTGAGTGAGAGTAAGAGTGAGTGTGAATGTGTGTGTGTGTGTCTGTCTCTCGGTCGACAAGTGGCCATTGTCCCGACATATTTGTTCTCCCTGCACCTTGTCTTCGCTCGCCGTCATCACCCTGCCAAGTACCCTTCATTTCCCCAGTCCAGCGCCTCATCACTCGACCCTGTCAGCGCTTCACAAAA